>NC_133325.1:528391287-528714621 GCF_042186555.1 Aquarana catesbeiana | reverse complement strand
GCACCCAATATCTTTGATCCCCCAGTTTCGAGGCCTAGTTTCTTTTCTGAACTGACAGGATATTTCCAATGTAGAAGATGTCAGGTTTGTTTGCTGAATGGATGTAGGAGTAGAAGAACGATGAATTTTATCTCCACGTGTACACGCAAGTCCTACACCATCGAGCCCTTCATCACATGCTCTACCACGGGAGTGGTTTACTTGCTGCAGTGCCCGTGTGGCCTGCAGTATGTGGGCCGTACTAAAAGACCCCTGCAGGTGAGATTAAACGAGCACATTAATAATATCAGGAGAGGGTTCATAAAACATTCTGTGTCGAAACATTACCTGACAGCTCACCGTCGAGACCCCACAGGTACTATTTTTTTGGGGATAGACAAGTTTAAGCCCCATTGGAGGGGGAGTGTCCTGGTACGTAGCATCTCTAAATTAGAGATGGCCTGGGTTCATAAATTGAAGTCCTATACCCCCTTTGGTCTTAACATCGATGTAGATGTTAACGCCTTTATAGACAACTCTTAGGCAGTTAAGGTTTGTTTTTGTTTTTTTGTTATTACCAGTTTCTCTTTATGATTTTATTTTTCTTTTAAAAGCGTAAAGAGTCTGTCTCTAATGATATATGTGGAGTTTTTGATTAGCTGTTTTTGGAGTGCCCTCTTATTTCAGGGAAAACGGTTTCCTAACTATATATAAAACAAACATTTTATATATGCATTTATTTTTATCGCATAGGTTTTGACCCATTTCTTTATTTTTATTTTTATTTATTTTTAGTGTATCTCTCAATATATTATTTAATTTAATTTTATAATTATATTCTTTTTCACACTTGAGGTTGAAATTTTGAATTGTAGTGCACGCGTTTCTTTCACAGAAACATGCGCACGTAATAGATACCACTTATTTATACATACAGCCCTGTAACTATGAGGGGACTGCACGCACTTTTTAAATTTTTTTTTTTTTTTTCCTTGTTTTGGTTTAACTCACCAATCTGTTGCAGCAGTAACGCTGCAATTTTTTGGCCACATATGTTTGATTTTGACAGTCTTGATAAAGATGTTTTATATATCATTTTTTGTGCCTTAAACATCCATTACTTAGGTAACGTTTTGTCCCTGCCCACACTATTTCCCTTAGATAAGATGGCGCTTTCATCCTGTTGTGGCAATGAGATGTTGTTGATGTGTCTATATAAGCAGTGAGTCGGGACGCTGCCCACATCCCGTGACCACGTCCTGTTGTGACGAAACGGCGTAGGGAGGAGGAGCTACGTCCCGACGACACCGCGATTCACATACCTGGAAGACACGGGTTACTTTGGAGCCGGCCAGCTTTTTCTCACATGTTTTAAACTACTATGTTTCTGTAAGTGCAACCTTTAATTTTATATTTAATAAAACGCTGGTTTTATGCTATGTGGAGCACTTTGTTTTTTGCATGGTGACATTTCCTTATTTGCGGAGGCTGGTGGGAGAGAGTCCCTGGATCTAGACGCTGAATGCCTGCTTTAAAGATCCCTGGCTGGGGTTGCAGCCATCCGCTCCCTGGGTCTCCTGTAATTAAGAGACCATTTCTATCTGGTAAGAGGCAGCAATTTTTTCCAAGAGGTGGAGGTCTGTCTAAGCACTCTAATTTTCACCACAGCAAGATTTTGTTACATTATTTCACAGAGCACTTGGAGACAAGTCATTTTCTGTGCATATTAATTTAACACGGATGGACTTTTTTTATTATTACTGTTTTTGTTGAGCTACGGACTTTTTTTTGGGTTTATTGTATTTTTCTTTATTCATTTTTATTATTTTTCCTCATTTATCACGGTTTAGTTTTTTAGCCACAGACTTGTCACAATATTATTCCTACAGTTATTTGAGATATTCACCTGTCATTGATTGGGTCATACAATATTGATCTTTTCACACGGACATAGTCAATGTTTTCTGTGTCCCACTTAACCAACAGCATTTAGTTTGGTTTATTTTTAAAGTGTGTATTTACATTGCTCAGCACTCCTATAAAACTCATCTATTTAGTGATTACTATTCACCCTCATATTCTTATGAGGTTTTTTAGACATTTGCCTGTTGTCACCTTCAGTTTTTAGCGCGACTTTTTGATTTATATATGTGAGAGAATTGGTCACGCTGGAGTAACCAATTTTTTGTCCATTAATTCCTCCCCACCCTGTTCATGGACTGGGCTTGGGTCAAAGTAAGAACCCAAACACCGAGCCCCTACACAGCACAAACTCTACAATGAGTATGTACCACAACATGGCTTCAAAGCGGTCGGGTGGTCAGAGCAAACTAACAGAATGCACTGAAAATCAGAAAGGCCTGAGAAGAGCGAGCTGAAAATCAGAAGCGAGCGGACAAGAACGCACTGAAAAACAGAAGCGAACTATAATAGAACGCACTGAAAAACAGATACAAACTGACTACACGCACTGAAAAACAGATACGAACCCACAAACTGACCCACAAACATAAACTGAAGAGCAGTAACGAACTGAAAAGCATGAGGCTGAAAAGCGCGAATTGTCTCTCACCAAACTTCTACTAACACAAGATAAACACGAGATTAGGAGAAGGAGCCCAAAGGGTGGCGCACTTGGTATTGAACCTCCCTTTTATAGTGCCGTCGTACGTGTTGTACATCAGCGCGTTCTTGGCGATCGGAATTTCCGACAACATTCCGACTGTGTGTATGCAAGACAAGTTTGAGCCAACATCCGCCGGAAAAAAATCCATGGTTTTGTTGTCGGAATGTCCGATCGTGTGTACGCGGCATTAGTCTTTTGACTAAAACGCAATTTTAGCTTTAGTCCCATGTTAGTCTTCTGCAATTGTTTTAGTTTTAGTCGTTGTTCTGCCCTCCCAATGTGTCTGAAGTACAAGGCTTGGCAGACAGCTAACAATTTCCCAATAAAGACCAAGGCCGAAGGGTTAACAGCTGTAATATTTACTGAGATATTTTTGTAAAACTGCAAAACACAATTTATAAAGTTTACATTATTATTGAACATTACATTACAAAATGCAAGTACAGTCAGGCATGCTTCTCTAGTGTAAGGCCCTAGGTAACATAAATGTAGCCTAGCTGAAAGGAACTCCCTAGCAAAAAAGTACTATCAAACACACACAAAAATGCAGTTGAATCAGTAGAGCACATACGACTTAATTAAATGCTGATGACAGCCTACTTACAGACTTATGCTTCCAAGGCCAGTTATAAGAAATCCTGGAGCTCTAATGCCATGCTTCCTTCCCATGAGGTCTAAGCAAAATGTCTGCTGGACAGGAATTGGAAGTAATACACTAGTTTCCTGCTAGCAGTGGATGCCAGCTTAAAACAACAGTAACATATGTAAATATATACTGTATGCTAAGCAGAACACTCACCACCTGGCATAAAAAACATCATTTTTTAAGGAGTAAAACAACTTCTGAGATAGGTCTGAGGTACACCTTAGGGGTGCCTTGTCTCATGACTTTAACTTGGACCTTTCTAACCTTACTGTCTCAACAATGAGTCCAACTGGCCATTAATTTCTGTGGACCTGAGCGTCTTTTAGTAGATCGACATCTCCGACTTGCAGGTTAGGTTTGTTAACTTGCCATTTTTTGCGTGACTGGAGTGTCACCAGGTACTCTTGTTCCATCATTTCCAGAAGATGTCTGCAAGACTCTGAACTTGCTTCCTTTGTTTGGTGTATAGGTCTTTGAGTCCAAAGTCTCTTGTGGGAGCTGACACTGTTTCAATCTTCTGTGTCAAAAGCATTGCAGGTGTCAAGACTGATGGCATTTCTGGATCTGTTGACACTGGAACCAAAGGTCAAGCGTTCATGATGGCCATGACTTCAGTCATAAGTGTTCTTCATCAGGGGGATCTAATTCGACGGGTGCTCTACAATCCAGATATAGTAGCGGCGGCCATTTTGCCATGGACCGCAGACATTATAGTAATGGGCTTCAGCTGTTATCTCACATTATTATGTACTAACCCTTACGATCGGTGGTGGAAGAAAACGTCCTTAACAATAGAGGGATCGATTGCCTAGCGATCTACCAATGAACAGGAACATACGTAATGCATGTAATTTCATAAAAATTCCATAAAAATTAACCCAGGACGGAGCTGTGTGATCAAACAATACCATACCACACCTCATGTGTATATATAGCCTAGAGAAACCTAATAAACTGAATACGCTATCAGCATGGAATAAAAGATTAAAAAGACAGTGCAGCTATAGAAATATAATCCATACAATAAATATAAAGCTTGTATAGGAAATTGTCATTAGCTCTAACAGGCCTAATCTATAGATACCACTATACTAATAAAACTAATTCTTATACATCACCACGTAGGAGTACAAATAACAATTTACAAACATACTTTATTGGACTACATTAACCCCTTGCGTGGTGTTCGGCAGTATATGCACAAAAAAATCAAAAATATTATAAAAATATATATAAAATGTATATACAAAATATATAAGATTTATATATAAAGTAATAAACTGATAGGACGAGTATATATATAAGGCCATCTGCAAGAAGGAACGAATATATCAAACCCTCTGCAGGCTCAACCTATCTAGCTACAATTTTGAATGCACCCCGTCATACATGATTACATCATGCTGATTGATGCATCGTGAAACTCATAATGTAAGTATGAATCCTAAAAAAAACACAAAACCCCATAATGGGATAAGAGAAGAACAAGGGTAAGGAAACCCACTAATAGAGATGAGCAGGGATTTTAAAAATTGCTAAGAAAACATTTAAGATCGAATTCTTTATTCAGTCCACCAGGCGATAAAGAACCAAGCTGGTGTATCCACCAGGATTCATGTTTACTAATTTCTCTAACATAGTTAGAGCCTCTCCAGTGGTGCTTGGGTGCCTCTATTCCCCAAAATTTCATTCCAGTAGTGCTTTGATTATGCACTTTTTTAAAATGTATAGCGAGATGATGTTTATCGGACCCCTTACGTATATTTCTTACGTGCTCTTCTATACAGTCCTTCAGAGCCCTAGTGGTCCAACCAACATAGATAAGGTTACATGGACATTTTAGCGCATATATGACCCCAATTGTATCACAGGATATGAAGTCTTTGATAGTGTATAGTTGATCAGTTCTCGGGTTAGAAAACTCTTTCACTCTTTTGCTGTTGTCTGGAACTCTGATACAGCTATAACACCTACCACAACCAAAGAAACCTTTTAGGTCCCAGAACATTTTTGGCTTTGGAGGGGGTGGTTCCACTATGTTATGTACTAATTTATCTCGTAGGTTCGGCGCCCTCTTAAAGATGATTTTAGGCTTCGCTGGAAGTACTTCTTTAAGATGGATGTCCTGTTTGAGTACATTCCAATACTTCCGTATAATGCTTTCCACCTCCTTACTCTGCAAGGAATAATCCAAAACAATACTGGTGCCATAATTTTCATCATTTCCCATGGTTATGATTTTATCCTTCAGTCAATCGTCCCTGTTCAGACTTCTAACTGCAGTCGTCTCTCTTTCTAAAAATTCCTTATGGTACCCTTTATCCAGAAACATATTACTCAACATGTTGGATTGAAGCTCAAAATCATCATCCTGCTTGCAGTTTCTCCGCATTCTCGTAAACTGGCCTCTGGGTATATTGTCAAGCCAAGGTTTGTAATGGCAGCTTGTGGTCGGAATGTAGGAGTTGCGGTCAGTGGTTTTGAAAAAGGATTTGGTGACAATACCTCCTGTAGTATTAAGGATCTCCAAATCCATGAAGTGTATACCATCTCTATTTATATCCCATGCTAAAGAGCTGTTACGATCATTAGTGTTCATGGATTCCAATAAATCCAGTAATGTTTCCATATTTCCCTTCCATATTTCCCATAGCGACACCTTTTATCTGCAGGTAAAATTTATTACCGTATCAAAAGAAATTATGTCGTAAACAAAAATCCATGTTATAAAGGTATAAAATTTGCTCCAAAAAAGGGTCTTAATAAATTTGAGACATATGTTGGAGTGCAAAAGTTTATCAGAAAGCTTAGTATTAAAAAAATACTACGCCCTCAACCCGGTTGAAAAAACTGTTATGAGCTCTGGATTCACCAATTTAAGAGACAATTCTGTATTCAACCCCTATGTGGCTAATAACAAATACGTGGATTTGTTTAAGATATTAGTCACTACTGAACTAGAGCAGTTACCTGTCAAGAAAGTTTATGAGCACAAGGATCTCAAGAAGGGAATGGAGTCATTAGAAAAAAGAACTGATATAGTGGTTAGACCAGCGGATAAAGGGGGGGAGTATTGTTGTACTATCCTTGCAGCAATACAAAGATGAGCTGGAAATAATATTAAACGATACTGATACATACCGACTGTTAAATACCAATCCCTCCAAGTCCTTTAAGAATAAATTAGACCTGATTATAAAATATGGCACAGATAATAAATATCTTAATAAACAAGAAGCGAAGTACCTAGTCCCCATGGTTAGTAGAATACCCGTGATTTACTACTTACCTAAGATTCACAAAGATAGCATAAATCCCCCCGGTAGACCGATAGTGAGTGGGATTGAGTCTTTGACATCCAGATTGGGAGAGTATATAGATCTCCATCTGCAGCCCCTAGTGAAAAAAACTTGAGCCTTTCTCAAGGACACTAAGCATACTTTGCAGCTTCTCAATGATTGTATGGTGAATGACGATATAATTATGGCTACGGGTGATGTAGCCTCATTGTATACCAACATTGATCATGGGGGGGCCTTAGATGCTGTTAAATGGGCCTTGAAGAAAGAAAATTCAATGGATGAAGGTTTCATTATGTTTATTTTGAAATGTTTGGATTTTTGTTTACAACATAATTTCTTTTGGTACGGTAATAAATTTTACCTGTAGATAAAAGGTGTCGCTATGGGCGCTAAGTTTGCCCCTTGCGTAGCGAACCTTTATATGGCCAAATGGGAAGAAGAGAGTGTCCTGGGCGAGGAGTGTGAGGACATTTTACTATATAAAAGGTTTATAGATGATCTTTTGATCATCTGGAAGGGAAATATGGAAACATGATGTGAATGTGGAGATTGAATGTGGGTCATTGAGTGAAAGTGTCAAACACTATGAAAGAAATTAAAAATACTATTAAGTGAATAAAATATAAATGAGAATAATTGTGTATATGACAAAAAAACAGATATTGCATATCACAATCAGTAAACAATATGTACCTCTAGTGTCAATATGTACATTAATACAGCTTAACTGTAACCACAGAGCCAAACCATAATAGTGTAACAACATAAGAAACTGAAAAACTAAAGAAAGTCCGTGATTCAAAAAAGCAGTATTAAATAAAGTCCATCCATATTACATTGACATGCATAGATTAAAACTGATCTCCAGGTGCTCTGTGAAGTAATGTAACAGGATCTCGCTGTGATAGGATATAAGGTGCGTAGATAAACCTCCACCTCCAAGAAAAATTGCTGCCTCTTACCAGATGGAAATGGTCTCTAAATTACAGGAGACCCAGGAGGCAGATGGCTGTACCCCAGCCAGGGATCCTTAAGCAGGCACTCAGCGTACGGGACCTGGGACTCACTCCACACAGCCTCAGCATTTATGGAAATATTGCCATGTAAAAGATAAATTGCTCCACATAGTGTAAAATCCAGCGATTTATTGTATAAAAAATATAAAGGTTGCACTTACAAAAGCATCGTAAATTGCAGGCATGTAAAATAGAAAGCCGGCCGGCTCCAAGAAAACTCGTGTCCTACGAGTCTGTGTATCGCGGTGTCGTCGGGACGTAGCTCCTCCTCCCTACGCCGTTTCGTCACAACAGGACGTGGTCACGGGACCACGTCCTGTTGTGACGAAACGGCGTAGGGAGGAGGAGCTACGTCCCGACGACACCGCGATACACAGACTCGTAGGACACGAGTTTTCTTGGAGCCGGCCGGCTTTCTATTTTACATGCCTGCAATTTACGATGCTTTTGTAAGTGCAACCTTTATATTTTTTATACAATAAATCGCTGGATTTTACACTATGTGGAGCAATTTATCTTTTACATGGCAATATTTCCATAAATGCTGAGGCTGTGTGGAGTGAGTCCCAGGTCCCGTACGCTGAGTGCCTGCTTAAGGATCCCTGGCTGGGGTACAGCCATCTGCCTCCTGGGTCTCCTGTAATTTAGAGACCATTTCCATCTGGTAAGAGGCAGCAATTTTTCTTGGAGGTGGAGGTTTATCTACGCACCTTATATCCTATCACAGCGAGATCCTGTTACATTACTTCACAGAGCACCTGGAGATCAGTTTTAATCTATGCATGTCAATGTAATATGGATGGACTTTATTTAATACTGCTTTTTTGAATCACGGACTTTCTTTAGTTTTTCAGTTTCTTATGTTGTTACACTATTATGGTTTGGCTCTGTGGTTACAGTTAAGCTGTATTAATGTACATATTGACACTAGAGGTACATATTGTTTACTGATTGTGATATGCAATATCTGTTTTTTTGTCATATACACAATTATTCTCATTTATATTTTATTCACTTAATAGTATTTTTAATTTCTTTCATAGTGTTTGACACTTTCACTCAATGACCCACATTCAATCTCCACATTCACATCATTTTTCAGGCATTTGCCTTTTGTCACTTTAGTTGTCAGCGCGACTTTTTTTTGACTTACACTATTTTCAGCTTACTACTTTCTAGTCGCAGCTTTTCTTTAATCAGTGTAAGCGCAGTATTTATTTTTTACCTAAATATGGAAACATTACTGGATTTATTGGAATCCATGAACACTAATGATCGTAACATCTCTTTAACATGGGATATAAATAGAGATCATATACACTTCCTGGATTTGGAGATCCTTAATACTACAGGAGGTATTGTCACCAAATCCTTTTTCAAAACCACTGACCGCAACTCCTACATCCCGACCACAAGCTGCCATTACAAACCTTGGCTTGACAATATACCCAGAGGCCAGTTTACGAGAATGCGGAGAAACTGCAAGCAGGATGATGATTTTGAGCTTCAATCCAACATGTTGAGTAATATGTTTCTGGATAAAGGGTACCATAAGGAATTTTTAGAAAGAGAGATGACTGCAGTTAGAAGTCTGAACAGGGACGATTGACTGAAGGATAAAATCATAACCATGGAAATTATGAAAATTATGGCACCAGTATTGTTTTGGATTATTCCTTGCAGAGTAAGGAGGTGGAAAGCATTATACGGAAGTATTGGAATGTACTCAAACAGGACATCCATCTTAAAGAAATACTTCCAGCGAAGCCTAAAATCATCTTTAAGAGGGCACCGAACCTACGAGATAAATTGGTACATAACGTAGTGGAACCACCCCCTCCAAAGCCAAAAATGTTTTGGGACCTAAAAGGTTTCTTTGGTTGTGGTAGGTGTTACAGCTGTATCAGAGTTCCAGACAACAAAAGAGTGAAAGAGTTTTCTAACCCGAGAACTGATCAACTATACACTATCAAAGACTTCATATCCTGTGATACAATTGGGGTCGTATATGTGCTAAAATGTCCATGTAACCCTATCTATGTTGGTCGGACCACTAGGGCTCTGAAGGACTGTATAGAAGAGCACGTAAGAAATATACGTAAGGGGTCCGATAAACATCATCTCGCTATACATTTTAAAAAAGTGCATAATCAAAGCACTACTGGAATGAAATTTTGGGGAATAGAGGCACCCAAGCGCCACTGGAGAGGCTCTAACTACGTTATAGAAATGAGTAAACGTGAATCCTGGTGGATACACCAGCTTGGTTCTTTATCGCCTGGTGGACTGAATAAAGAATTCGATCTTAAATGTTTTCTTAGCAATTTTTAAAATCCCTGCTCATCTCTATTAGTGGGTTTCCTTACCCTGGTTCTTCTCTTATCCCATTATGGGTTTTTTTTTATTTTTTAGGATTCATACATATTTATAGAGAGTATTTATATATATATATACACACAGGTCCTTTTCTTACATTATGAGTATCATGATGCATCAATCAGCATGATGTAGTCATGTATGACGGGGTGCATCCAAAATTGTAGCTAGATAGGTTGAGCCTGCAGAGGGTTTGATATATTCGTTCCTTCTTGCACATGGTTTTATATATACTCGTCCTATCAGTTTATTACTTTATATATAAATCTTACCCATTATGAATTCATTTTTTTATACAATATATGTAAAGATATATGTATTTTTTATGCATTTTTTTATATATATATTTTTTATATACATTTTATATATATTTTTTATAATATTTTTGATTTTTTTGTGCATATTTAAAAAAATTTTTTTGACATATACTGCCGAACACCACGCAAGGGGTTAATGTAGTCCAATAAAGTATGTTTGTAAATTGTTATTTGTACTCCTACGTGGTGATGTATAAGAATTAGTTTTATTAGTATAGTGGTATCTATAGATTAGGCCTGTTAGAGCTAATGACAATTTCCTATACAAGCTTTATATTTATTGTATGGATTATATTTCTATAGCTGCACTGTCTTTTTAAGTTTTTATTCCATGTTGTTAGCTTATTCAGTTTATTAGGTTTCTCTAGGCTATATATGCACACGAGGTGTGGTATGGTATTGTTTGATCACACAGCTCCGTCCTGGGTTAATTTTTATGGAATTTTTATGAAATTACATGCATTACGTATGTTCCTGTTCATTGATAGATCGCTAGGCAATCGATCCCTCTATTGTTAAGGACGTTTTCTTCCACCACCGATCGTAAGGGTTAGTACATAATAATGTGAGATAACAGCTGAAGCCCATTACTATAATGTCTGCAGTCCATGACAAAATGGCCGCCGCTACTATATCTGGATTGTAGAGCACCCGTCCAATTAGATCCCCCTGATGAAGACACGTGATCCCTGTGTTGAACACGCGTAGGGGAGGGGCCGGGACGGAGTTGATAGCACGGAGGCATTGAGGAGACGAGCATACCATACTACACACCATATCGGCGGTCTTTTTTACATTTGAAAGCCTGGAATAGAATGGTGCACTCACGCACCTGTGCAATGTGAGTACCCCATTGTGGGGAATGTGTATTTTTTAAATAAATCCTTGCGTTATCACACTATGGAGTTTTTTCTTGTTTATGGTTTGGAGTGATACTGACTGAACCAGCTGGAGATCAACACCTGCACTTCATTATAGAGCCCAGGGGTGGCTCCAAAGCGTGTTTGGACATAGTTTAGCTACTGTGTCACACGCTCTGAGGTGAGCACATAAGCTTTTGGGGGTCACTGGAGTGCACCGAAGCATGGTTTTGCAGTTACACACTTTGGATTAGCATGCTGGATGACACCACTGATGGACACTGTGTTATATTTTTGATATTTTACTTTCATCACATATGAATTGTCATTTATTTATTTTTTGAAATATTGTGCACTTTTACAGTTTATGTATACACTTTGGTCCAAGCGTTATTTATTATGCACGCTGCACTTTATTAATTAGGTTTTCATCACAGATTGTCACATATGAATCATTGTTCAATATTTATTGGTATATATTTTATATTTATCACTTATAGATTTACAATTGAATTATACACTTTGGATACACATTTATATATATATTTTTTCTAGCGCAACGCATTTATTTATTTCACCACTGCACGGTTATGAAATGTGATCTGCGTTTGCAGCTGGTTATTATTATCATCATTTTTTCTTTAGGCATTGGTCCTTTTGTGGCTCGCAAGATTTTTCTCTTCATTCCAGGATACTAAACTTAGGTAGGCTACAGCTGCTATAGCCATAGTGGATGCATCTGAGCATATGCAGACAAAGGAACAGGGACATATTACCCTTGAATGATGAGTTGTTCAAGCTCTATCAATGAGTCCTTCCACAAATTCCATTGCATTTCTTTCTCTTTAGGTAGAGGTGTATCACATTCACTTTGTTCATGTTCAATGGCAATTTCTCTCATAAGAGCCTTACTTTGCATGGTGATGGGGGCTACGAACCCTAGGGGGTCATGAAGGCTGTTAACTGTGGACAAGACACCTCTTCTCGGAACAGCTTCTCTTCTCTGGATACTCTAAATGTGAAGCTGTCGGTTTTCAGACCCCAACTGAGCCCTAAACTTCTTTGAAGGGGCAGTGAATCTGTTCCTAGATCCAAGTCTTTGAGGTCTTTTGCATGGTCCTCTGAAGGAAATGCTTCCATGACTTTGCTGCTGTTGGAAGCTATCTTGTGCAACTTTACGTTAGATTCTGCTAACATCTCTCTTGTTCTTTTCAGAATGTCGATAGCCTCTTTGTTGCTGGAGAAAGAAGCGAGTCCATCATCCACATAAACATTTCTCATGACGAACTGTTGGGCATCTGTGCCATGCTCTTCTTTACCTTCCTGAGCTGCTCGTCTGAGGTTGTAGATAGCTGGAGAGGGGCTGTTTTCGAACACATGTACCTTCATCCTGTATTCTGTGACATCTCTGTTGAAGTCATTATCGTAATACTACAGGAACCTCATGTAGTCTCTGTGATCTTTGTGGACAAGGAAACAGTAGATTATTTGTTGTACATCTGCTGTTACAGCAATAAGTTCTTTTCAGAATCTGATGAGGACTCCAAGGAGTGTATTATTCAGGTCGGGTCCACTGAGGAGGATGTCGTTTAGGGAGATGCCTTCATGCTTGGCACTAGAGTCAAATACTACTCATATCTGTCCTGGTTTCTGAGGATGATACACTCCAAATATTGGGAAGTACCAACATTCTTGTTTTTCTTCCAATGGTGGTGCTTTTTCAACTTGACCACTGTCGAAGATCTTCTGAATGAACTAATGGAAGTGTTCTTTCATATCTGGCATTCTGTCCAGAGTACAGTACATCGTAACAAGCTGAGGCGCTTCACTGCTTGTCCTTTGTTGTTAGGAAGCTGATGTCAGGTTAAATGGAAAGGTAGGGGAGCTACCCAGCTTTTTGACTCATCCCTGAAGACTTCTTTGTCCATGATCTCAAGGAAGAGGCTATCTTCAACAGATGGTGCTGGTTTGTCATCATCTCGCATTCTTTCAAACACCTTGCATCCTAGCTCATCTGTATCTTCAGCTGAAGCTATAGCTTCCATGCAGCTCTGAACTCTTTGCTGTTGTATTGGGTTGACTAGTCTCTCTTTAATCTTTATCCTGTTGGTACAGGAGCTAAGACATGATGTGCAACCATTTTGATGTTGGTTTTGTAGGCATTCACTTTTGCTGGCTTGTGAGCTCAATTCAAACATACATCACTAATGATGACCCATCCAAGGTCAAGACATTGTGTGAATGGTGCATTATGTGGGCCATTGTACTGTTCTCTGACCTTGTGCACTCTCAGTATGTCTTTTCCTAGTAGAAGGATAATTGTAGCATCTGGGTCAAGTGCTGGAATCATGTCTGTTATTTGCATCAGATGAGGGTAGTGACGTGAAATTTCAGGTGTGGGGATCTCTGATCTATCATCTGGTATCATATCATATTCTATGAGAGTGGGGCGAGTCAGCTGTGTTTTCCCATCTAATGACTCAATGGTGTAGTTGCTTGCTCTCCTCCCTGCTGTCTCTCTAACTCTTGAACATGTCTTTAAAGTATATGGAGTTGAACTTCCTCTGTCCCCGAAGAGGTCAAAGAACTCTGTTCTTGCTAGAGATCTGTTGCTTTGTTCGTCTAAGACTGCATACATTTTCATTGCCCTCTTTGTGAGGCCTGCAGGATACACCTTGACTAAACATATCTTGGAGCATGATCTAGAGCTAAATGTCTCTGTGCAGATCTCAGTGCACTTTGAGGTTATTGCTGGTGTTGCACTCTCTTTCTGCTCCCCACCATGATCTTCTCGGGTTACCGGATTCTCTGTTTTCCATGGTGCTGGTCTTGTGTGCAACGCAGACAGATGTTGTCATTATTGCATTCTTTGCATCGTATTTCTTTCACATAGTCTTTTGCAAGACGTTGAATAGAACCACAGCACCTGAAATAAATGCTCTTGTCCTTAAGATAAGGCTTGTGCTCCTCTATTGTCTTGCTTCTCAAACTGCAACATTTTCTAAGTGGATAAGGTTTCTTATGTGGCGGACACTGCTTGTCTGGGTCCTCTATTTTCATTCCTGAGCTTTTATCTTGGTTGGCTTCAGACTCAGTACTTCTGTCTTCCGTACAGACACTGTTGCTCTGCGTTCTTTATTGTATGCTGTGTGAGGTTTGGGGGTTGTTTAGCTCAAGTGTAGCACCCGCTAGCAAGAACAGTCCACACAGATAATTCCTTTTCAGGGCTTTTTGGCCCACTTTTATTAAAGAAAAACAAAGTTCCAGCAAAAGTGGTTTCCCTCGCAGGGGGTTTTTACCGCCAGCAACAAATAAAAGGATATTCAGCCTCCTGGTTTACACATGCAGCATTGCAAACAAAAATACAGAGACACCTGGCTCTCTTCAGCAGCAGACACACCACTGCTCAGGCTCCCACATGGAGCTCTCCTGACTACTGTCAGCGACCTCAGACTCAGGTCTCTGGCTTTTACCTTACAGCCTGCACTCTCTGGCTACTTCAGTGCACACCTGCACTCTCTGGGTACTTCCTTGCAAGCCTGGACTCCTGGAGACATCCTGTCTCTCTGGGTGGAGCCCAGAGCCATAGTCAGGTGCCTACAAATAGCCCAGCACACATCTGACCAGTCAGTATGCTGGTGGATCGCAAAACCGGACCCAGGACTGGGGATTTCATCCCACCCGGATGGCTACGAAATCCCCGGGCTCCAGATCCTAAAATGGATTTTAGTAAACAATGAGGAAACAGAAAAGCCAATTTCCTCCTACAAATAAGAAAATAAACTGGAGCCCCTCAACCTGCCTGGTTGAGAATCCTGCGTCTAAACACTGGTGGGATACCACACCACCACATATCCCCCCCTTGTTTCGACCCAGAGGGCAGAACACACAAGTTTCTTTTGGCACCTCTGTGCCAGCTACCACTTACAGGAGTCCAATCGTGTCCGACCTCACTTCTCCTAAAGGGTAACTCTACCCAATGCCTCCCTCTAAGCCTCACTGTCACTCTGCTATGAGCTTTGATGCGACCTTCCCAACTTTTCTTCCGAGTGCATTTCCATAAGCACTTCTTCTCCTGAAATTTTAACAGGGTACCCCTGGTCTTTCTACCAACCCTTCTGCCTCCACGCCTAAAGTTTCCTGGTTTCACAAAACCTCTCTCAGCATTACTGTTCTGAGACTGTAGGGGGCCTATTTCTATGGTGTTTATAACGGGACCCCACCTCTTATTTCTGGTACCTGACTCAGCAGTCACTAATTGTTTACCAGGTTTACCTATACCTTTGGATACCACATCATCATGTACCATTAACACATTACTTGGTTCATCACTGACAGACATATTCAAACCAATATTAGACCTCTCAATGTTGCACGTCACCAATGCTTTTTTTTCCAGCATTTGCTAGGGCAGAGTCTGCAGAGGGCACACATACTGGAGGGCTGCCATCCCCCATGGGAACCTCACAGGACGTCACCTCCCCTGGGTTCAGCCACTCTGCAGGCAGCTGTCCTACCACTTGACCTTTAATACCACCTGGATTTCTATCCAAAACCGGAACAGGCGAGCTCTCGTCTGATCTGCGTACTAACCTTATTGCACTTTTTACCCATTTCCCTGTCTCAGGGACCATATCAGGTTTGTCACATAAACCTATTATTGGACCGGTGACCCCAGTCTCTTTAACCACCTTCATTTGAGCCCTGGTCAGGATCTCTGCTGCTTTCAGGTCCACACTTGGCCCTTCCATCTCATGTGGTTTTTCCACTGGTGCAGTATACGCGCCCTTCACCGACAACTGACAAGCACCACCCTGGACCATAGCAGCAGAAATGCTTCCCATCTGGCTGTTAGGAGCTGAAACCACAGACATTTTAAGCTTATTTTCCATTTCTCCAAAGTCTCTCTCAAACATTATTTCTTCTGGACGTAATCCAGCAGCATACGCAGTGGCAACTTTTAACAAGAGTAACAAATTCAGGAATAAACCATTCCTGTCCTGTTGTTCTTTGTTCTGTACAGCTTGCCACTCAGTGCTCCATCTAGTGGTACTCCGCAGTACCAGACTGTCAGACTGTGGAGGAGACACACTAGTATAGATTGGCTGTACACCCCAAAGTTCAAGCATCTCTTTTAATGCTTTGGTTATAAACCAGGCCCTTGACTCCAGACCTAAGTCCTTCCTGGGGACTTTCATGACACTGGGGATGCAGAAAGACTCACTTGCTGAGACTTGAAAAATTGCAACGGTTAACGGGACCTCCTCCCAGCTGGAGGTAAACACAGCCTGGTGCTCCACCAGAGCGCTGCCAGGTGCTGGACTCATACCCAACTTCTCAGTCTCAGCATCAGTGAACTGCTCCAGAACATTACCAGTGACAACGTTACTTTGACACTCCATGTCAACCTCAGTTTTGTGCATCATGGACAATGTCTCTGCTGTGCGCTCGCCCTTATTTGGTTTATCCTGCTCACGAGGGTTAACCCCTGCAGCAGCCATTGTGCCCTCAGGTATAAGCTGTTCTGCAGTCCCTCCTGCTGGCACAGCAGAAACCGTGTCCACCTTATTTTTGTGCATAAAAGCCTTATCCATCAGGGAGATAAGATTTTTACCCTAACTATCCCAATCCATTGTAGCTGTGCTCCATTCACCGGCGCTCCTCAGCACTGGTCCATCCGCCCAAGGAGACACATTAGAATAAACAGGCTTAGTTGCAGATTCATTACCCAAATTACAAATCATGTCAGAATGTGGTAACACAGGCTTTAACACAGCAGGCTGCAATACACCATATTCACCACTTTGCTCGGCTGGCGCTTCATAAACCTCACACACCTTTGCATTTTTCACAGGTTGGGTTAACCCACTGTTTACCTGCACATTTTTAGTACCAGCTGCTTGTACTAACACATTACCATTACATGGTACAATTCCACTCTGTCCCACCAGAGTGACATTGCAGTTGTCCAAGGCAACCTCTGACTCCAATACATGAAGTTCCCTGGAGATTTCTGGGGACAACTGTGCTGTCTTACCACCAGTTGCTACAGGCAACGGCCCATTTGTGACATTTGCTCTAATAGAACCTGGGGTTTTCCCAACAGCAGCAAACTTTTCATTAACAGTAACACTTATAGCATTTTTAGCTCTTGCAGGCTGTCCTAGCCCACTGCCAACTTGAGACTGACAGTCATTAGACACAACACATTTAGTCATCAACACAGGTTTTGTTTGGACTTTAACCCCTGCATTCCCACTGGGTAGGGAAAAGTGATTTTCAAGCACACATTCAGTGGCCCCACTAACTGGGATCACTCTGACATCATGGACAGTCTCGTAACCAGTCCTTTTATACATGAAATCAGCAGTTCCAGCCATCATTTCATTAAAGACAGTCTTACCCACCGCAGTAGTTGGGGTCACCATCTTCATTTGAGTACGTTGTCTTATGAACCAATCCTCTGCTGCACTTTTACTGGTCAGCTCCCCCTGGGGGCCACGGGATGAAACTACAGCAGGTATCTCCCACTGTGTAGTAAAAGGAATAATTTACACTATTGTTACCCCTCCCCAGTTCCCACGTACAATCGCTATACACCTCTGAGAGAGATGTATAGCCCTGAACGCAGGAGAGATAATTATGAGCAATCTCCATATACACATAATTCCAACTACCATGGGAATCAGGGTTTTCACGAGGACAGACGCACAAGAAAGCGAGGCCCAGATCTAAGAGAGGCTGCAGAGGGGGGAGGAGAGTACAAAGGAGAAAAGAGAAAAAGAACATAACTGGTCAGGGTGTGTTCAATTTAAGTTCACAGACACTTACAGAGGCAGAATTATCTGTGTTAGACAAAGGTCTTAAATATGCTCCACCGAAAAAATTGGATAAATTCCACACCTTCATTGATATTCACAAGTATATACGTAAAATCAATATTCAAAGATATCTGGTTTCTAATCCGGTACGTACAGATTTTCCGGCTGCTACTTCAGGAACGGTCCACTCAGGACTGACCAATCCCTCCCTTTTCTCTCCCCTGGTTCCTATAGCTCCTGCAATAAAGATATATAGAGATCTTGTCCTCAGCGACCTCTCTAAATTATCAGTTAAACATATTCGCCATTCTCCATTATCAAAAGATGGATTAGAATCCTTATGTGCACGTAAAAATTTAGTGGTTCGCCCTGCGGATAAGGGCGGTGGGATAGTGGTTCTAGACAAGAATCAATATGAAGAAGAGATGCTTAGAATCTTAAATGAACCTGGTACATACCAGACACTCCCCAACAACCCCACCAATTTATATAAAAAACAATTACAAAAACTTATCTCAAAGGGTTATGATTTGAAAATTCTAAACAAAAAAGAAAAGGCCTTTTTGGGCCCGACGGCACCTAGAATCCCTACAATATATTATTTACCTAAAATCCACAAAAACCCAGTACATCCCCCAGGGAGACCTATTGTTAGCGGTATCAATTCCGTCACGGCAAGAATAGGTAAATACATAGATTTCTACCTACAACCGCTGGTGAAACAAACACCTTCGTACTTGAAGGATACTGGTTCCACCATTAGACTCCTTGAGAACATCGACATACAGGAAGGTTACATTATGGCCACAGCTGACGTGGCGTCATTATACACCTGTATACCGCATGACAAAGGGTTAGAGGCAGTGAAACATTTTTTGAATCGTGAACACTCCCTCGCACCCTTCCAACGTGAATATTTGATATATCTATTAGAGTTTGCAACCAAACACAATTATTTTTGGTTCAACCAGGGTTACTACCTTCAACAGGGGGGAGTGGCCATGGGTGCCAAGTTCGCACCCAGTCTTGCGAACTTGTTTATGGCCAAGTGGGAGGAGGATGTCGTCTATACCCATGACACCACGTCACTGGTTTTATGGGCCAGGTACATAGACGACATCCTCCTCCTATGGAATGGCACACCAGACACACTTAAACAGTTTTTTGATAATTTAAATTCTAATGACAGGGGCATCTCTTTAACGTACGAAGCCAGCGAAACCAAGATTCATTTTTTGGATTTACAGATTGAGATAGTAGAAAAAAAGTTTAGATTCAGCACGTACTTCAAACCCACTGATCGCAACGGCTTCATCCCTGTAAATAGTTGCCACCACAGATCGTGGCTTAGTGCAGTCCTGCGAAGCCAATTTTTAAGGCTCCGCAGGAACTGTATGGATACTGATGGATTTACTGTATAAGCAGGTGTCTTGAAACAAAAATTTGTGGACAAAGGTTACGACAGTGGCAGTTTGGATTATGAGATCCAGAGAGCTATGAATATCGAAAGGAAAACTTTACTCGAGATAAAGCCAAAGAAAGACCCTGATGAAAAGCTTAAATGGGCCATGTTGACATCTTTTTCAATCCAGCATAAACAAATTCAAAATATTGTGAAGAAACATTGGGAGGTGTTGAGACAGGACAACATTTTGGGTAAACTTTTACCAGGGGAGGCCAAAGTTATTTTTAGGGGAGCACCAAAGTTATTTTTAGGGTCGGATAGCCCCCAATGTGATTAATCCACCAGCCCGTCCCTCTTTCTTTCACAACATGATAGGTTTTTACCCATGCAGAAAGTGTGTTGTGTGCCAACACAACACACTTGATAGGCGTAAAGTCACGGAGTTCACATCCACTACTACTGGAAAAAGATATACAGTGAAATCGTTCTGCACGTGCAGTACAAGATACGTAGTGTATCTTATTACTTGCCCGTGCCGCAAACAATACATAGGGCGTACCACGAGAACATTCACTACGAGAGTAGGGGAGCACATAGCTCTAATTAAAGGTAGAGACCCTAAGCACACAGTACCCAGAAACTACAAACAATTTCACAATAGTAACCCCGTCGGGTCTCAATTTATTATTATAGACAAATATGTCCCACCGTGGAGAGGGGGAGCTAAAATCAGAGGGATATCTCATTTGGAAATGTTCTGGGCGCATGAACTACAGACTTTTTTCCCACAAGGCATGAACGTTGAAGTAGATATCAATGCCTTTATAGATGAATCATAAGTGATAGATGTGGGTAGCACTTTTAATTTTTAATTTTTAATTTTTATTTTTGTACATTTTTTTTATATACAGTCGGCTTTGAAGAAAATCAGAGTATTCTACTGCTTCTATATTGTATACACTAATCTGTATATATATATATATATATATATATATATATATATATATATATATATGATTTTATGGTGTATTTTTTTATAGTTTGTGTTTGAAGAACAAAAAGGGCCACATTGTCCTTAAATTGTACAGGCAAATTGGTATTTCATATGATATAGGACCTGGTATAGTCATATAGATGGGATCGACAGTCCTAAGATATTAGAGGTACAGAGAATCCATCTCCTAAGTGTGGATAGATTTAAATTTTTTTTATAAGTTTTTTATAATCATCTCCTAAGTGTGGGCAGAATTAATTTTCTAAAACATTTTTCATAATTTTTCTATAACTCATTTTGTTGGCACATAGTGATATTAAAAGAATGGAGAATAACCTTCTAATTCCGTTCAAATAACTACGTTTACGATTTAAATTTCCATCCACTGCGCACGCTTTTTCATTGTTTCCGGCTTATGAGATGACAACTTGGGTCAGACCCACCCCTTCTCTGTTCACTAGGCTTGACACCATCATGTGATCTTCCTTAATAGCCATGAGATAACGTGCAGACGGCGTTGCGGTGTGCGCACGCGTGGTGACATGGCGGTGACATCGCGCTGTGTGCATGCGCACTTCCTACGTTACGGTGGAACGCATGATCGGTTGAATTCCGCTAGATACTCCGCTCGCTGTAGGTTTATGCTACAGCAAGGGGCTAGCGGTAACATACTAAGATGGAAACATATGATCTCCTTTTAACCAGGAGTTTTTATCTAAGTTTAATAAAGGAAGTGGAACGCACGCTAACGAAGCTTGGAACGCACGCGGGTCCGCCATTTTGGCATAACCCGGAAGTGCAGGTGACAACAATTTAGGAGCTGGATTCTCATTACAGGGGTCTCGGTGTCTATATAAAGGAGTTTGGCTGCAGTGGGTAAGTACCCCAGACGAAGTCCTGTATGACACGTCGGGAGAACTCCACTGCCGCCATTTTAATATATACAAGCGCTTGACTACTTCTTAAATGTAAGTGTCTTTCTTTTTTAATAAACTTATGTATTTTACGGAATTACACTATATGGCCCCTTTTTTCATCCCATGTGGGACATGTTTGAGGACGTTTTAAACTTTTGCATGGAGAAGGTACCCCGGTGAACTACCCCTAGGGTCTTTTCTCCAGAGTATTCTCTGTACTGTTCTTCGGCAGCTCTCATGAGAACCTCGGCTTCAGCTAAGGCTGCTGCAACAGTTTTTTCTTGCTTGATAATATGTAAAGATGCTTTCACCTCTTCAGATTTACTTTTAGCTCTACTTTTAAGCGCTTCAGCTTCACTTTTAAGCACTTCAGTTTCACTCTTTCTTCTCTGCCCCTCATCAGTCATACTCCCAAATAGACCTCTTTCTAGTACCACACCAACTATTATCTTTCGTCCAAGACGTTTCTATTGGCCACATAACCTGGTCAGATCATGCACCTGTTATGCTGCGACTCTCTTTGACCAGTTCTAACGCCGCCACGGATTGGCGATGGAGACTAAACGAAAGTCTGTTGCAGATCCCGGAGATTCTGAATGAGGTCTTCCGAGAAACCAAAGCCTACTTTCAAAGGAATGCGATCCCGGAAAGCGATCCGGGAATGGTGTGGGAAGCCCACAAAGCGGTCATACGGGGAATCCTGATCAAACACGGATCCCGTATCAAGAAAGCAAGAGAAGCGTAACTGATGAAACTGCTGACTGCTATCCAGGATCTCAAACTGTGGCATAAGAGGTCTCCTGACCCAGTGGTGGGGACTGAACTTACCCATTTATGTCGGCAGGTCTCGGACCTCCTCCGCTACAGTGGCGCTCCAGTCCTGTAGGAGGATAGGGTATGAATCTGGAGACAAGTGTGGCAAATGGCTAGCCCGAGCCATCAGAGACCAACGTAAGGCCTCTTATATCCCATATAGTAAGGGCTCAGACGGGCGGAAACTCTCTATGCCCAAAGACATCGCCCATAGGCTATACCTCCCTCTACAGCCTCTCATCCTCTCCTACCTCTCCTCTCCTCTCCTACCTCCTCCTCCATTGAGGAGTATCTCTCATCGGCGCATATATCGCGCCTTTCGTCCCCGATTCAGAGTGAGCTTGAAGTCCCCATCTCCATGGAGGATCTGAGGGGGGCTGTGAAGTTAGCTAAACATGGCAAAGCACCCGGCCCGTACGGGTTCACAATACAGTATTACAAGACCCTCCTCCCCTTATTGGGTCCACATATGGTAAAAGTATTCAGTGGCCTAGGTCAGACTACTTCATTCCCGCCTGAATCACTCTTAGCACACATATCAGTTATCCCAAAGGAGGGGAAGGATCCCTCAGTTTGCGGAAGCTACCGGCCAATTTCCCTACTTAATGTGGACTTGAAGCTTTTGACCAAAATACTTCATCCCGGTTGCAATCCTTGCTACCCCAACTAGTCCATCTAGATCAAGTGGGCTTTATTTCTACCCGCGAAGCCAGAGATAACACAATCAAAATGCTCAATTTAGTTCACTTCGCCAATCAAAAGGGTTCCCCCTGCATCTTCCTTAGCACCGACGCGGAGAAGGCCTTCGATAGGGTGCACTGGGCCTACATGTTCACAGTTCTGAGGCACATGGGTTTTGGGGAACAGATGCTCCGCTGGGTGTCAAGTGTGTATTCTGTGCCTAGAGCGGCGGTCAAGGTGAATGGGGTGTTTTCAGAACCGTTTCCTATTTCCAATGGCACCCGACAGGGTTGCCCGCTCTCACCCCTCCTTTTCACCCTCTCACTGGAACCCTTCCTAAACAGGATTAGATTAAATCCGGACATCTCGGGCATTCAGGTGGGCGACGTCTCCCATAAAGTTTCTGCCTATGCAGATGACCTATTATTCTCCCTGACCAACCCTCATATCTCTTTGCCGAATCTACTGAAAGAATTTGATCGGTACGGAACACTATTGAATATGAAAATTAACTACTCCAAATCGGAAGCAATGGGAGTCGCTTTGCCCCTCCCCTTTGCATCACTCTCTCGAACTTAACTTTAAATGGACTCCCTCTGCATTGAAATACTTGCGGTCCCACATCCCACCGAACCTAACGGACACATTCAAAATGAACTTTCTGCCCCTACTAAGTGAAGTCCTCTCCCTTCTGGACAAATGGTATCGGGGATTGCATTCCTGGTTTGAAAGTTGTAACATCATCAAAATGAGCATCCTGCCTAAATTTTTGTATCTATTTCAGACCCTGCCCATCTCGATCCCTCCATCCTTCTTTCGGCAAATTAATTCCTTCTTTACCAATTTCATCTGGGCACGCAAGCGGCCTAGGATCAGCAGACACCTCCTGACACTACCTAAAATCTATGGAGAAATAGCTGCACAGGACGCTTTCAAATACTACCGAGCGGCCCATTTGGGCAGAATAATAGATTGGTGCAGACATAGAGACCTTAAATTATGGACACACCTAGAACAGCAATTTAGCCCTATTTCTTTGAATAGAGCGCCATGGTGCTACACCTCCTTACCTGCCTCCCTCAAGTCCCACCCTACAATAGACCCTACTCTCCGGGTCGGACACATGGCCTGAACGAAACTGGAACCCTCCTCCGCCCATTCTCCACCCCAGATTCCTGCCAGGAATGGCGCACGGCCCATTACGGGACCTCCGAGAAGGGGACTGCTTCCAAGCTTCTCATTTTTTGATTTTTTGCGTACGAATGACTGGCCCACACTTTCCATGTTGATGCTGCAAGGTGGTCAGTATAAACTGCCCTTCTGGCAAGCGGTGCAACTTCATCACTTCCTCCGCACCCTGGGCCCCCCGACTCAATTCCGTGATCGGCGGACTCTGTTTGAATCGTACTGTGAAGACAAGAACCCCCTCCCTCACACCCTATCAAAGATGTATGCCCTGCTCATCTCCCCTCCAGATGACTTTATCTTGCCGAGCTTTGGAAAATGGGAGGAGGACCTGGATAGGACCTTTACTGCTACACAATGCCAAAACATCACCTACCTATCCCTGAAGTCATCCATCTGCACGCGCACACAGGAATCCAACTATAAAATATTTATGCACTGGTACCCCGTCGACCTTGAGTAAATGCTTTCCAGGGACCTCAGAACGCTGTTGGAGATGCGGAGACGAGAGGGGAATCCTCCTTCATATTTTCTGGTCCTGTTCGAAGCTCCAACTATACTGGTCAGAGGTACAGAGGATCTCCCAACAATTTACGGATTTCCCTATCCCAAGAAACCCAGCCTTCTTCTTGCTCCACTGCTCGCAAATGCCAATTAGGACATAAAAAAATCTATCCTCCGTCACTTAACTAACGCCGCCAAAGCCTGTGTCGCCTTGTGTTGGAGAGACAACATTGCTATGTGGCTTAACAGGGTTAGGAATATCAATACCCTGGAGGATCTGGTACTTACTGCCCAAAATCAAAGAGAACAATATTCAAAGACTTGGACGCACTGGAATATGTTCATATATTTGGAGGAAGGGAAGTCCCTCCTGGAGAATTGCTCTGAGGATTGAGGTCCTCCTATTAATTGTACTGTTGCACCCACGCATCTCATCGCCCTACCGCTTCCCCCCCTCCTCCTTTTCTTCTGTTCGCTCTCCTTTTCTCATCTGCCCCGCTATTTCCACACTGAGACACCCTAAGGGGTGACTATATGTCTTTATATTATAGTTCTCCTCTACACTAAACGGAAACGTCCACTCGCTCATCACGAGCGACATATACATAGGTACCCTCTAATTGATCTAAGGGAGAAAGATACTTGACTGTTAGCACTGTCACACTAACCTGCTATTGAGCAACTCATCCTCAAACTAGGTTATGGCTCTTCCGGCATAGCACCATATATATACTTTTGTCTCTTTCTCTGCTAATACTTGCTGTGGCAGTTATGTTATCTAATTTCATAAATAAAGAATTTGAAAAAAAATACACTACAGTTTCCTGCCAGAAATAGATGCCAGCTTAAAGCAACAGTAACATATGTAAATATATACTATATGCTGACCAGAACACTCGTATTTAGTCGACTAAATCTCCAGTACATTTTTTTTTATCAAACAAGGTTTTTATTTAGAAAACACCAGGTACAAAGGGTATAAAGAAACCGGTACAGAAGACATTCTTCCCCTCCATTCCAGAATGCCATTAAACCCATCTATAAACAAATCACAGTTCAAACAAGTCTGATACATACATGGGCAGGTTGCATCTGCAGCTTACAATGTTATACATATCGCCACCCCTGAAATCTTCCATATTTGGCCACTCCATTGAATGGACAGTGGGTATCCAACACTTTAGGGCCTATGTGTGGCCAACCCTGTCACTTACATCCCCCCTGGGGAAGTCATGGGAGTCATGGATTTCCAACCCAGCAAAATTACCTTTCTAACCTGAAATAGGGCTCTGGAGAAGGCCACTCTTGTTGTTTCCTCAGGGATCACTTCTTCAAGGATTCCAAGTAAACAGTAAATGGGATTGAGGGGGACATTCACCTGAAACACTCTATTGAGCATGGAGAGGATTTCACTCCAGTAGCGATGCTACTTTGGGCACCGCCACAGGAGATGAATAACATCCCCCGATGGTCGTCTGCATTCTGCATCTACCACACAATGAGTCAGGAAGTCTGCCTATCCTGTAGTATTTGTCTGGGGTGTAATGCACTCTTAGTAGAATATACAGTTGTGATACCCTCTGTGAGACATTAAGGGAACATATATTCACCGTTTCAAAAGCCTCTTCCCACTGGTCACCTGTCAAGGCTTCTACATCTGCCTCCCACTGTACCATTGCCTTTGGTGGGATAGGCCCTCAAGTGTTCCATTAAGAGCATGCGATAACACTGGAATATGAAACCCTTGGTTTTTGTTGCTGACTGAAGCAGATTGAATATGGGCGTGGGTGAAAGTGACCAGTCTATCGCATCGCTTTGTGCCCTAACTGCATTGGACAACTGTAGGTAGTAGTAAAACATATGAGTAGGGCAAATTTACGTTGAAGGTCCAAAAAGGGCCTCCAGTAAATTTTGGTCAACTAAAATGTCCTACATTTTAGTTGACTAAAATCTCCAGTACATTTTAGTTGGCTAAAATCGAATGGGTTTAGTTACATGAAAAAATATACGAAAACCCCCTAATGGGGCTTTAAAGCAGCCAATAAATTCAAAGTGAGTGAGTAGTCAAAAAATAATTTTATTAGTACAAAAGGTTATATAAAACAGGTAGGTTCTGACCTACAGAGTCAGGACATGAACTGGAATACAATATAAGATAAAAAACACAACGGACAGTGCCCGTAATCAGGAACAGTGTACAATACAGTGTATTTTAGACAACAAGATCATAGATACTAAAATACTGACGCGTTTCGACCCTAACTGGGTCTTCTTCAGAGGATGGTTGTCAGCTGTAGGAATGTAAGCAGATATCAAACATAGCACAAAAACACCAACAACAAAGGACTTGTGTATATGTAACACAACATATCTGCATTAATTGCATAATTACCAGTCACAAAGTTCCCGATAGTTCTGAATGTTCATGATGAAAAAGATATGGTCCCTCCTATGCCCTTTGCCTCCCCAATGACAGGCCAGCTCCCCAGAGAGCGGGTATTAGGCCAACATGCCTTGCAAGGGATCACGCATACACTACCCCCCGCGGGGGGGGGGGAACGGACGGTGGGGGGCACACAGTGCACCCAAGATGGATCAACGGTGATGCTAGAATCAAATTAGAGGCAAGGAATCATTAGTTTCCACCGTCCGTTTCCCCCCCCCGCGGGGGTAGTGTATGCGTGATCCCTTGCAAGGCATGTTGGCCTAATACCCGCTCTCTGGGGAGCTGGCCTGTCATTGGGGAGGAAAAGGACATAGGAGGGACCATATCTTTTTCATCATGAACATTCAGAACTATCGGGAACTTTGTGACTGGTAATTATGCAATTAATGCAGATATGTTGTGTTACATATACACAAGTCCTTTGTTGTTGGTGTTTTTGTGCTATGTTTGATATCTGCTTACATTCCTACAGCTGACAACCATCCTCTGAAGAAGACCCAGTTAGGGTCAAAACGCGTCAGCATTTTAGTATCTATGATCTTGTTGTCTAAAATACACTGTATTGTACACTGTTCCTGATTACGGGCACTGTCCGTTGTGTTTTTTATCTTATATTGTATTCCAGTTCATGTCCTGACTCTGTAGGTCAGAACCTACCTGTTTTATATAACCTTTTGTACTAATAAAATTATTTTCTGACTACTCACTCACTTTGAATTTATGGGCTGCATTAAAGCCCCGTTAGGGGGTTTTCGTATATTTTTTCATGCATCTTGTGGGGTGCGCAGCCCATTTGTCTGTACTCCTGTGAGTGACCCTGGTTTGCCATTTCTCTATAATTTCCAAACTCATTATTTACTCCTGGAGTGAAAAATCTAATAGCATGTTGTTATTTATGATACGAAGGTTTAAACATGCAAGTTTGAAGGTTTTAAGGTAAACCAAGTTTCGTTACAAGAATATTGCTTTTTTGACAGAAGTGTATGTAGTGTTAATATAAAAAAAAAAACTCTTTGCATGATGATGCCACCATGCAGTGCACATTTACGTGAACTTGTCTGCTTTAAGAAAATATATAATGTTTTTTTTTTTTTTTTTTTTTTTGGGTGGGGTGTTTATGTAATACTGTCAGGTCCCACACTTACCAGACAGGTGAGTCCGCTTGGGCAGAGGGTAGGCTCCCTTACGTATCCGATTCGGGACCCCTGATAGAGTAAACAGGAAGCCCACGAATGCGGAGTGGTATGAGGGCCTGATGTGGAGTCCTGGAGCAGGGTGGTTTTACAGGCAACCGGTAGAGCTTCAGGAAGGCTGGAACTGATGCTGAGCAGGAGCTTATCAGGCTGGTCACACACAGGCAGAGGTCGGCAGCGAGCTGGCAGCAACGGTACAAGTGGAGCAGGCAGTAACAAGGTCAAACAAGCCGGGGTCGGGTTCAGGCAGCAATCAAGGGAGATCCAAAGGCATGCCGGGTCACAATGGGTCAAACTTCAGGAATACAGGAACACAGAGAGGATCACAGAATGAGACACAGAGCTGTTGATCAGGCAGCACCGAACAGGGACAGAGGCAGACTTAAATAGGCTGATTGGCGCCAAAACGCCGCACTTGTGCGTACGCCGATTCGCCAAAAAGCGCCACGCGCCCCCGCACTCGCCCGAGCACGCTCCCGACGCCGGCGTGCACACCAACGCCACCGGGCACGCCCGCGGTAACGCCCATAGGCGAACGCGCGCTAGCGCGGACGTGCGTTAGCACGAACGCGCGTACGCACGTCCGCCCGGACGCCACCCTGCACGCCACGGCTGGTCAGACCAGACATGCCAGCGCCCCCAGGAACACGCGCCCTAGCACGCACGGAGACACGAGCACCAACGCGCCCCGGCGCACACCGGCGCCCAACCAGGTAACCTCTGACAAATCTTCTTAATTTTCTAATCATGGGTGCAAAAACAGCTCTGGCAGCAAAAAAATTAATCTTGCACAGATCAGGCAGTGTGCTGTTCTCCCTTAGTAGACAAGCTGTGAAACCTATTATTAACAAGGAGCAGGTCTCCTTCAGGGGGCCTCTATATATCATGTTCTGAAGTGACTAGGATCCAATGGGCCCTGGACAATAGTTCCGATGGCTCGGTATCAGATAGGATTTCCGACACCAGCGCGTCTGTCCACAGTACTATTTACTGTCTGCCTGCTGCAATCAGGCACCATATAACGTTTTTGTGTGTTTCTCTAGGATTCTGCATCCGCTACAAACACATATTTACATTTTACATATTTACAATTACAAGTAGCCAAACTTGTGTACGATCAGCAGGAAATATTTTCATCTCTCTGCTAATATTCTAGCTTTTATGAGAGATACAATAGATTCCTTAGATTTGTTGATATCAATTAAAGCTTGCAGACATTCTGGGGCCTTCTCCTGTCCCCTGCTTATACTTGTAGCCAAAATGGCTAGGACTCTTCTGTGAGGTTTCAGAAAGGTGGCAATCTATGTTTACTCGGATGGGATACTTTATTGGCGTTTAGTATTAACTGTGTCCTAGAAGCTGGCTCTGTCCTTTTCAAATGCTAATTTCAGAACATATGTGTATGACTGATTACTGTATCTTTGATAACACAGGATTTAAACTATATCTACAATTATACTACTTCTACAGATCACATCACATCTCAGCTATGGCAAAACTACCCTATTACATTTATGTTACATTCACGTTTATGTTACAGGGAGTGATGTGGGCACTCTGATATGGTCTCTGGCAGTGATGTGGGCACTCAGATGAGGTGACTGGCAGTGATGTGGGCACTCTGATGGGGTCACTGGCTGTGATGGGGGGACTGGTTGTGATGTGTGCGCCCTGATGGGGTCACTGGCTGTGATGTGGGCACCCAAATGCAGTGACGTAGCATGCGTTGTCAGCGCCTGCGGCAACGCAAGTAATTTGCGCTCCCTAACTGTAACCGTGGAAACGCAAAGGTTTCCTCCACTCACAAGAGGGCAGGGGAAGATAGCGCCACACAGGCATAATGTAGCACAGTTTATTTTAAGTTAAAAGTATGACATAGTATGCATATTCACTCACAAGCAGGTGGGGTGAGGAATGACAGATTACAAGGGAGGAAGGTCCAAGTGTAAGTCGGGGACTGAAGTATCCGGGGTGGTGTAAAAAGCTGTGAAGAGGGAGCGGGATGAGCCAAGGAACCGTCACAGAGGAGCCCACATCAGGCTGCCCTCAAAGACTGGGATGAGTCGTCTGGTATGAGGATACCTTCCAGGGTGTGTAATTCTCTCCAGCTGGAGTGTCAGAAAGAGCTATCAGCCCATCCGTTGTGGGGACAAATCGGAACGCGTTTCAGAAGCTAGCCCCACCTCCTTTTTCAGCCTCCGGGAATTTATAGGAGCAGCTGATTGTATCCATAGCCCCGAATAGATGTTAACATTGTCCACAGGTGTATTAATGCAGGGGGAAAAGGCTGCTGCTATTTACAATTAAAAAGTATCTATTTGACAATAAAGTTTACTGATAAAAGTAACTGATTGAAAAATAATATACATACATACATACATAATATAAATAAATTATATAAATAAAACTAGAAAGAGCTAGTGGTACCTATAAGCCAAAAAATCTGAAGATTGTAAGAAATTGCTATATCCAGTAAAATAAATACCAAAAAGTATATAACAATTTGTGTATAATATATATGCGTGTGTAAGTAAACAGCAGAAATGGCGACATATGTCAGTATATAACAAAAATGCAATATCTAAATATGTGGATGGTATGGTATGATCAAAGGAGTGGTCTATAGGGACAAGGATGAAAGACCTGTTGGAACTGTGTTAGTGAAGAATAAGTTCAAAAAGGGATAAGAAATCAAATATAAAGAGAAAATATAAAAATGAAAATCTAAATAAAGATGGGAAATAAAAATAAAAATATATAAATAAATTAAAATATAAATAAAAATAAACAAACATAAACAAAAACCAAAAGGACAGGGATGTGGACCCTGTTGAAAAATGTAAAATTTTTTTAATGTGTTTGTGTGTGCATATATATATATATATATATATATATATATATATATATATATATATATATATAACTAAAATCAACGTGAGTTGAATGAAGGGGATAAGGGAATAGTGTGCGAGGTAGATGAGTAAATGTAGTCATGAATTATGATGAATGAATGAAATATGAGGAAAGGGTGGGATATCACGGTGGGAGTGGACAGTGGTAGCTAGTCAATAATGTGAAAGGGGATACATGTATGTTTCAGGCCAAAGATGAAACAACAGGCACAGGCTAGAAGGCTAGAAATTAAGGGATCGTGTTCACCTCCAATTCTTCATTCAGGTCTTCAGGTGTAAAACTGTTAAGTTTGTATATCCAGAATGTCTCTTGTGCGCACAGTTTCCTAAACCTCTCATCTTCTGGTAGAGTACCTGGAATTGATTAGAAAGTTGTGACCTTTTTTATGGTGGGTGTCAAAGTGGCATGCTATACTGAATCTAGGAAGGCTCCTCCTATGTTCTCCAAATCTAGCTTGAAGCGTCCTGATGTAACACTTCTTGCAGGGACAGGTGATAAGGTAGATAACATAGCTTGAAGAGCAGGTGAGGAATTCCTGAATGGTATATGTATTGCCACTTCGATCATTGAAAGTTTTTTGGGCATGTGTGACATGAGCACATGCAAGACAGGGCTTTTTGCAGCAATGGTACATACCGATGAGAGATAACATCCTGGGGATGGAGATTTGGAGGTAATGATTGTTGATCGACCTGATTTTGCTTGGGGCAATGTGATTTCTAATGTTTCCTGCCTTCTTGAACACCACACTGGGTTTAGAGGGGATATGATCCCTTAATTTTGGATCGTTTAGTAGAATACCCCAATATTTATTTAGGGTTTTTAGAATTGCCCAACGTTTGGTGTTATATTGAGTAATAAAAAAATGGACCTTTATTGGGAGTTAGTCCATTGTTGATATAGGCAGGGGTCATTGGTGCATATTGATCAAGATATTTTGGAATGGCCTGATCTATATCCTCCTCGGGGTGACCTTTTTTGAGAAATTTTTGTTTGAGAATAAGGCTTTAGGACTTGTAGTCTTCCATGGTGCTGCAGTTACATTTCAGCCTACACAACTGACTGTAGGGAATGTTCTGGATCCATTTCTTATGGTGGCAGCTGGACTTATGTACATATGAATTACCAGCGGTAGGTTTAAAATGTGTTCTGCGGGTACGTGATGCTGACGTGACGCGTCAGAGATAGGGGAGGGGCCTGATGGCGGCGCCAGTGTGAGCGGACGGAGGTGGCCCAGGCGAACCAGCAGGAGCTAAGCGGGGTGAAAAACTGCAGAAGCTCCGGCGGATGAAAGCCTCATACCCTGTCAGTAGCAGATCACGGTCTTGGTCTCAGTCTCAGCAGGCGGGGTAGGAAAGTACGTAAGGTCCAGCGTTGTTTAAAGGAGCGGTAGAGTGTACAGCGTCTACCCATAATACCTCCAACCTCTACCTTCCCCCTACCCTCTGTGCATACCCCCTGACCGTTTATGCCCAGAGTGGGAGTAAGAGAGCAGTCAGTACCTATCCAAGGAGTGGAAAGCAACAAGTGGACCAGGACGTCTCTGGAGCTTTACAAACGGCACTATACAACTCATTAATGGTCAGACCAGAGCTGCTCCGGAGGGCTAGAGTTGAAAGACAGGACGAGGAAGTCTTTACCCAGGTATGAACTATTGCCAACATAATCAAAGCTATCTTAGATAAAGTTATCCCAGAGGTTTTCAAGAGGGACCTGATGTCACAGTTATAAACTAAATAAAGCACGAACAGGTTGATAAGCGGTGTGGAGAGGAGTCAAGCTGTGAGACACTTATTGTTATTGATTTGAAATTACAGACCCCAAAAGAGTGCTTAAAGTTTAAGAACTGCTTTCTCTTGACAGTTGGTGCTTTATGATTTCCATATAAATGCCCTAATACTAATCAGATACTAATATATCTGATAAAGCATGAACTGGTTAACAAGTGGATCTGAGTCAAGCCATGTGATATATTTATAGTAATAAGAGTGATTTCGCGCTTAAAAATCTATCACCTCAAAATATAGTGCATACAATAAAATGAACGAAAATTCTTATAAGTGCAATATGAAAAAGTGCTCCATAGTGCAATAAATAGTTAACACAAGTGCTTTTGTGCATCAAAGATAACATTAGACATTAGACATTAAAAAAAAAAAAAAAAAAAAAAAAAAAAAAAAAATTTATATTGTGTAACAATATACAAAGTTTATGTTGTGCTATTTCACTGGGATCATTTGGTGAAAATGGAAAAAATATTATAATCTTGAGATTGGTGATCCGGTGGCACCGGGCTCTCTAGACTCTCACCTTAGAAAAGATGAATATGGGCATCAAAAACCAATTCTTTGTTCTTTTATGGTGGTGTTGTGATGGAATTTCTCTGGTGCTGTAGCGATACTCCTGCTTATCAGCACCTATCAAATATAGGAACAAAGAGGGGTTGCCCACCTGGGCTCCACCAGTCCGGTGGTTTAAACAGGAAGGGGAGAGAAAAAGGATGCCTCCAATAGTGTAGTATATTTGTAAAAGATGGTTATTTATTAAAAAATCAGGTGGTCTCTTACATTTAATCAATTTAAAAACAGCATATGCGATAAAAAGTTGAGGAGCGGCGTCTGAGGCGCCTCCTTACTGGTTTCCGGTTTTCGTCTGTGCTCGGCCACGCCCTACGCGTTACGTCACCGCTCGTGACTTCAACTGGGGAACCGGATTGGTCCGAGAGAAGTGTCTTTTATGTGACGATACCGGAAGTTGTGTGTCGGCCATTTTTGTTGTGGTACAATGTCCTAATGTCATTGTTGGTCTTCTTAGCGGCCATTTTTAGTGTTACAGTGCGCCTGTGTTGTCGCGGCCATCTTACAGGTGGCAATGTGTCCAAGATTACGGCCATCTGTGGAAGGATCAAGTCAAATCTAGAACGCTGCGTTTGTACGAATTTTAGTTGTGTCCTATTTGTCTTAGTGATTGTGGATGTGAATTTTATCCAGGCTGATATTAGTGTATCTAAGGAATAAATATTGAAATGTTATTGCATCTTAAATAAAGATAAAAACTGCAATATCATGAATAAAAAAGTACTGCTTGTCGGCCATTTTTTTGTAGTCTAAAATTGTGTCCGGCCTTAACACCAATCAGATCGTGTGGGTGGCGGACCTTTTGAGATAAAAATAATGTTGTTGTCAGCCATGTTACTGTCTGCAATGGGAGTGTTGTAAACTATGTGATGGTAGGGACTGTCAGTCAATGTCCGAGTGCTCATGGAGGCGTCTCAGTCCTCATATCATAATTATAGCATAATATAGCCAAAGTTCAGTTAGTATATTGAATAGTAAATTAATACACAAATTTAAAAATCTATTGAGGTAAATGCTAGTCCCGTATGTAGATATACTATGTTCAATATTCAATACCCGATAGATGAAGATGTATAGTTATGTTAAATCCACAAAGATAATTGATACAAATAAAATCATTCAGAACAAGATAAAATATATTTTTTTAAAAATTGCTTAAAAAACAGTTTAAGTCGAACTCTACGTTCATTCCCCTGGGTGTGAGTGTGCGCAGAGTGTGTATCCAATATGACTCTCTTTGGCTTATGCTTCTAATTTTATGGCTGCCTCTCCATGTACCTTTGTATTTTTCAATGCCCCAAAATTGGAGGTGTGAAGGATCTCGGTTGTGTGTTATCGCAAAATGTTTTGATACATTATGTTTAGGATTTCCCTTTAAAATGTTTTGGATATGTTCCTTGATCCTTACTTTGAGAGCCCTTTTCGTTCTTCCTACATACTGTAGTTGGCAACTGCATTGAAGTACATAAACTACCCCCTCTGTGTGGCATCCAACAAAATCTTTGATTTTATATGACTGTTGTGTTGTAGTGCATGTAAATTCTTGTCTTTTGCCTTGAAATTTCTTTGCATGGCTACATGCATAACAGTTTCTACACGGGTAGAATCCTTTGCCTGAAAAGAAAGAGTATGTTGCTTCTTTTGGAGGTTCTATAACTGATTTCACTATCATGTTTCTCACTGTTGGTGCTTTTTTGTATATAATGTTTGGTTTTGTTGGTAGTATTTGGTTTAGATCTTTGTCGTTCCTGAGGATATGCCAATATCGTTGAATTATTCGTGAAACCTGTTTGTATTGTACACTGTAGTCAAAGATGAGGCTTGGTGCTTCTTGGTTGTATATAGTTCTTGAATTATTTTCCAGCATTTTTGTTCTATCCATCCTATTCACTTCTTCTATTTGTTGTTGTATCCAAGTGGGTTCATATCCTTTTTCTATAAATCTGGATCCTATAAGTTTAGCCTGTTCTTTATAGTCGTTGTCATTCGTACAGTTTCTTTTTATTCGGACTAATTGTCCCTTGGGTATGTTATAAAGCCACGTTTTATGGTGGCAACTGTTTAAGGATAGATAACTGTTAGTATCCACTTGTTTGAAAAATGTTTTGGTAACTACTTTGTCTTGTTCCAGACTGATTTGTAAATCTAGGAATTCCACAGTTTTTTCATCTATATTCCATGAAAAATGTATGTTTTTTTCATTTCGATTAAGTTTTTCTAGGAATTGTTCGAGTGCTTCTCTTTTCCCATTCCATATTATGATGACATCGTCGATGTATCTTCTGTATAGCGTGAGTTCTGGTGGGGTATCCGTGTATATGGATTGTTCCTCCCACTGGGCCATAAACGCGTTTGCCACACTCGGTGCAAACTTGGCACCCATTGCTATACCAGTGGTTTGTTTGTAATAGGCTTGGTTGTGCCAAAAATAGTTGTTTTTTAGACAGATGTCTAGGCATTTAATAAGAAACTTTCTTTGTTGACACGCTAGATTGCTGTATTTCCTGAGAAGCCACTTTGTGGCTGAACATGCATCATAGTGTTGTACTATGGTGTATAACGAACTAACATCCGCTGTGGCTAGTATAGTTCTTCCTTCCAAGACTGGTGTTTCGATTAGTAGCTGAAGAATATGTTTTGTGTCTTGTAAATAGGCAGGTGTTTGTTGTACTGCTGGTTGTATGAATTCATCTAGGTATTGTCCTACTCTAGATGTGAGGGATTCTATCCCGTTTACTATAGGCCTCCCCGGTGGATTTTCTCTGGACTTGTGAATCTTGGGGACAGTGTATATAACAGGTATCCTGCATGCTTCTGGGATTAAATAATTTGCTTCTTTTTTATTGAGTATTTCTTTTTTTATACCCAATTGTATAAGATGTTCTAATTCTTTTTTATATTTCTTGGTAGGATTACCCAGTAGCTTGATGTATGTGCTTTCGTCTTGCAGTTGTCTTTCTAATTCTTTTAGATATTGTTCTTTTGATAGTATCACTGTTGCTCCTCCTTTATCGGCTGGTCTGATAACAATATCTTTTCTTTCTTTCAATGATTTGATTCCTTTTCTTATATGTATGGGGTCCGACACTTTTTTGACTTCTAAAGCTTCTAGATCTTTTAGCACCAATTTTTTAAAAACTTCAATATGGTGGTTGTCCGATACTTGTGGGTTAAAGGTGGAGTTGTTTCTTAATGTGCTATGTTTGATCATAGTGGGGGTAATTCTCTCTGTGTTGGTGGTCTTGTATGGATTTGACAGATAGTACTTTTTGATGTTGACTTTTCTGATGTACTTCAAAATGCCTATATATGTATTGAATTTATTGAGATTATTGACTGGTGCATGTTTTAAGCCTTTGTCAAGGACTGATAGTTCTTCTGTTGAGATTGGGCATCCACTCAGATGATACCAAAATACCACAGAGACATAGAAGACTACAAAACTGAACAGGTCTTTAAATGGCAGAAGAAAACAGATCCAGTCATACCTAATTCAACATATTCCACACCTGAAAGGGAAGTAAGAATACAAGATCCAACAATAGCACATGTGTCCAATCCCCCAAGATGGGATTACAGAGAAACACATTATGACAATGAAACACAACAAGGAATGAGAACGCCACAACAAGAATATAGACACTACAACAACTACAATCAACACACTCCGAAACAACCATGGAAAAAATTCTTTAAGAAACCTTATAAAAAGTCATACAATCAGAGAACATACAATGAAAGAAACGACAGAGATCAAAGGGAATACAATAGACCTTACACCAATCAAGATACATACAGAGAACCTACAAGAAATCCAATACCCACTTACAACAGGTTCGAACCTATTAGGAACCACCCAGATTCCTACTACAATGAACCTAGAGAGTACAATGAACAAGAATACAATCAACAACAACAACATTTTTTAGAGAGAGAGAGAAGGGACCATTCCCCAAGAAGATACCCACAGAACCCTTACCCCTCACCAAGGAGAAGACAAGAGGGCAGAAGAAGAAGAAGTCCAGATCGAAGAGAGGAAGAAGAGCGGGAAAGAGAATCCAAGCGCAAAAGAGAGAAATAGGCGCTAATGTGGTCAATCTGAGTGGATGCCCAATCTCAACAGAAGAACTATCAGTCCTTGACAAAGGCTTAAAACATGCACCAGTCAATAATCTCAATAAATTCAATACATATATAGGCATTTTGAAGTACATCAGAAAAGTCAACATCAAAAAGTACTATCTGTCAAATCCATACAAGACCACCAACACAGAGAGAATTACCCCCACTATGATCAAACATAGCACATTAAGAAACAACTCCACCTTTAACCCACAAGTATCGGACAACCACCATATTGAAGTTTTTAAAAAATTGGTGCTAAAAGATCTAGAAGCTTTAGAAGTCAAAAAAGTGTCGGACCCCATACATATAAGAAAAGGAATCAAATCATTGAAAGAAAGAAAAGATATTGTTATCAGACCAGCCGATAAAGGAGGAGCAACAGTGATACTATCAAAAGAACAATATCTAAAAGAATTAGAAAGACAACTGCAAGACGAAAGCACATACATCAAGCTACTGGGTAATCCTACCAAGAAATATAAAAAAGAATTAGAACATCTTATACAATTGGGTATAAAAAAAGAAATACTCAATAAAAAAGAAGCAAATTATTTAATCCCAGAAGCATGCAGGATACCTGTTATATACACTGTCCCCAAGATTCACAAGTCCAGAGAAAATCCACCGGGGAGGCCTATAGTAAACGGGATAGAATCCCTCACATCTAGAGTAGGACAATACCTAGATGAATTCATACAACCAGCAGTACAACAAACACCTGCCTATTTACAAGACACAAAACATATTCTTCAGCTACTAATCGAAACACCAGTCTTGGAAGGAAGAACTATACTAGCCACAGCGGATGTTAGTTCGTTATACACCATAGTACAACACTATGATGCATGTTCAGCCACAAAGTGGCTTCTCAGGAAATACAGCAATCTAGCGTGTCAACAAAGAAAGTTTCTTATTAAATGCCTAGACATCTGTCTAAAAAACAACTATTTTTGGCACAACCAAGCCTATTACAAACAAACCACTGGTATAGCAATGGGTGCCAAGTTTGCACCGAGTGTGGCAAACGCGTTTATGGCCCAGTGGGAGGAACAATCCATATACACGGATACCCCACCAGAACTCACGCTATACAGAAGATACATCGACGATGTCATCATAATATGGAATGGGAAAAGAGAAGCACTCGAACAATTCCTAGAAAAACTTAATCGAAATGAAAAAAACATACATTTTTCATGGAATATAGATGAAAAAACTGTGGAATTCCTAGATTTACAAATCAGTCTGGAACAAGACAAAGTAGTTACCAAAACATTTTTCAAACAAGTGGATACTAACAGTTATCTATCCTTAAACAGTTGCCACCATAAAACGTGGCTTTATAACATACCCAAGGGACAATTAGTCCGAATAAAAAGAAACTGTACGAATGACAACGACTATAAAGAACAGGCTAAACTTATAGGATCCAGATTTATAGAAAAAGGATATGAACCCACTTGGATACAACAACAAATAGAAGAAGTGAATAGGATGGATAGAACAAAAATGCTGGAAAATAATTCAAGAACTATATACAACCAAGAAGCACCAAGCCTCATCTTTGACTACAGTGTACAATACAAACAGGTTTCACGAATAATTCAACGATATTGGCATATCCTCAGGAACGACAAAGATCTAAACCAAATACTACCAACAAAACCAAACATTATATACAAAAAAGCACCAACAGTGAGAAACATGATAGTGAAATCAGTTATAGAACCTCCAAAAGAAGCAACATACTCTTTCTTTTCAGGCAAAGGATTCTACCCGTGTAGAAACTGTTATGCATGTAGCCATGCAAAGAAATTTCAAGGCAAAAGACAAGAATTTACATGCACTACAACACAACAGTCATATAAAATCAAAGATTTTGTTGGATGCCACACAGAGGGGGTAGTTTATGTACTTCAATGCAGTTGCCAACTACAGTATGTAGGAAGAACGAAAAGGGCTCTCAAAGTAAGGATCAAGGAACATATCCAAAACATTTTAAAGGGAAATCCTAAACATAATGTATCAAAACATTTTGCGATAACACACAACCGAGATCCTTCACACCTCCAATTTTGGGGCATTGAAAAATACAAAGGTACATGGAGAGGCAGCCATAAAATTAGAAGCATAAGCCAAAGAGAGTCATATTGGATACACACTCTGCGCACACTCACACCCAGGGGAATGAACGTAGAGTTCGACTTAAACTGTTTTTTAAGCAATTTTTAAAAAAATATATTTTATCTTGTTCTGAATGATTTTATTTGTATCAATTATCTTTGTGGATTTAACATAACTATACATCTTCATCTATCGGGTATTGAATATTGAACATAGTATATCTACATACGGGACTAGCATTTACCTCAATAGATTTTTAAATTTGTGTATTAATTTACTATTCAATATACTAACTGAACTTTGGCTATATTATGCTATAATTATGATATGAGGACTGAGACGCCTCCATGAGCACTCGGACATTGACTGACAGTCCCTACCATCACATAGTTTACAACACTCCCATTGCAGACAGTAACATGGCTGACAACAACATTATTTTTATCTCAAAAGGTCCGCCACCCACACGATCTGATTGGTGTTAAGGCCGGACACAATTTTAGACTACAAAAAAATGGCCGACAAGCAGTACTTTTTTATTCATGATATTGCAGTTTTTATCTTTATTTAAGATGCAATAACATTTCAATATTTATTCCTTAGATACACTAATATCAGCCTGGATAAAATTCACATCCACAATCACTAAGACAAATAGGACACAACTAAAATTCGTACAAACGCAGCGTTCTAGATTTGACTTGATCCTTCCACAGATGGCCGTAATCTTGGACACATTGCCACCTGTAAGATGGCCGCGACAACACAGGCGCACTGTAACACTAAAAATGGCCGCTAAGAAGACCAACAATGACATTAGGACATTGTACCACAACAAAAATGGCCGACACACAACTTCCGGTATCGTCACATAAAAGACACTTCTCTCGGACCAATCCGGTTCCCCAGTTGAAGTCACGAGCGGTGACGTAACGCGTAGGGCGTGGCCGAGCACAGACGAAAACCGGAAACCAGTAAGGAGGCGCCTCAGACGCCGCTCCTCAACTTTTTATCGTATATGCTGTTTTTAAATTGATTAAATGTAAGAGACCACCTGATTTTTTAATAAATAACCATCTTTTACAAATATACTACACTATTGGAGGCATCCTTTTTCTCTCCCCTTCCTGTTTAAACCACCGGACTGGTGGAGCCCAGGTGGGCAACCCCTCTTTGTTCCTATATTTGATAGGTGCTGATAAGCAGGAGTATCGCTACAGCACCAGAGAAATTCCATCACAACACCACCATAAAAGAACAAAGAATTGGTTTTTGATGCCCATATTCATCTTTTCTAAGGTGAGAGTCTAGAGAGCCCGGTGCCACCGGATCACCAATCTCAAGATTATAATATTTTTTCCATTTTCACCAAATGATCCCAGTGAAATAGCACAACATAAACTTTGTATATTGTTACACAATATAAATTTTTTTTTTTTTTTTTTTTTTTTTTTTTTTTTTTTTTTTAATGTCTAATGTCTAATGTTATCTTTGATGCACAAAAGCACTTGTGTTAACTATTTATTGCACTATGGAGCACTTTTTCATATTGCACTTATAAGAATTTTCGTTCATTTTATTGTATGCACTATATTTTGAGGTGATAGATTTTTAAGCGCGAAATCACTCTTATTACTATATTTATGCTGAGTGTAAGTGAACACTTTAGATTTTGCTGCAGTCCACAGAGACATCATCACCACTCACTTGCACTTTATTTCAGCTAATCACAGAAGCATCTACACAACCTACCAACTCAATTTAGCGCGAGGGATCACACCATACAATTTTGTTGACACTATTCACGCACCCACCTTGCTGCTAACATGGACATATTTCAGTTCATGGAGAATAGGAATGTCAATGTAGAGGATATTTTTAATACACAAACTAACACGCGAAATACAGATTTAGAAAGCTTAATAAGGAAACTGGGACATCATATGGAAAAAAAAGTCTCACTATGGTGGGACACGATCACGTTTGAAAAATATATCAGGGAAAACATAGTACCCAGAAGACTCCGGTGGGAATTACCACCTAATGATGGATTGACAGACAAGGAGTCAATGGAGGAGTGGTTTCAATTTTTTAACAACAAAAGTATAGAAGGCCTGAAATTTCTATTAGGCAGAAAATATAAAAAAACAAGAATTTTAGAACAACAAATAGAAGAGATCAAGCTTAAACTAGAACCATACAAAGAATCTCCGGATCTCAAAAAACTAGCCACACAACTCAACAAAGACCTTATCAGCAAAGATCTTGAAGTACAACAACGTAAGATCAAAAAATACCACAGAGACATAGAAGACTACAAAACTGAACAGGTCTTTAAATGGCAGAAGAAAACAGATCCAGTCATACCCAATTCAACATATTCCACACCTGAAAGGGAAGTAAGAATACAAGATCCAACAATAGCACATGTGTCCAATCCCCCAAGATGGGATTACAGAGAAACACATTATGACAATGAAACACAACAAGGAATGAGAACGCCACAACAAGAATATAGACACTACAACAACTACAATCAACACACTCCGAAACAACCATGGAAAAAATTCTTTAAGAAACCTTATAAAAAGTCATACAATCAGAGAACATACAATGAAAGAAACGACAGAGATCAAAGGGAATACAATAGACCTTACACCAATCAAGATACATACAGAGAACCTACAAGAAATCCAATACCCACTTACAACAGGTTCGAACCTATTAGGAACCACCCAGATTCCTACTACAATGAACCTAGAGAGTACAATGAACAAGAATACAATCAACAACAACAACATTTTTTAGAGAGAGAGAGAAGGGACCATTCCCCAAGAAGATACCCACAGAACCCTTACCCCTCACCAAGGAGAAGACAAGAGGGCAGAAGAAGAAGAAGTCCAGATCGAAGAGAGGAAGAAGAGCGGGAAAGAGAATCCAAGCGCAAAAGAGAGAAATAGGCGCTAATGTGGTCAATCTGAGTGGATGCCCAATCTGAACAGAAGAACTATCAGTCCTTGACAAAGGCTTAAAACATGCACCAGTCAATAATCTCAATAAATTCAATACATATATAGGCATTTTGAAGTACATCAGAAAAGTCAACATCAAAAAGTACTATCTGTCAAATCCATACAAGACCACCAACACAGAGAGAATTACCCCCACTATGATCAAACATAGCACATTAAGAAACAACTCCACCTTTAACCCACAAGTATCGGACAACCACCATATTGAAGTTTTTAAAAAATTGGTGCTAAAAGATCTAGAAGCTTTAGAAGTCAAAAAAGTGTCGGACCCCATACATATAAGAAAAGGAATCAAATCATTGAAAGAAAGAAAAGATATTGTTATCAGACCAGCCGATAAAGGAGGAGCAACAGTGATACTATCAAAAGAACAATATCTAAAAGAATTAGAAAGACAACTGCAAGACGAAAGCACATACATCAAGCTACTGGGTAATCCTACCAAGAAATATAAAAAAGAATTAGAACATCTTATACAATTGGGTATAAAAAAAGAAATACTCAATAAAAAAGAAGCAAATTATTTAATCCCAGAAGCATGCAGGATACCTGTTATATACACTGTCCCCAAGATTCACAAGTCCAGAGAAAATCCACCGGGGAGGCCTATAGTAAACGGGATAGAATCCCTCACATCTAGAGTAGGACAATACCTAGATGAATTCATACAACCAGCAGTACAACAAACACCTGCCTATTTACAAGACACAAAACATATTCTTCAGCTACTAATCGAAACACCAGTCTTGGAAGGAAGAACTATACTAGCCACAGCGGATGTTAGTTCGTTATACACCATAGTACAACACTATGATGCATGTTCAGCCACAAAGTGGCTTCTCAGGAAATACAGCAATCTAGCGTGTCAACAAAGAAAGTTTCTTATTAAATGCCTAGACATCTGTCTAAAAAACAACTATTTTTGGCACAACCAAGCCTATTACAAACAAACCACTGGTATAGCAATGGGTGCCAAGTTTGCACCGAGTGTGGCAAACGCGTTTATGGCCCAGTGGGAGGAACAATCCATATACACGGATACCCCACCAGAACTCACGCTATACAGAAGATACATCGACGATGTCATCATAATATGGAATGGGAAAAGAGAAGCACTCGAACAATTCCTAGAAAAACTTAATCGAAATGAAAAAAACATACATTTTTCATGGAATATAGATGAAAAAACTGTGGAATTCCTAGATTTACAAATCAGTCTGGAACAAGACAAAGTAGTTACCAAAACATTTTTCAAACAAGTGGATACTAACAGTTATCTATCCTTAAACAGTTGCCACCATAAAACGTGGCTTTATAACATACCCAAGGGACAATTAGTCCGAATAAAAAGAAACTGTACGAATGACAACGACTATAAAGAACAGGCTAAACTTATAGGATCCAGATTTATAGAAAAAGGATATGAACCCACTTGGATACAACAACAAATAGAAGAAGTGAATAGGATGGATAGAACAAAAATGCTGGAAAATAATTCAAGAACTATATACAACCAAGAAGCACCAAGCCTCATCTTTGACTACAGTGTACAATACAAACAGGTTTCACGAATAATTCAACGATATTGGCATATCCTCAGGAACGACAAAGATCTAAACCAAATACTACCAACAAAACCAAACATTATATACAAAAAAGCACCAACAGTGAGAAACATGATAGTGAAATCAGTTATAGAACCTCCAAAAGAAGCAACATACTCTTTCTTTTCAGGCAAAGGATTCTACCCGTGTAGAAACTGTTATGCATGTAGCCATGCAAAGAAATTTCAAGGCAAAAGACAAGAATTTACATGCACTACAACACAACAGTCATATAAAATCAAAGATTTTGTTGGATGCCACACAGAGGGGGTAGTTTATGTACTTCAATGCAGTTGCCAACTACAGTATGTAGGAAGAACGAAAAGGGCTCTCAAAGTAAGGATCAAGGAACATATCCAAAACATTTTAAAGGGAAATCCTAAACATAATGTATCAAAACATTTTGCGATAACACACAACCGAGATCCTTCACACCTCCAATTTTGGGGCATTGAAAAATACAAAGGTACATGGAGAGGCAGCCATAAAATTAGAAGCATAAGCCAAAGAGAGTCATATTGGATACACACTCTGCGCACACTCACACCCAGGGGAATGAACGTAGAGTTCGACTTAAACTGTTTTTTAAGCAATTTTTAAAAAAATATATTTTATCTTGTTCTGAATGATTTTATTTGTATCAATTATCTTTGTGGATTTAACATAACTATACATCTTCATCTATCGGGTATTGAATATTGAACATAGTATATCTACATACGGGACTAGCATTTACCTCAATAGATTTTTAAATTTGTGTATTAATTTACTATTCAATATACTAACTGAACTTTGGCTATATTATGCTATAATTATGATATGAGGACTGAGACGCCTCCATGAGCACTCGGACATTGACTGACAGTCCCTACCATCACATAGTTTACAACACTCCCATTGCAGACAGTAACATGGCTGACAACAACATTATTTTTATCTCAAAAGGTCCGCCACCCACACGATCTGATTGGTGTTAAGGCCGGACACAATTTTAGACTACAAAAAAATGGCCGACAAGCAGTACTTTTTTATTCATGATATTGCAGTTTTTATCTTTATTTAAGATGCAATAACATTTCAATATTTATTCCTTAGATACACTAATATCAGCCTGGATAAAATTCACATCCACAATCACTAAGACAAATAGGACACAACTAAAATTCGTACAAACGCAGCGTTCTAGATTTGACTTGATCCTTCCACAGATGGCCGTAATCTTGGACACATTGCCACCTGTAAGATGGCCGCGACAACACAGGCGCACTGTAACACTAAAAATGGCCGCTAAGAAGACCAACAATGACATTAGGACATTGTACCACAACAAAAATGGCCGACACACAACTTCCGGTATCGTCACATAAAAGACACTTCTCTCGGACCAATCCGGTTCCCCAGTTGAAGTCACGAGCGGTGACGTAACGCGTAGGGCGTGGCCGAGCACAGACGAAAACCGGAAACCAGTAAGGAGGCGCCTCAGACGCCGCTCCTCAACTTTTTATCGCATATGCTGTTTTTAAATTGATTAAATGTAAGAGACCACCTGATTTTTTAATAAATAACCATCTTTTACAAATATACTACACTATTGGAGGCATCCTTTTTCTCTCCCCTTCCTGTTTAAACCACCGGACTGGTGGAGCCCAGGTGGGCAACCCCTCTTTGTTCCTATATTTGATAGGTGCTGATAAGCAGGAGTATCGCTACAGCACCAGAGAAATTCCATCACAACACCACCATAAAAGAACAAAGAATTGGTTTTTGATGCCCATATTCATCTTTTCTAAGGTGAGAGTCTAGAGAGCCCGGTGCCACCGGATCACCAATCTCAAGATTATAATATTTTTTCCATTTTCACCAAATGATCCCAGTGAAATAGCACAACATAAACTTTGTATATTGTTACACAATATAAATTTTTTTTTTTTTTTTTTTTTTTTTTTTAATGTCTAATGTCTAATGTTATCTTTGATGCACAAAAGCACTTGTGTTAACTATTTATTGCACTATGGAGCACTTTTTCATATTGCACTTATAAGAATTTTCGTTCATTTTATTGTATGCACTATATTTTGAGGTGATAGATTTTTAAGCGCGAAATCACTCTTATTACTATATTTATGCTGAGTGTAAGTGAACACTTTAGATTTTGCTGCAGTCCACAGAGACATCATCACCACTCACTTGCACTTTATTTCAGCTAATCACAGAAGCATCTACACAACCTACCAACTCAATTTAGCGCGAGGGATCACACCATACAATTCATGTGATATATTGCTGTTAATGAACTGTGATCGTAGACTCCTGAAGAGTGCTTTGAGTATAAGAAATGTTTCTTTTTTACAGCTAAGTCTTACCAGGGCCCTATGATTGTTCTCCTTCTGTCAGAAAGAAGGCAGGGGAAAATGGAGAGGAATTAGGGAAGACAACAGGGAACTTTTGCCAACACAATTAAATGGCCAGAAGATTGCTTTAAGCAAAAGAACGGTTTCTTTTATACAGTTTATGTCTTACGATCGCCCTTTGATTGTCCTAATTACCAATTTTCCATTTAAAACACTAACTAATTAATAAGAGGAGCTAAGCTGTGTGATATACAGCTATCAAGGAACTGAGAACACAGATTTCAAAAGAGTGCTTTTAAGCATAAGAACTGTTTCTTTTACTCTACAGCTTGCACATTATGTATGACTTACGATCGTCCTACACACTAACATACCATATAAAACAAGATCGGGTTAATCAGTGGAGCTGAGTCAAGCAGCGTGACCTACCGCTATTAATGAACTGAGTTCACAGACTCCAGAAGTGTGCTTTAAGTATTAGAACTGTTTCCTTTTTTTTTTTTTTTTTTTTTTACTCTTCTTTGTTTTTTTCTTACAGCTGGGCTTTGTGACTGCTCTATGATTATTCTCCTTTGGTCAGTAGATAGGAAGGGAGAAAGGAGATGATTAAAGGCTTGTTATCATTATTTAAGTTATGCCAGAGGGTTTTGAGGTAATAAGCTCACTCTAATATACCATATAAAATATGTACTGGTTAATTAGCAGCTTTGAGTTAAGTAGTCTGTTATATTGCTGTTAAAAAAACTGTGGCCATATACACCAGAAGTATACATTAAACACAAGAGTGGACTCTCATCTGCAGCTGGTGTTTTATGTAGACCCTATGTTTCACGCTCCTTCCGATAAAGGAACGGCAGAGAAAAGGGGAGGAATATAGAAAAAGGGAAAATAACAGTGTGAAACTCTTTGAAAACATAGATCAAGTTGGGGAGGAAGAAAACAATAAAAGTGAACATGAGAGGTCGGTCACAAAAAGTGACGGAACCCAAGACCCCAAAAGAGAGTTTTAAACATGAGCACAATCCAGAAATACCTTAAGGACGCGAGCTCAAAAAAAATGTTTGCTAAACTAGAAAATTTGAATAAAACGGAAATCATGAATGTAAGGATGGATATAGGCCACCTATTGAGAAGAGTAGAAGAAGCAGAGGAATTAACAGGAAAACAGGCCCAAGAAATATTAGATCTAAAAACACAAATGAGGAAAATGCAAACTGACCACAGGGACATATTATACAAGTTGGAAGAACAAGAAAATCAAAGCCGAAGCCAAAATCAAAGGATAAGAGCATTACCAGAACAGCAAGGGGAGGACTTGGTGACAAAAATGAAAAAAATATTCAACCCAATACTAGACAGAGGGGTAGAGGATGATCTAAAGATCAACCACGTACATAGGGTCAGGACACCTCCAGGCCTGAAAGAGAAAATACCCCGGGATGTCATAATTAAATTCCACCTATATGAGGATAAAGCCAAGATATGGAGTAAAATCAGAAGATTGCCTCCATTGCAATTTGAGAGAGCAGAATTACAAGTGTTTACTAATTTATCTGGAGGAACCATAACACAGAGACGTCAATTAAAACCTCTTCTGGAACAAATGAGGATGGCCAACATCAAATATAGCTGGGATTTCCCAGCATCATTAATAGTGCAGAAAAAAGAAAAACAGTCAGATTAAAGTTTCTGGACGATCTCCAAGACTTCTGCAAAAACCTAGACATCCCAGTCCCAAATATCCCTAGATAGAAAGAAAAAAGAATCATAACAGTGGTAGATGGACATTGGCAGAAATAGTAATTGATTACCTTTTTAAAATTTAAAAACAAATTGAAGAACAAAAGGAAAAAGACTCGGAGTGGGGGAGAGGAAGTTCAATATATAGATAGGAAGTGGTGGGGAGGCTGAAGGTTCATGGGGGCTTTAGGGCCGTTTCTGTGTGCCCGCTCCTGCCCCTCCTTCCCCCCTGCGGGAGGGGCCTGGGCACAGGAGGCCGTGGTCGGAGTCGCACCCTAGGAGAGGTAGTGCGTAGGATGGGATCGGATTGGATTTCCAACTGCGGACTTGAGGCTGAACCAAGGCCCGGGGGAGGGGGGAAGCAAGAGGAGGGGGGGTGGGCGGTTGGGAGGAGATGTATCTTGCAGAGACGAAAAATTTATATATATAAAATATATATATTAATTTATATATAACATTTTTATATATACTTTCAGAAGGCAGGTTTTTGTATTGATGCTTTGTTCCTTACTCGATCAATATAAATGACAGAAATAAACTTTTTGTCATATAATGTTAAAGGTCTCAACTCCACTGTTAAGAGACATAAATTATTAAAAGAACTCCAGTATTGAGCAGATGTGGTGTTCTTGCAGGAGACCCATCTAGCCCAGGAAACAAGCATCAAACTATACTCTAAAGACTTCCCAACCTGGTTTTACGGGGATTCATCTACTAGGAGGGCCACGGGGGTGGCAATTGGGTTTGCAAAAATGACAAAGTTTTTGTTGGTAGATAGGCTGATAGACCCCGAGGGTCGATATCTTTTTTGAAGGGCAGTCTGGGAGATAGGACATTTACCCTGGCAAATGTATATTGCCCTAATAAAAATCCGATTAGATTTCTGAAATAGGTACTGGGTAAGTTAATGGACTTCAGGACAGGGGAGGTTATTTTAGCGGGGGACTTTAACTTTTGTTTGGATCCTTCTTTGGATAGTACGTCCCGGGGACAGGGAATGAGTAAAGCTTTATTAAAAACGATCAGGCTTAGGTTGCATCAATGTCAAATTATGGATGTGTGGAGGGTGCAGCACGCTAAAACACATGACTACACTTTCTTCTCCCCTGTGCACGGGACGTACTCAAGATTGGATTACATAATGGTAGACCATAGATTGTTGGAACTGGTAAGGGAAACTAAGATAGAAATAACTACGCTATCTGATCATTCCCCGGGATCAATAAGGATGAGGATTCCGGGGATCCAAAGACAACCGTTTACATGAAAATCTTCTACAAGACAATAAAGTCGCAGAAATAGTACAGAAAGAAATAAAATTATACTTCTTTGTTAATGATACAGGGGAGATCTCGGGGGCTACTCTTTGGGAGGCCCATAAAGCAGACATCATGGGAGTTCTTATCTCCATTGGTGCCGGGAGATAAAAAAAAGAGAGATTAAAAAAAATGAATAATCTCACCGAAGAAATTTACAGACTAGAACAAGAACATAAAAGAGATAGCGAAAGAATTCAGGAACTATTATGAAACCCTATATTCAGTAAGACAGAAGGGACAACAGGAACAAGAGAAAGAGGAGAAAGTTGAAGAATTTTTAAATAACGCAAGATTGCCTCTTCTGCCTGAGAGTGATAGATCCAATAGACCCATTACAGAGGAGGAAATTTATACTGCATTAAAAGAATCTGCCCCGGGCAAAAGCCCAGGACCAGATGGGTTCACGACTTACTATCTCAAAAAGTACAAAGAAATTTTAGTCCCGAAGCTCTGCCATTACTGTGAAATGGGAGGGGAGGCATTGTCTGCATCAATAACGGTGATACTAAAGGAGGGTAAGTACAGTATGCTTTGCTCTAGCTACAGGCCAATTGCCTTATTTAATGCAGACACTAAGCTATATGCTAAGGTATTGGCAATGAGGCTGAAGGAAAAGATGACCGACCTGGTGTACCTGGACCAGGTCGGTTTCATACCAGGAAGAGAAGGGAGGGAGTGCGGTCAATGCTTCTCCTTCAGGCTATCAAAACAAGTGGGTTCCCAAGTCTATTCCTGTCGATGGATCCCGAAAAAGCTTTCGACAGGGTAGACTGGGGATCCATGATAAAAAAGTTGGAAGTCATGGGTGTGGGCCCAAGAATGACCTAATGGATAAAAGTATTATACAACCTTCCCCCCGCTTTGTTAAATATGAACGGGTTATCTTCCTTACCGTTTATAATGAAAAATTTAACCAGACAGGGGTGCCCATTGTCACCCCTCTTGTTCATATTGTCCCTGGAACCCCTGTTGGCTTCAATTCGAAATAATCTAGACATCAGCGGGATTAAGATGGGGATGAAGAGCACAAACTCGTAGCGTTTGCCGACGATGGGCTCTTCTTTATCACTAATCCTAGGATTACGATTCCAAATTTGCTGGGGACACTAAAAAAATACGGAGATATTTCAAACTTCAAAATTAACCTCAGCAAGTCTGAAGTCTTAAATATAAACATAACTAAACAGGAAGAAGCGAAACTCCTAAAATAATTTCATTTTCCATGGAGAAAGGATATCAAATACCTGAGAGTCAGATTGACTGACTCTTTGAGGAAAATATATTTAATAAACTATATACCTCTATTAGACGAACTCAAGAAGGAAATTTAAAAAATATCAACGTGCCCTCTCTCATGGATAGGGTGTATTAATACTGTAAAAATGGTGTTAGCCCCAAAAATCTTATACATACTCCAGATGCTGCCCCTATCACTCCCACAAACATATTTTAAAATTTTAAGGTTTAATTTCGAAATATATATGGTGCAACAAAAAAAGCGAATTGCATACATGGTACTGAGCAGGGGGAAAAAACAGCTGTCCTAGACTTCAAAAAGTACTATAACGCAGCGGCACTCTCACGCATGGTGGAATGGTCAAAAGAGGTTAAGGATAAGAGATGGATCAATATTGAAAATGCTATGAGCAATACACAATTAAGTCATATAATATGGAACCCCCCACTATACAGGGCACTGGGACCAAATACGCACGAGTTAACACATACTACACTAAAAATATGGGAATGGATTCACGCACAAAACAAATGGGATTATAACTCACCTCTGGTTTATTTAAAGGATAATGAGTTTTTTGAGCCGGGGAAGAGGTCGATGGGGGGAAATTGGATAAAAAAAGAAAATGTACAATTGAAAGATATAATTAAGAAGGGTAAAATAAGCACATATCAAGAATTAAGATTAGAAACTGAGTTAATGGTGATTGATGCATGGTGGTACATCCAGCTGACTCATTTTGTTGAGAAATTGCCACAACCTATCAGATATGGAGAAGATTATAGACCGTTGGAGCTGCTCTGCATGAGAGAAAAATAAAAAAATAACATATCGCGAATTTATAAAATACTATCGGCTGGAGACGGGCTGGATGCCCCGCCTTACATCAAGAAATGGGAAAATGAACTGGGATCACGATGTAATAAACACACATTAGAGAAAATATTGAATTTGACACACTGTTCTGCGGTAGATACTAGGATGACCGAGACAAACTATAAGTGCCTGGCAAGGTGGTATGCGACACCAGACAAAACCAGCAAATTTCAACCGGAGAAATCCTTGGAGTGCTGGAGAGGGTGTAAAGTCATAGGAACAATGGCCCACATCTGGTGGGAATGTCCCATCTTTTTGGAAGGTCTTACAATTAATAAAGGAAATTACCAATAAGGAAATACCGGAAGACCCATGGACATGTTTGTTCCATGGGACAGACGGCTCAGTTAGACAATATAAAACATCTATTATCCCCATCCTGCTGAATGTAGCAAAAAGTCTAATACCAAAAAAATGGCAGGAAGTGGAGAGCCCTAAAATTCGGGATTTGATTTTTTGTGTAAGTGAAATACATAATTTGGAGAACCTAGATGACAGGGGGGCAGAACTAGAAGAAGGGACAGAATGAAAGGATAAATGTGAAATGTGGCAAGCGTTCAAAAAAACGTTGAGATACATTGAGGAGATTATTCCATAATCAGATGGGAGATAGGGTCTGGATGTGGATAAAAACAATAGATAAAATTTTTGCCTTTAGTGGTCATTGCAAGATAGGGGAGGGGGGAGGGTTGGGTATAATGGAAAATGCTATGTATACTATAAGTAGAAAGTAAATGTTCATGTTTGCCTTTTTGTATGTTGTTACTTTTATAAAAATAAAATAAAGAATTTAAAAAAAATGTGTTCTGGAGCAGATTTTTCTATCCTGGTCATGAAAGAGTTCTAAATCCAGGAAGATGCGTATATGGACATCTGATACCAAGGTGAATTGTATCCCATGATGATTATTGCAGTATTTGAAAAATTCTTGGATGGTGATGTTATCTCCTTGCCAAATGATGATAATATCATCTATAGATCTGCCAAAGAAAACTAGATGACGTGTAAAATCGACTGGATGCCCAAATGTGCATATCTTCCCAATAGGCCATGAATAAATGTGCATAGCTGGGAGCAAAACTAGCACCCATGGCTGTCCCTCGAGTTTAAAGAAAAAATAATAAAATAAAAAAAATAATAATGAAATATAGACCACTCATTTGATCATATTCAATTTTTGTTATATACTGACATATGTTGCCATTTCTGCTGTTCCCAGCCTTCAATTTACACACGCATATATATTATACACAAATTTTTATATATATATAGATATACTTATGGTATCCATTTTGATGGATATAGCAGTTTATTACAATCTTCTGATTTTGTGGCTTTTAGCTACCGCTAGCTCTCTCTAGTTTTATTTATATAATGTATTTATATTATGTATTTATATTATTTTTCAATCAGTTACTTTTATCAGTAAACCGTTTTACTTTGTTGTCAAATAGATACTTTTTAGTTCCCGGTGGTATTCTCAACCAATCAGGCTAACAAAGGAGGTGTGGCTAGCTTCCGAAACGCGTTCCCATTGGTCCCCACAGACGGGCTGACAGCTCTTTCTGTCACTCCATCTGGAGAGAATTACACACCCTGGAAGGTATCCTCATACCGGAAGACTCATCCCAGTTTTTGAGGGCAGCCTCATGCCGACTCCTCCGTGACGGTTCCTTGGCTCATCCTGCTCCCTCCTCACAGCTTTTTACACCATCCCAGATAGAGACTCCAGTCCCTGACTTACACTTCCTCCCTTGCGATCAATTCCTCACCCCACCCGCTTGTGAGTGTATATACATACTATGTCATACTTTTAACTTATAATAAACTGTGCTACACTATGCCTGTGTGGTGCTATCTTTCCCTGCCTTCTTGTTTTACAGATTGTGGATCCCCAGTCCACTTTTAAAAGGCAGCCTGCAAGCATCCATTTGTGTTAGCCAGACTTTTAGATATTGATTCCCATACCTCCAAGAATATGGACTCTTTTAGGCCCCATTCACACTAGCGCGTTTTTTGATGCATTTTGCATTTTGCAGAAATGCACGGGAATTTTTTAACATGGGTTCCTATGGAACATGTTCACATCAATGCTTTTTTGTATCTCCGCGTTTTTGGAAAGGGTCGGGGACTTTTTCTCATGCAAAATGCAGCGTTTTGCATGTAATGGTTTTCAATGGACAAGCATCAAAAACGCAAGTGCACCTTTTTTGCAGCGTTTTTGATGCGTTTTTGGTGCGTTTTTGGTGCGTTTTTGCCGTTTTTTTTTTTTTTTTTTTGTAATTTTTTTGTAAGACTGTAAAAAAAAAATGAAAAAAAAAAAAAAAAAAAAAAAAACGCAAAACGCAAATCGCGGCAAAAACGCGGCAAAAACGCCGCTAAAACGCGGCAAAAACGCGGCTCAAAAACGCGGCAAGCATGAAAAAAAAACCTCCAAAAACGCTCAAAAGCAACATGCATAGGTGTGAATCCAGCCTTAAGCTGGATTCACACCTATGCATTTTTAGTGCTTTTTGCATTTTGCAGATTTGCTCTACAGAACGTGTTCCATAGGAAACCATGTTAAATGGACTGTAGTGCAAATCTGCAAAATGCAAAAAGCACTAAAAATGCATAGGTGTGAATCCAGCCTTATTGATCCAAATATTTTTAGTTTTGTTATATTTTATGATTATGGGATTAGCACAGAGTTGGCGTTGTTATATATTGTGTTTTGTGCTTATATTCCTCCACTCACAGCCTGAGCCTCTGATTGCCTGCCCACACCCTTTAATTATTGGTTGAATCTGAGATATCTCTTTGACCACAGTAGTCAAAAATATATCTTCTCAGATTCAACCAATAATAAAAGTAAGTAATAATAAAAATCAGAGACTCAGGCTGTAAATAAGGAGGAGCCCTTATATACAGCAGAGCAGGCAGCCAATAATAACCCTGACGTAAGGTAGGAGGAATTAAAGAGACACCGGGGGATAGGAGGAGGAGAGGGGGGTCTCTCCTTTTCTCATATTTTTTTTACCCCCTCACCTGGAACCATGGGGGGTACTGGGGCTCAGGCTGTGAATGGAGAGGACTGGAGCCCCCAATAATGTGTCACAGCAGAGCAGCCAGTCATTAACCCCTATCAGGGCCATCTTTAAGGCAGGGCAAAAGGGGCAGCTGCCCTGGGCCCTGTCATTGTTGTGGGGCCCAAAGCATGCTTGCCAACTGTCCTGGTTTAAATTCCCTTGTCCCTTGAAGTTTAGTCCTGTACTGTGTCCCAATATCTCAGTGTGAAGTGAAGGCTGCCCAGCTCTGCCCTATTGTGTACAGATGACTCACCTGCAGACCATGTGTTTACATGTAAATAACTGGCATTGATATGTAAATAGTGACGGCATTGATATGTAAATAGCGGCAGCATTTATATGTAAATAGCGGCGGCATTGATATGTAAATAGCGGCAGCATTTATATGTAAATAGCGGGAGCATTTATATGTACATAGCGGCGGCTTGCGGCATTGATATATAAATAAATGTGGCATTCATATGTATATCATGCCCCTTGAGGTCATATTCACCATCACTTATGCTGACTGCTGCTCTTTGGGGAGGTAAGGGGGCATGCTTCAAAGTCCTGCCTGCAACTGCGGTCATTAATCCTAACATCAGCCTGTTCTGCAAAGGCTTGGTGTAGAATCCTTTCATTCACACTAGTGGCCAGTGTGAATGTTCCCTTACATTAGTGGTTAGTGTAAATCCCTCCTTACATTGGTGGTTACTGTGAATGCTTCCATTACATTAGTGGTCAGTGTAAACCCCTATTACATTAATGGTCAGTGTAAACCCCTAATACATTAGTGGTCAGTGTAAACCCCTACTACATTGGTGGCCAGTGTCAAAACTCCTCTTTATATTGTTAGTCAGTAAAAAAAAAAAAAAAAAAAATCAGCATTGCCATTGATCACACCCTCCCCTCCCCCCAGCACTGCCACTGATCCCAGGAGTTCTAGGATCCCTAGAAGTTTTCTCTCTATTGATGGGTCCCCTCACCACCCCAGTCCATGGTGTGCAGGCTGTGAGGAAATGATGTGCAGTAACCTCTAGCAACCAATCAGTGAGCAGTATTGATGTACAGTAATCTCTAGCAACCAATCAGCAAGCAGAAATCATGTGCTGTAACCTCTAGCAACTAATCAGTGAGCTGTAATGTGTGCTGTAACCTCAAGCAACCAGTCAGTAAGTGGTAATGATATGTTATAACCTCTGGCAACCAATCGCAATCCCTGCCTGATCTGATACAGTAAACCGATTTTGAGTATATTTATTGTCTCAGAGCAGGTGGAGAGCAAAATTGCATGAAAGAGGGGGTCCAAGAATTTTTTTTTGCCCAGGGTCCAATCAATATTAAAGACGGCGCTGACCCCTATGTAATTTAAATATGTGTTATTGGCTGGCTTTTGTGCTGCAATGGATTATTAAGGGCTCCTCAGTATTCACACCCTCAGCATCTGATTGGCTGCCCATAGCCCCATAGCCTTTTATTATTGGTTGAGTCTGAGATAGTTGTTTGACTACGGTAGTCAAAGAGCTATCTCAGATTCAACCAATATTAAAAGGCTGTAGCCTGCGGACAGACTCTGTCACAGAACCAGAGATCCCAGCCTCCAACTGTCACAGAACCAGAGATCCCAGCTTCCAACTGTCACAGAACCAGAGATCCCAGCCTCCAACTGTCACAGAACCAGAGATCCCCACATGCCTTGTCATCAGCCTCGAACTGTAAAGAAATCAGAGATCCCAGCATGCCTTTTGACCGGTCCCTGTACCCCCACCCTACGCCACTGCCCAGATGGGGTCACTGGTTGTGATAGGGTGATTGGCTGGGATGTGGGCACTCAGATGGGGTGACTGGCAGTGATGTGTGAACTCACATGGGGTCACTGGTGTGATGTAGGCACTCACATGGGGTCATTGGCAGTGATGTGCGCACTCTGATGGGGTCCTTGGCATTGATGTGGGCACTCACATGGGGTCTCTGGCTCTGATGCGGGCACTCACATGGGGTCACTCGCTGTGATGTGGGCACTCACGTGGGGTCACTGGCATTGATGTGGGTACTCTGATGGGGTCACTGGCTGGCATGTGGGCACTCTGGTACAGTGGCGTCACTAGGAGGGGGCAGAGGGGGCCATTATCTCCTCAACATTATACTGTGCCCCCCAATCAAAAGTACTTTTGGTTTGTATTTGGGGTGGGGCCCCACACATCACCTGGAACACAGCCCGATCGGCATGTCAACAGAAAAGGTTATACAGCATTACTGCTGCTAGGTGACCAGCTGGGGGCTCAGCTTTCTACAACCAAAAGTGCCAGCTTTCCCCTGCATGTACCTACAATGTCACCAGCACTAGGTTCTAGTAGATTGCAGCCGCTGTCAAGGAGACAGATGCCAGACCAGCCCTGTCAATAGCAGGGGCAGGACAGCAAGAGGAGGCTGGGTAACCCCACAGTGGCAGAACACCAGGGCCCGGTCGCAAATGCTACCTTTGTAACCCTGGTAGTTTTCCCACTGCTTTGGACCCTTATATTTTCCTGGTGTGCTGGTGATATATATCTTGTTTTACGCCACACTGGGACCCCCAATACAATAGGAAGGGGGCTCACTGAAGCACATGTGAAAGGGTCCAATTGCGGGATCGTAATAAAGGGCCCTGCAACAGTAGTAAAGGGCCCCAGGATATACATGAAAAACAACAAAAACTGGAGACCAAGCTCATCTAAAGGAAAGTCCTATAGGGTAGGTCTCAGTGAGGTGGGTAGTGACCCACGTCATCGAACACTAGACCTGTTAGTATAAACTTAGAAAAGAACCATTCCCTGTGTGAGGGCCAAAGGCCACCGGGTGGCGATCCTCTGAATACAAAAGCATATATATTCAAAAAAGATAGGGACAAAGGTCGCAAAAGGTATTCTTCAGAAAGGATACAGAAAGTGTAAAGGACTAATTTAACTTTATTTAATTGTACAAAAACAAATACTGTATTTATTGGCGTATAACACTCACTTTTTCACCATGAAAATTGGGTGCAAATAGCTTGTTATACGCCAATACTTCAATTTTAGCTGCCTCGGAGGGGACAGGGAGGGGGGCGAGACGAGCGCCGTCAGACTACATACAGTGAGAATCACCTGTTTACTTGGCGGGTTCTGTAATAGAAAGTCCAGTCTCCTGGGCCGCCATTGGACCACAGTTCTGTCTATCATAGGAGATTCTCACTGTATGTAATCTGTCGGCGCTCGTCTCGCCACCTTCCCTGTCCCCTCTAGGCTGCAGATGGGCATCGATCAGGCTGCACCGATGGCAATGGTGAGGCTGATGCATTGATGGCAATGGTGAGGCTGCTGCATTGGTGGCAATGGTGAGGCTGCTGCATTGATGGCAATGGTGAGGCTGCTGCATTGATGGCAATGGTGAGGCTGATGCATTGATGGCAATGGTGAGGCTGATGCATTGATGGCAATGGTGAGGATGATGCATTGATGGCAATGGTGAGGCTGATGCATTGATGGCAATGGTGAGGCTGCATTGATGTGGACTGATGAAGCTGCATTGATGGCACTTGTGAGGCTGCAGATGGGCATTGATCAGGCTGCATTGATGGCAATGGTGAGGCTGCAGATGGGCACTGACCCTTATTTTGCTTCAAAGTTCCTTATTTAAAAAATATTTTTTTTCCCTGAAACTTCCCTCTTAAAATGAATGTGCGTGATATATGCCTGTGCGTGTTATACGCCGATAAATACGGTACTTGGAAAAATAATTGTCTAAAATAATGAAAAAGTTCCCAAATCCCTTCTCCAAACACATTTAATTAAAATTGAGACAAGAAGGTCTTAATGGAACACCGGTGTCAATAGCAAATCCAGCCATACACATCAGTCACCCATCTCACACACACGGTTCAATCTGATTGTTGTATATTCACCGCAGATTGGCCTGGTAACTCAATAGAGACAAAAGTCACTGTGATATAGATGAGAATAGCCAGCTGTGATTATGTATAGAGAGTTTGTGTGTTCCGCTCAGCATGTAACTTCCACTCAGACTTGTAAAGCAGCAATGCATATGGATTTCAAAATCACACAATTTGAAAGGCGCAGGTCATTGGTTGCTATGTAAGTATGAATTACAATTGATTAATCAGGGATAACATCAGTCAAAGGATGTTCAGCAAGTAACTTCCACTCAAACTTGTAAAGCAGCAATGCATATGGATTTCAAAATCGCATAGTTGAAAAACGCAGGTCATTTGTTGCTATGTAGGTATGGATCACAATTAATTAATGAGGGATAACATTGGTCAAAGGAAACAGTAACGGTATTAAGGCAGGGGGTTAACCCAGTACAGCTCATCGTTCTGACGTCTTGATCCGTATGTCTGTATCCCCTATATTCATACAAATGGACCAGTCGCTCAGCGATAGAGACTCATAAGTTACCAGATATACTCATTCATTGGAGATATTTGGTGGATCTTCCTTCCATTTGAAAAGACAAAATGGGTAATAGTCCTTCGAAGACTTTCCTTAGAGTTGCTCCCTGTTGAGTAGTCCCGGTTCATCTTTCAAAGAGTCATATATATAATGCAGATGCTTGCCAAGTTGTCCTAATCACACCAACAAGTGGCTTAAGAAAAGGTTGCTGAGTGCTGGATGGTTAGAGATTCGGATGGGTGATCTGGGTTCGCCAGGTGGATGGACAGGTCGGTGTTCACATCACTGGAGACATGTGAGTATGTCTTACTTGCTTACATGTTTCGCTTGTAAGCCAAGCTTCTTCAGCGCATGCGCAGTCCGTAAGGGTGTATCCTTAAATGTCAGAGAGACTTAATTGATTAAGTGGATGTCAAAGTTACACCTTAGTCAGACTGCGGTAAGTGAATATCCAGTCTCACCACATACATACAATAGACTTTCACCCTGTGCATTCACCTATTGCCAAGAAATTAGGTACAGAAAATCCCCTCATGTAGTAGTTATTTTAGTCATGCCTTATAAGTACAGTATTAAGTTCCAATAGAAGGTATTATTGCTAAATACAAGTTCCACAAACCCCTTCAGATGGAAAAGATGTTTGTGAAGCTAGATAGCCACTCATATGATTTTGATTTGGAAGAGGTCAGTTGTTACTGCTCCAAGAAAACAGACAGGTTAAGCTCATTGTTTAACCCTGAAGGCTGCATGCTTCTCAGGTTAAATATCCACATCTTTTCCTTCTGGTACAGTATTTTATCGAAGTCGCCTCTTCTTGGGGGCAAATTAAGTTTATAAATCCCTTTACACTTAAGGCCAGATGGTTTACCGCCATGAAGTTTAAGAAAATGTAAAGATAATGGACTATGGTCCTCCTTTTTAATTATGCTCTGTATATGCTCACCTATTCGTATTTTAAGCTGTCTCTGTTTTTCCCACATAATTTAATCCACAAGGGCAGGTGAGCATATAGATAACAAACTCCATAGAGCAGTTGATAAAGTTGTTTATTTTATAACATTTTTTTACCTTCTGAGTCACCAAAAGTGTCAGTTTTGTCTACATATTTGCAAATATGGCATTTGCCACATGCAAACATGACTTTCATTGGCGGAAGATCAGTCAGCCAGTTAGGTATTTTAGGTCTTTGGTATTCAAAGTGTACCAACCTGTCTTTTAGGTTTGGTGCCCTTTTGGCCGTGAGGAGTGGTCTATCACCAAAAAGTTACCAAGGATTGGTGCATCCTCTAAAATGTGCCAATGCTGGCTGAGAATATTTTTAATTTGGTCCCATTGTGCTCCATAACGGGTGATTATTCTTAGTGGAGTGGATTTCATATTTTTTTGATGATTGTTTTGGCCTGTGTTGTGGGTTTGTACTCTATTTTTAGTCAAAAGTTCACCCCTTGCTGTCTGGAAGGCTCTCTTTTTGGCTCTTCTGATAGAGATATGTGAGTAGCCTCTGTCACGGAACCTTCCATATAGTTCCCGTGACTCATTCTTGAAATTCTCCAAATCAGAACAGTTTCAGAAGTGTGTTGGCCGCTGTTTCCTTCCTAAAAGTTTTCATCTGGATTCTACCCTCCTCTGCATATATGGTAAGATCCAGAAACGGCAGTTTCATCAGGTCATAGGAAAAGGTAAGTCGGATGTTCTGGTCATTGTCATTAAGTTCATCAATGAAGAGAATGAGATCTTGGGGTGTGCCCCCCATACCATAAACACGTCATCGATGTACCTCAGCCACAACAAACAGTGGCCCGAGGTACATCGACAAGGAGTAAATGAGTTCCCCCTCCCAGAGACCCAGGTGCAAACACACATAGGAGGGGGCCCAGGGGGCTCCCATTGCCGTGCCTCTTATTTGTCGGTAGTTTATCCCCAAAAACTGAAAACAGTTACGTTCAAGCATGAATTGGAGGATATCCACAATAAATTCGTTTTGTGGAGCAAGTAATGGAAATTTTGTTTCCAAAAAATGATAGACAGCCCTGAGTCCCCATTGATGTGGAATCGAAGTGTATAGTGACTTCACATCACTCTCCCACCCAAGGCCCTATTGGTGGGATTAGATGTTCTCCAGTTTCCGAAGGACATCACGGGTGTCTTGAACAAAGGGAGGTAGATCCTGTACTAGTTCTTTTATCAGAGTATCCACATATTTTCCCACTCTTTCTAGGGAACCTTTTATGGACGACACGATTGGTCGCCCTGGTGGTTTGGACATGGATTTGTGAAGCTTTGGGATCGTATAAAAAGTCGGGATATTGAAATCCCGCACAGATAGTCAAATTCTTTTTTTGTAACAAGTTGTTCCTCCAAAGCATATCTCAATTTACAATTCAGATATATCACTATCTCCTGGAAAGGATTGGAAGTAAGCCTCTGATATGTAGTTACGTCTTGTAAGAGACGTAAAGTTTCTCCTTCATATAGGGTCTGTGATAGAAGGACCGTGTTGCCCCCCTTCTCTCTTCTTTAGTTAGATTATCCAGACCTCTTCTTTGCCAATCTACTTTGGAGAGGTCCTTTTTGATCTGTTCTAAGAACAGGCTGATCCATTTATGTTTAGAAAGAGGGGGCATTTTGAGTGATCTAATGATCATATTTGATTTACGTGGGTTAGTTTGTAGCTGGGTAGGTAATTCTGTATCAGAGTCAAAGTCGGGATTCTCCTGTAGGAGGGCCACCAAGGCATCCAAAGACTCACGTTCCTCTTTACCAAGGTCAGTTGTAGTTTCTGTCATGTCCTTACGGTCGGTATGCCAGTACCTGAAAATTACCTTCCTTAGAAAGAGGCTAACATCCTTAAATACCTCAAATTCACTCATCGTCGCTTTTGGGGAAAATGATAAACCCTATTGCAATAGGGAAAATTTGATGCTGATTAAGGGGAAAATCTGAGAGATTTACTACCTTCATACCCTGACTACATTCGGAACCTACATCAGTTTTGGGGTCATGTGTTCCATCTAAGATCGTCTCTGTCGTGATCTCAGCTTCTTTTGTTTGGTCCTGTTTCTTTTTCTTTTCCTTTTCCTTTTCCTTGCTGTGTAGTGGAGGGTCTGGTGGCTGACCTCCCCCGGGGAATCTGTTTTGGCCCACTTATCGAGGTGACAGGAAGGCCTTCGCTGTCCTCTCCCTGACAGATTTATTCTGGTAGTCAGTTTCACTATCTGTAGAGGAGGTAGTTTCACTAGTGTTGCTAGATTTGTTTTTCCTATTTTTGACACTTTGGGTGCCAATTGGACACTTTCTTTCACTTACAAAGTGTCATTTCTTCAATGTTGTACATGAAAAGATATGATAAAATATTTACAAAAATGTGAGGGGTGTACTCACTTTTGTGAGATACTGTGTATGTATATGTGTATATATATATATATATATACACATATATATATATATATATATATATATATATATATATATATATACACATATACACATATACACACACATATACACATGCATATACACACACACACACACACTGTAGATATATATGTGATTGTACTCTTGATTCTAATAAATACTGTGTTTATTAGATCTGACTGGTAACATCACCTGGATCACAGCCCGATCGGCATGTCAACAGAAAAGGTTATACAGCATTACTGCTGCTAGGTGACCAGCTGGGGGCTCAGCTTTCTACAACCAAAAGTGCCATTTTTCCCCTGCATGCACCCACAATGTCACCAGCACTAGGTTCTAGTAGATTGCAGTCACTGTCAAGGAGACAGACGCCAGACCAGCTCTGTCACTAGCAGGGGCAGGACAGCAAGAGGAGGCTGGGTAACCCCACAGTGGCAGAACACCAGGGCCCGGTCGCAAATGCTACCTTTGCAACCCTGGTAGTTTTCCCACTGCTTTGGACCCTTATATTTTCCTGGTGTGCTGGTGACATATCTCTTGTTTTACACCACACTGGGAACCCCAATACAATAGGAAGGGGGCTCACTGCAGCACATGTGAAAGGGTCCCATTGCGGGATCATAATAAAGGGCCCTGCAACAGTTGTAATAGTAAAGGGCCCCAGGATATACAGTATATCACAAAAGTGAGTACACCCCTCACATTTTTGTAAATATTTTATTACCGTATTTATCGGCGTATAACACGCACTTTTTTCCCCTTAAAATCAGGGGAAAATCGCGGGTGCGTGTTATACGCCGATCCCCTGCGATCCTGACCTGTCAGAACTAAAAAATCGCTGACCGCGATTTGAAAATGGCGCCGCCGGCGCCGAAATACACAGTGCCGGTCCTCGGCTCTTCTCGGCGGCTTTCGGTTTCACTCGAGCGCCGCCCGAACCTAGCCGAGTATACTCGGCTAGTTTCGGATAGCTCCGCTCACCGTCCGAGTGGAACCGAAAGTAAACGAGAGCCGCCGAGAAGAGCCGAGGACCGGCTCTGTGTATTTCGGCGCCGGCGGCGCTATTTTCAAATCGCGGTCGGCGATTTTGAAGCTCAGAGGCTTCAGCAAGACTGCACTGGGGCAAGGCTGGACTGGGGCAAGGCTGGACTGGACACTGGGGAAGGCTGCACTGACATGGCTGCACTGACATGGCTGCACTGACATGGCTGCACTAGCAAGGCTGCACTGACATGGCTGCACTGACATGGCTGCACTAGCAAGGCTGCACTGACATGGCTGCACTGGCAAGGCTGCACTGACATGGCTGCACTGGGCAAGGCTGGACTGGGGCAAGGCTGCACTGAGAAGGCTGCAATGATGGGCATTTAAATGTAAGTTTTTTTCCCTTCAACTTCCCTCCTAAAAGTTTTTTTTCCTTAAAATTCCCTCCTAAATTGAGGTGCGTGTTATACGCCGGTGTGTGTTATACGCCGATAAATACGGTATATCTTTTGGCCAAAGTGCTACAGCTCAGTTTCAGGGTCTTGGAAATCTTCTTATAGCCTAGATCATCTTTATGTAGAGCAACAATTCTTTTTTTCAGATGCTCAGAGAGTTCTTTGCCATGAGGTGCCATGTTGAACTTCCAGTGACCAGTATGAGAGAGTGACAGCGATAACACCAAATTTAACACACCTGCTCCCCATTCACACATGAGACCTTGTAACACTAATGAGTCACATGACACCAGGGAGGAAAAATGGCTAATTGGGCCGAATTTGGACATTTTCACTTAGGGGTGTACTCACTTTTGTTGCCAGCGGTTTAGACATTAATGTGTGTTGAGTTATTTTGAGGGGACAGCAAATTTACACTGTTATACAAGCTGTACACTCACTACTTTACATTGTAGCAAAGTGGCATTTCTTCAGTGTTGTCATATGAAATGATATAATAAAATATTTACAAAAATGTAAGGGGTGTACTTACTTTTGTGTGATACTGTATATATATAAAATTGCGTTTTATAGTTGCCCCCCTACTTTTGTCCCTGTCCCCCCATGGGCCCCCCTAAATATGAAAGCGCTGGAGACGCCGCTGTTGGGGTCACTGGCTGTGATGTGGGCTCTCTGATAGGATCACTGGCTGTGATCTGGGCACTCTGATGGGGTCACTGGCTGCGATGTGGGCACTCTGATGGAGTCACTGGCTGTGATGCAGGTACTCTAATGGGGTGACTGGCTGTGATGCAGGGCACTGGCTGTGATGTGGGTACTTTGAGGGGAGTCACTGGCTGTGATGTGGGCACTCTAATGGGGTCACTGGCTGTGATGTGGGCACTCTGGTGGGGCTGTGATGTGGCACTCTGATGGGGTCAATGGCTGTGATGGAGTGACTGGCTGTGATGTGGGCACTCAGATTTCTTATTTCCTACTTGTCTTCTCTTTCCTTTCTCAGACTGAATGTGTTTATACAGCAAGTCCATATGCCCTTTATATATCTTGTTCAATAATGGGCTATTTCTTATACCAAGTTGTTATATCGCTTTATACTTTTATATTATATGTGCTGTATATACGCATTCAGAATTTTTTTTGTATATTTTTTTTTATGTAGCGCTACCCCGTAAGGGCTGCTTAAAGATACTGTACCCCAATGGTTACCTTGACCTTGCAAGTCTCCTGACACCCTGGGTTCAGACATTCTCTAAAAGATAGGCGAATGAAGACACAGAATAATACAAAGCAGGCCAAAAAAGTTTTACTTAAAGCGGACCTTCAGTAATTTTTTTCAACTTTCCATCTATTAAATCCTCTGCCCTTGTTGTTTTAACTTTGGATAGTAAAATATTTTTTTCTGCCAGTAAATACCTTATACAGCCCACTTCCTGTTTCTTGTCTGGTAAAAAGCCTAGGCTTATGACATCATGTACAGCTCTCTCTCTCACTCTTGTGAGAGTTTGCCAGAAAAGGAGGGGGGATGAGTTATAAAAGGGCCAATGAGAGCTGTAGGGCTACAGAGCTGGAGGTGTGCCTCTGTCTGTCTGTGTAAATCCAGAAAGTGAACAGGCAGCAGCTTCAGCTGCCCACAGTTAAAATGGTTGCAGCCAGACTTAGTGGAGGGAGATTTCTGCAGCATATTTGGCAAGTACAGAATCACAGTATATATAGAATAATATACAAAGTGGTTGGAGGGAAGCTTCAGAATGGCAAAGATGTTTTTATTACAAATTATGTGAGCAGACTGCAGTTCCTCTTTAACCACTTCAGCACCGGAAGGATTTAACCCCTTCCTGACCAGAGCACTTTTTACAATTTGGCACTGCGTCGCTTTAACTGCTAATTGCGCAGTCATGCAATGCTGTACCCAAACGAAATTTGCGTCCTTTTCTTCCCACAAATAGAGATTTCTTTTGATGGTATTTGATCACCTCTGCGGTTTTTATTTTTTGCGCTATAAACGGAAAAAGACCGAAAAATTTGAAGATAATGATATTTTCTACTTTTTGTTCTAAAAAAATCCAATAAACTCAATTTTAGTCATACATTTAGGCCAAAATGTATTCGGCCATATGTCTTTGGTAAAAAAAATGTCAATAAGCGTATATTTATTGGTTTGCGCAAAAGTTATAGTGTCTACAAATGAGGGTACATTTTCTGGAATTTACACAGCTTTTAGTTTATGACTGCCTATGTCATTTCTTGAGGTGCTAAAATGGCAGGGCAGTACAAACCCCCCCAAATGACCCCATTTTGGAAGGTAGACACCCCATGGAAATTGTTGAGAGGCATGTTGAGCCCATTGAATATTATTTTTTTTTGTCCCAAGTGATTGAATAATGACAAAAAAAAAAAAAAATTACAAAAAGTTGTCACTAAATGATATATTGCTCACACAGGCCATGGGCATATGTGGAATTGCACCCCAAAATACATTGAGCTACTTCTCCTGAGTATGGGGATACCACATATGTGAGACTTTTTGGGAGCCTAGCCACGTATGGGGCCCTGAAAACCAATCACTGCCTTCAGGATTTCTAAGGGCGTAAATTTTTTATTTTACTCCTCACTACCTATCACAGTTTTGAAGGCCATAAAATGCCCAGATGGCACAAACCCCCCCAAATGACCCCATTTTGGAAAGTAGACACCCCAAGCTATTTTCTGAGAGGCATGGTGAGTATTTTGCAGCTCTCATTTGTTTTTGAAAATGAAGAAAGACAAGAAAAAAAAAAATGTTTTCTTTTTTCAATTTTTAAAACTTTGTGACAAAAAGTGAGGTCTTCAAAATACTCACTATACCTCTCAGCAAATAGCTTGGGGTGTCTACTTTCCAAAATAGGGTCATTTGGGGGGGTTTGTGCCACCTGGGCATTCCATGGCCTCCGAAACTGTGATAGGCAGTGAAGAGTGAAATCAAAAAACGGTGCTTGGTTTTCGGGGTCCCGTACGTGGCTAGGCTCCCAAAAAGTCTCACACATGTGGTATCCCCGTACTCAGGAGAAGCAACAGAATGTATTTTGGGCTGTAATTTCACATATTCCCATGGCACGTTTGAGCAATATATCATTTAGTGACAACTTTGTGCAAAAAAAAAAAAAATTGTCTTTTTCCCGCAACTTGTGTCACAATATAAAATATTCCATAGACTTATCATGCCTCTCAGCAAATAGCTTGGGGTGTCTACTTTCCAAAATGGGGTCATTTGGGGGGTTTTGAACTGTCCTGGCATTTTATGCACAACATTTAGAAGCTTATGTCACACATCACCCACTCTTCTAACCACTTGAAGACAAAGCCCTTTCTGACACTTTTTGTTTACATGAAAAAATATTTTTTTTTGCAAGAAATATTTTTTTAAAGCAAATGCCCTACAGATTAAAATGGTGGGTGTTTCATTTTTTTAATATTTGCGCAGCGATTTTTCAAACGCATTTTTTGGGGAAAAAACACACTTTTTTAAATTTTAATGCACTAAAACACACTATATTGCCGAAATGTTTGATGAAATAAAAAAGACGATCTTAGGCCGAGTACATGGATACCAAACATGACATGCTTTAAAATTGCGCACAAACGTGCAGTGGCAACAAAATAAATACATTTTTAAAAGCCTTTAAAAGCCTTTACAGGCTACCACTTTAGATTTACAGAGGAGGTCTACTGCTAAAATTACTGCCCTCGATCTGACCTTCGCGGTGATACCTCACATGCATGGTGCAATTGTTGTTTACATTTGACGCCAGACCGACGCTAGCGTTTGCCTTAGCGCGAGAGCAGGGGGGGACAGGGGTGCTTTTTTTTTTTTTTTCTTTATTATTTTTTTGCTTTTTTATCTTATTTTTAAACTGTTCCTTTCATTTTTTTTAAATCATTTTTATTGTTAGCTCAGGGAATGTAAATATCCCCTATGATAGCAATAGGTAGTGACACGCCGCCCCGCCTCCCTGCTGTCTCAGAGGATGAGGAGCGAGCGCTGTCGAAAGAGACCGAGCCGAGTGTACTGTGTACTCGGCTCAGTTCGGCTCCGCTCTCAGTCCCGCCCAGTCTCACCATTGGACGGAGTGTTATGTCCATCATAGGAGCCTGGGCTGAACTGTGAGCGGAGCCGAGCACTCGGCTCGGTCATTTTCGGTAGCACTCGATCCTCATCCTCTCAGAGACAGCAGGGAGGCGGGACGGCGTGACTGTGAGTGGAGCCGAGCACCCGGCTCGGTCTTTTTCAGCGGTGCTCGCTCTTTTTTGGCACACAGACAGTGGGGATCGGCATATAACATGCACCCACGATTTCCCCCTGATTTTAAGGGGAAAAAAGTGCGTGTTATACGCCGATAAATACGGTAATTTATCATACTTTCATATTTGTTTACATGTTTTGGTTTATATTTCATGGTTTTATTATGTGTTATGTTCTTTGTTCCGTCCTCGCTTTTGGCTACATGCCCTTTCTCCTGGTCCTGATCGCCCGGCTGGTATTATGGCCCTTGGCCGGCTAGTTCGGCCGCCCAGCGCCGCACATCCTGTCTCTTCCTCCGGACCGTATGTGCGGCGATTGACGGGGACATGGGGTGCCTTTGGCTCTCTCTAGTCCCTGCCTCTGCTACCATCGCATTGGCTGAATGCCGCCGCGTCAGCAGCGTCGTTCGGCGCATGCGTGGTAGGACCGGGATGCGTCACTTCCACCCGGACCTGGCGCATTTTCAGTGGGAGGGCCTATATTACACACAGCTGGGTCTGTGGCGTCAGCAGCCGCTGACCAGTTTGTGTGAGGTGCTTATGCACATATGTGGCCCATTCTTAAGGTAAGCTATGACTCTCATTTTTATCCCAATGACCCCCATGGCGGGGCCTTGTATATTGTATCATTAACAATTTTCCAAAAAACTTCTTCTACATATTCCCTTTCTTTTTCTCTGCCCTACAGATTTTTATCCCCTTAAGCTTTCAGCCTATTGCTCTCCACGGATTTCCTACATGAGATTCTATCCACCCTCAACTATAATTTGGGGTACAGGCTACGCTTAGTGCCTCCACAGTGCTATATTTATACCGCTGGTCCCTTACACAAATTAATATACATCGTTGCTTACCAGCAAAGATACTATATATATATATATATATATATACACACACACAATTTTTTTTGCTGCATTTGACTACCACATGGTAAGCTGTGTTGTTTTTTGTACCCTTTTTTTATACCTTACTATCTCTTGCAATTATTAATACAACAGGTTCACCTTTTTCTTTTTTCTTCGTGCATATTAGACTAGCCCTTTCACGACTAAGCCTATTTTTGAAATTTGGTGTTTACAAGTTAAAATCCGTATTTTTTGCTAGAAAATTACTTAGAACCCCCAGACATTATATATATTTTTTTAGAAGAGAGTCTAGAGAATAAAATGGCGATTGTTGCAATATTTTATATCACACGGTATTTGTGCAGCGGTGTTTTAAACGCAAATTTTTGGAAAAGTGACACTTTCATGAATTTTAAAAAATCCAAACGGTAAAGTTACCCCAATTTTTTTGTATAATGTGAAAGATGATGTTACGCCGAGTAAATAGATACCAAACATGTCACCCTTTATAATTGCACGCACTCGTGGAATGGCGACGAACTACGGTACCTATGAATTTCCATAGGCGACGCTTTAAAAATTTTTTACGGTTACCAGGTTTGAGCTACAGAGGAGGTCTAGGGCTAGAATTATTGCTCTCGCTCTGACGATCGCAGCGATACCTCACATGTGTGGTTTGAACACCGTTTACATACGCGGGCGCGACTTCCGTATGCGTTTTCTTCGCTGCGCGAGCTCGCGGGGACGGGGGCGCTTTAAAAAAAAATTTTTTTTTATTATTTATTTATTTTATTTATTTTTGTACTTTTATAAATTGTGTTTAAACTTTTTATTTTTTTTTTTTACTTTTATTGCTGTCACAAGCAATGTAAACATCCCTTGTGACAGTAATATGTGGTGACAGGTACTCTTTATGGAGGGATGGGGGGTCTAAAAGACCCCCCATCCCTCCTTTACACTTCAAAGTATTCAGATCGCCAAAAACGGCGATTCTGAATACTGTATACTTTTTTAAATCCGGCGCCATTGGCAGCCGAGTAAACGGGAAGTGACGTCATGACGTCGCTTCCGCGTTTACAATTAGAAGGCTGGAACGAAGCCACTCACAGCTTCGTTCCAGCCCGCCCCCAGCCACCGGAGATTCCCGATTGGACACCGGGCCTCCCAATCGCACGGGAGGCCCGGTAACAGCGGCAGGAGGCGGCGGGAGGGGGGGTGTCCCCTCCCGCTCCTCTGGTATAACAGCCGAGCGGCTTTTAGCCGCATCGGTTGTTATACTCGGGTAGCCGATCGCCCGCTGAAAACAACGGTACTGGGATGATGCCTGCAGCTGCGGGCATCATCCCGGTATAACCCCGGAAAGCCGAGTACGCATATGTGCGTTCGGTCGGCGGGAAGGGGTTAATCTAATTATAATTGTTTAAGTCCCTTCTGGCTTTCTTTTTCTTTTTTATAATGAAGGTTTCAGAATTCCTCTGGGCCAGCTTGGTCCCCTTTTGCGGTATATTGTGGAGCCAATGTTTTGCCTTGCATTAGGCTATCTCTATAAACATACATTCTAACTCCTTCATTATGCTATATTAGGTCTCCCAGTTACCTGGTGTGGTTGTTACAATATGATTTTTTTTTTTATTAATCAGACTTACGATACATGGGACATAACATTACACAATAGTGGTTGGTGATAGAGATATTGTCAGTTTTTGTCTTGAGTAGATTTCTCAAACAAGTGCTGTTTTATACAATGGGGGTAAATATCATTGTTGTATTGTATTGTTACAGTTTTCAACAGGCTATTGTCTCTATTGATACAGTACACAAGAAAGAGATTTAGTTGTTTGAGGTCCTTTCAGCTCTCAAATGACTGTTAGATTACTGTCAGGTGTTGGCCTGATTAGACAATGGGTACGTAGATGCAGTTTTCAACAGTCCATTGTTTCCACAGCTACAGTAAAGAGGCATGTTTTCTGTTGTTTGGTAACTATGGTAAACAGCCTGGCACATAAAAGGGGGATTCAGGCATAAGCTAGGGACACAGACACACACACACCTTCATGCTTTGAAGATCAGAAGCCGCCACTCATGATACAAGAACACTGCCTGGTGTCCATGAAGCATCGTTGCCAATGGAGATCACGAACATACAGTAACAGAAGATAAGTAACTTTTAAGTGTATTTGTACTGATATAGACTATAGGCTGTTCATTTGATAGGCATTTTGCCTGTTATAGAGATCTGTCAGTCTTGTATTGTATTCCTAAGATTGTAATAGTTTTGTATGTACAGCATCTTTGTATAGTAAAAGCACAATTGACACACTGCAGAAATATCAGCTTCCTTGCTTATACCACAGAGTAACCTTGCTAGATAGACGCAAGCAAAACATTTGGTGGCTCGTCCGGGATCTGTGCTATAGTTCAATTGAAGCAGGCCTGTTTTTCTGTAGTGTGTTGTGTAGCTTGTGCTAGGTAAAATGCTGCGTAAGCTGTTTAGGAAACGCAAGGCTGCAGAGGGTTCTGGTGGCCAGAAGGAAGTGTGCAGCTTACCTATCTGGGCCAGAGACAATGAGTGGGAGCCTCTTGCTAAAGAATTTGTGAAGTATGCTTCTCCCTTGAAGCTGACTTGGGGTGATAAAGTCTCAGATCATTTTGTAGATTTTAGCCTTAAGGGGTTGGATTTAAGTAAAAAAAAGAGAAGAGGACAGTGTCCACAGTGGGCTGGTATTTCCTTAATGCTATTTACACTGAATCATTGAGAAGGGAGAAGACAGAGGCAGAAGTTAAGGTATTAAAAGACCAGCTAGCAGTGGCTTCAGAGTGTGTGCGTTCAACTGCTAGTCGGGCTGATGAGCAAGAGCGGTGTGCAGCCCTCATGACCAAATCAATTAATGCCTTAAGGAAAAGGAAGGGCCGTAAACCTGTTAGTAAAGCCAGGGTACATGCCATTGTCACATCCCAAAATTGGGATTGTGAGGATGTGCTCTCCTCAAATGATAGTGGGGATGAGGAGATAGAGTTTGATATTTCGCATGATGATCTGCTAGTGCGAAAGAAAAAGTATGCCAGACCTCTCATTACTAAGCATAGGAAACGGCAACATGATAGAGAGGATATGGCAGATGGGGAGGTGCATTATCGCAACCCCAGAGATGTTGAATTTGAAGAAGTACGGGAGTTTACACAAACTGAACTCCATGAGCTGGCAAAACAATACAAACAAAGGTCTGGGGAACCCCTATTGACCTAGCTCCTATGCTTATGGGATGAAGAGGCGGACAGTGTTGTTTTGACAGGTAAGGAAGCAGTGACTATGGGAGTGTTAACCCATGATCCACAATTGTGTTAGGCAATGAGAAAAGCCCGAGAGTTTAGCATGAATTTTTCACTGTTAGACCTCGTGAGAGATGGAATAGTCCGAGTATACGCTAGTCCTACTGACCTGGAAAATACCTACTCATGGAGAGCAATAGGGGAGGGTATTTCCAGGTTACATGAGATGGGTTGTATAACCGGATTAAATATGTTTCCAGAATGGATAGGTCCAGATACGGAACCCTTTACGTCTGCTCTGCGCTCTAAGTTGATGAAGTCTGCGCTATTTAATCTCAGGGCTCCATTATTGTCCTTGTTGGGAGGCCTGGGATTAAACAGCAAGATTCATTAAGCCACAACCCTTTTAAGCCAGTTGGGGGAGCTAGAGGAGACTAAAACAAAACCTGTCAAGGCAGTAGATAAGGTCAAGGCCAGACAGGAAGAATACAAGCAGAAAAGAACAGAGAAGAAAGAGAATGGGGTAGAGAAGACAGGAGGTGAAGAGAAAACCAGGCTAGTTATTTCTAGGAAACAAATGTGGGTGGACCTATTAAAGGCAGGAGTACATAAAGATGAGATAGATGGGATTTCTACTGCAGAAATGCTGAAGAGGTGGAAACATTTAGTAGGGAAAACTGTCAGGGTTAGAAACACTACTCCTAGTGAAGATAACATCAGCCTGGACTTAGATAAAACAGAACCGACCCCTCCTGTTAGCCCCAAACCAATTCCCAAAACTGAACATGAACTCAAACTCAAATCCCTTTATCCTGGGGAGGAATTAAAGAGAATCAGAAAAGGGGATTGGGAGGTTCCTTATCCTTTATGAAGGGAAGGTGAGTCTCCTGTAATAGCCGTGAGGGCAGTGACAGCAGGAGACCGACACCCATATGCACCTGTCGCTGTATGGTGGGGGAAGTCATCTTCTCCTACACATGTAATGGCTTTAGTTGATAGCGGAGCTGAAGTTACACTTTTGCAAGGTAATCCTTCCCATCACAAAGGAGAATTGATTTATGTAGAAGGTTTGGGAGGGCAAACCACACCAGCAGTTAGGATACGGGTGAAATTGGCTATTGGCAAGGGATCAGGATTTATGACAAATGTTTTGGTATCAGAGTTACCCAAAAATATTCTTGGGATGGATGTACTTCAAGGTCAGTCAATTCAGACTGAAAGAGGTACATTCACATTCGGGTATCCTGATAAAGCGTATCTGGTTAGGGCGGTGAAGGCTGTGGTCAGAGGTCATGCGAAATGGACCTCTGTCTACATTCCTCCACCAGAGAAGCCAGTCTGTCTCAAGCAGTACAGACTTCCTGGAGGCCACAAAGAAATTGGGGAGACTAATCAAGAACTGTTGAGAGTAGGGATGCTTAGATCTGCTGTAAGTCCTTTCTCATCTCCGGTGTTTCCAGTAAAAAAAACTGAAAGGGGCATATAGAATGACTGTGGATTACAGAGGTCTAAACAAAGTGGCACCTCCATTGAAGTCAGCTGTACCAGATATGATCTCAATTGTTGAGAAAATTGCTAAAAATGCAGGAGAATATCATGCTGTGATAGACCTGGCTAATGCTTTCTTTTCAATTTCAATAGACCCAGAGTGTCAAGACCAGTTTGCTATGGTGTGGGACGGCCGCCAGTACACTTTCACCTTGCTTCCTGAAGACTATGTTCATTCTCCAATGATTTGTCATGGACTGATTGCCTGAGATTTAAGTACCCTGAGTTTGAAAGTCGCTGTGTTCCACTACATTGATGACATCATGATCTCTGGAACAAAAGAAGATGTAACTGAAGCACTGCACCTGCTGATAGAGCGCTTGGAGAACAGAGGGTGGGCTATCAACAGAGACAAAGTCCAAGGACCTGCCACAGAAGTGAAATTCCTGGGAATGATGTGGACTGGGCCGCAGAGGAAAATTCCAGAGACAGTTGTGCAAACCATCCAGGCGCTGTTTGCCCCCCACTACCAAAAAGGAGGCACAGAAGATCATTGGAGTTGTGGGGTTCTGGAGACCGTTCATCCCACATCTTGGACTGATTCTGAGGCCTATATATAATGTCACCAGAAAAAAGACTGAGTTCTCATGGGGTTCAGAGCAGCGGACTGCATTCCTGGCTACTAAAGAAGCTATTTTGCAGCATCAGGAATTAGGACCTGTGAGACAAGGAGTACCATTTCAGCTGGATGTAGCGGAGCAGAATGGTACCATATCTTTGAGTCTGGCAGCCAAATGAAAAGAAAGGACTGAGAGCAATACCCAATGGATTTTGGTCCAAACAACTGACAGGGGCACAGAAGAGATACACGCCCCTGGAGAAGTACCTGTTTGGGGCCTACACAGCACTTCAACATGTAGAGACCATTACAGGAAAGGACACAGTCACCATCCATACTGCATTGCCAGTAGCAGGATGGGTGAGAGACAATGGACTGACCACTAGGGCAGCTGTAGCCCAGAACCAGACACTGATGAAATGGAAGTGGTACCTTCAAGAAAGAGGGGGTATTGCAGCTGGGGATGTTAGAGACATTTCAAAACAGTTGGCTGGGCTTGTCACTTTTACCAGCACCCGGCCAGAAGAAGAAATTCCTGTGCTGCAGTCATCCCCCATTCAAGAGGCTCCACCCTTTGAGTCTCTGTCAGAAGACATGAAGGAGTCAGCGTGGTTCACTGATGGTTTAGCTATAGTCACCTCGTCTGGACGTAAATGGACAGCAGCAGCCTACAACCCAAGTACAGACACAGTCCTGCAGGAGACCAGAATTGGAGGGTCCAGTCAGTATGCAGAGTTGAAAGCTGTGGTGATGACTCCTCAGGAGGATCCTTCTTCCCATGTCACTATCTACACTGACAGCTGGGCGGTTTTTTAAAGGACTGACAACTTGGATGCCCACGTGGAAGTCCAATGAATGGATGATTCATGGAAAGGTGGTGTGGGGAGGCAAGGAAGTCTGGGACTACATTTGGAAGGAAGCTCACTCCCGCACCATAAAAGTGGGGCATGTTGATGCACATGTGCCCCTAGACCCAGACTTTGAGAACTATAACAGAGTTGCAGATGAAATCGCCAAAGTGAAGGCAGTTGTGCCAATTGATCCTGTCTTGATGAACTTGGCCAACTGGGCCCACAAGCAATGTGGACATTTGGGGCAGAAAGCAACATATGAATGGGCACAGCAGAGAAGATTGCCTATATGCATGGACATGATAAAGACTGTAATAGGGAACTGTACAGTGTGTGGAGAAGTGCGACAATGGCCATTGCAAAAGTACTCCACCGGGTCGATTAAGAGGGGTCAGAGGCCTGCAGAGATCTGGCAGATTGACTTCATCGGTCCCCTGCCCCGGGGAAACAATGGACCGAAATATTGTTGCACTGCAGTGGACACCTATTCAGGACTTATGCTTGTTCATCCTTGCAAACATGCAGATCAAGCTGCAATGCTTCAACTGCTCCAGAAACTTTTCGTTGCTTATGGTTGTCCCAAACAAGTACAAAGTGATAACTGCTCACACTTTACTGGATCAACAGTACAGCAGTGGGCCAAAGATTCTGGAGTGTACTGGTTGTGCCACATCCCTTACCATCCACAGGCAGCTGGTTTGGTTTAAAGATACAATGAGCTATTGAAGGACCAGATATGCAAACTTACACCCACACATACACTAAGGGGGTGGGATCGGGTCCTCACATGTTGTCATGTTGTTAAATTCTAGGCCAATAGCCAAAAGCACACCATATGAGAGGATGGTAGGGGCTGGGGCACAGATTCCACAGCTGGAGTGCAGAGTTCAGTATTTATGTAAGGTTCCTGAAAGAACAGGGCTTAACAGATACCATGTTACTGCTTCCCATGATATAGAAACCAAGAGTGATGTATCTGAAGCTGAAGCCTTTCTAGGAATGAGAGAGAATCTGGAAGGAAGGTTTGAAGTTACATTTGCATTGACAGATGAGCTTCAAGACAGTGGCTGGGACTCTGACTGGTTAGTGGATACTTCTCAGCAAGAGTGGAAAGTGAGGCTACATAACAGCAAACCTTCCAAAATAAACAGCAGTGATCTTCTGGGAAATATCAGTATATTTCCTCTCCTCCCTATTGATGTTCTTTGGGAGGGTCAGAAGTGGGTACAGGCAGGGGGCAAAGTGTTAGTCAGATATCCAGGCAAGAAGCCACTTAGAAGAGAGATTTTAGCTGAAGGGCCTGGATCTACTGTTTGTGTATTATTAGAAGGAACAGATAACCCGCTTTGTTTTCCACTCCACAGGCTGTCTCCGATTTGATCCATAGGAAGACCAGAGAAAAGTGGTTACATGATGGAAGGAATGACGGAAGATCGCAAGAGCTGTGGAGAGCAAGGCCTTTGATGTATTACAAGCCTGGACTTGTTTCTAAAGAACTTTAGAATGGACTTTCTAATGAACTTTTTTAGTTAAAGACTGAAACACCTTCTCAGTGACAGAAATGGGAGGTGTTGCATTCAAGGAAAATTAATGTTTAGAATGAGTTTAGTAATGAAGAGATTTTGTGTGTAGTCTGAGAAAAAAAATCTAGGGCGGAATGTGTTGCGTTTGTTACAATATGATTTTTTTTTTATTAATCAGACTTACGATACATGGGACATAACATTACACAATAGTGGTTGGTCATAGAGATATTGTTAGTTTTTGTCTTGAGTAGATTTCTCAAACAAATGCTGTTTTATAACATGGGGGTAAATATCATTGTTGTATTGTATTGTTACAGTTTTCAACAGGCTATTGTCTCTATTGATACAGTACACAAGAAAGAGATTTAGTTGTTTGAGGTCCTTTCAGCTCTGAAACGGAAAGAATGACTGTTAGATTACTGTCAGGTGTTGGCCTGATTAGACAATGGGTACGTAGATGTAGTTTTCAACAGTCCATTGTTTCTACAGCTACAGTAAACAGGCATGTTTTCTGTTGTTTGGTAACTATGGTAAACAGCCTGGCATATAAAATGGGGATTCAGGCATAAGCTAAGGACACAGACACACACACACCATCATGCTTTGAAGATCAGAAGCCGCCACTCATGATACAAGGACACTGCTTGGTGTCCAAGGAGCATCATTGCCAATGGAGATCACGAACATACAATAACAGAAGATAAGTAACTTTTAAGTGTATTTGTACTGATATAGACTATAGGCTGTTCATTTGATAGGCATTTTGCTTGTTATAGAGATCTGTCAGTCTTGTATTGTATTCCTAAGATTGTAATAGTTTTGTATGTACAGCATCTTTGTATAGTAAAAAAGCACAATTTACACACTGCAGAAATCTCAGCTCCTTGCTTATACCACAGAGTAACCTTGCTAGATAGACACAAGCAAAACACCTGGCTCTGCCGTTTACCCCCGGTTGATCGGTTTCCTTTATGGGGAGGGTGTCTGCCTGTTTAGCTTGGCTGGAGCAAATGTTACATTCTTTTTATTATTCGTGTATCTTTGTGTTTATATGTTGTTATACATATATTTACTGGTGTATTCTTCTTATGTATATTACTAGAATTTCTTAGGCTCCTGAAGAAGCATTTTCATATGCGCAACATGTCGAGCTATTAAGAAAACACATACCCGGATTCACAACCTGACCCACAATCTGCTCATTCATATGCTTAATCGGAATATCCTTATGGGAATTTGTTCTCCACCCTTTTGTTGGATGTGCTGCTCTATATATATATATTGTATGCAGTGGTGTCTTGGTCTTGTGTGGGGTATATAGTATCAATTGTTGGAAATATTTTTTGTGTAATGTATTCATATGCATTAATTGTTCCCCTCTTTTTTGGAAGATATACCTAAATAAAACAATTTTATCTTTTATAGACAATATACTTGTGTGCCCTCAAAGTCCATTTTTTAGTTGTTTAGATCTCATATCTCTAATATCGGGATGTTGGCACACTGCTACTTGTGTACCTACAGTGTCACCCTGTTTTAGGTACACATTTATTTGGGAATTGCCTAAATACACACAGGAGGGGCTGAAGTTGTTGTTAGAGAAATGCCAATTCTACCAGACCTCGGTTACATACCTTGGGCATGTAGTCTCAGCTGAGGGGATAGCTACTGACCCTCAGAAGTTGGAGGCTGTAACTTCTTGGCCCCACCCAAGCACCGTCACTGAACTGAGGTCCTTTTTGTGATTCTGCTCCTATTATAGGTACAAGAAAAATTGAATAAATAACTGCGCATCAAAAATAAATAATGTAAACCATCTATGCTGCAGAGTCCTATATGTGACACAAACACACAAAAAAATCAAGTGAAAAAAAGGAATTGACTCGCGCTCAAAAGAAACTAACATATATATGACTGAAGAGGAGTACTCAGCCTGGATATAAATAAATATAAATGTATGATAAATGTGACCAACTAAATACTAGGTTAGAAGGTTGATCCCACTTCCCCTTAAAGGAATATATTCAATAACAAATCAAATTCATACATAAAACCGTGAAGGATTGCAGTATATAAAAAGAAATAATAACTTATTTAGGAAAAAATGTAAAAAAGAGGAAAGTCCATATACAAAAACCACCCTACAAGTGCTGTGATAATGCAAAAAAAAGGAGGCAAAAAAAGTCCAATATAAATGAAATCTCAGATGTGTGGGTCCACCACCATAAATGAAGTGCCTGGCCACTTACCGGAACCCCATGACCCCCCGTTACAGAGGGTCTAAATGGGCATTGTAGTCCTGCTGCTTCGGACAGCTCGGGAACCAGAATGATGACCAGATTGGAACCTCTGAAACTGTAATGCTGTAAAGGCTGTATTGCGAATGCATCCACAGGGAAAAGCAAAACTCGGTCCTCAATGGAGTGTGGACATCATAAAGGGGAAACAGAAGAAGGCTCCCATAGTGTAAAATCAATTGGTATTTATTAAAAAAATAGTAAACACTCACATATAAAAAGCAATAATCCTCTGATGAGAGGCAGTCTGTGACACCGGCCGGATGTTCACAGGCCGCCCGTCCTGCTGAAGTGCAACGATGTAGGAAGGTGACGCGATGACACCGCTCAACCCTACGCTGCGTTCCGCAAGAAATTGCGTCTTCCAGGGGCACGGGTGGTGCATCGCGTCACCTCCCTTAAATAATAGCAGTAAATGAAAAGAAGAGCCTCGCTCTGGGTTCCGTTGGAACCGGATATCCGCGTTCGTGTGGAGCGCAGGGGGTTAAACACAAGGGCGCATGCGCGCCCTGCATCACAGCTCCGATCACGTGATGTGACGTCAGATCATACATAAGGGAAGCCCAGGGCGGAGTGAAAGCAAACCAAGGATTCCAATGCGCCTGCGTGCTCTGAATCTTAGATTATGTCACATGACAATAGGTTAGGTGAACGGCTGGATCGCCCTACTGCACATAGGCAGCGGAGACTAGACACAGTGGGGAGGGGGGGGGAGAAAGGGGGGGGCTTTGAACGGGAAAACGCCAATATCTACATGTGAACATTAGGTTCTCCCGCCAAGCCCCGCCAAAAGGGAATGCACAGCCCAAAGAGGGCCCACAATCCACCATGACAGCGTGCGTCCGCACTGAGGTGGACAAGTCACATCATATCACCCCATATTATAAAACCTATTAGTGGTGACACACATACAAAGATTAAAAATGAGGCCTCTGGGGACATGACAAAAAAAGGGGACCTCTAGTGGCCAACCCAAACATTGCATACAAAATGCAATGTTCGGGAATGTATTCGTGAATGCATATATGAATCGTGTATGAATAAAAATATGTGCATAAATCTTTAGTATGAAAAAGACAAATGATAATAATAAAAGATATTTATAATAATAAAAGAAATGATAATAATAAAAGATATTGAGAATATAAAAAAGGGGGGGGAGAGATGTGGAGTTAATCCATGGGTAAAGTATCTGCTACAATTATACATACTCAAGATATGTGAAAAAGAGGGTGGGGGGGGGACCCAACTCAGAAATTTTATCAAAGTTCCCATCCACAAACTATGACAATAAAGCCAAAATTAATTGTGTTGATGCATCTCTGTAAGGAGATATGAAACCGAAGCGCAACAGATGTTCCAATTATGTGAACCCAGAGCGGTGGCTTTAACAACGGATTCATAAATGCAGTATATTTGTATCACATGATCAAATAGTGACATAAGATTACATGATAAAGGAGAAAATTGAAGAAAAATTGGAAAAGAAAAGGGGGAGGGGGGGTGGTATGGGGGGGGGACAAAAGAAAAGAAAGGAAAGCCCACAATAAATTAGGCATTATTGATGAAGGCATTTACGTCGGTATCGACGTTCATGCCAAATGGCACGTAACTTTTAACTTTGTATATCCAGGACATCTCTAACTTAGAGATCTCCCTAATGAGTGAACTGCCTCGCCAGTGGGGTTTATACTTGTCAATTCCTACAAAAAGTGTTTTAGAGGGGTCTCTACTGTGGACCTGATCGTAATGTCTGGAGACAGGGTGTTTATCATGACCTCTTCTTATATTCCCTATGTGTTCATTCAAGCGAACACGTAGGGCCCTTTTGGTCCTCCCTATATATTGGAGCCCACAGGGACATTGTAGGAGATAGACCACCCCTTCAGAACAGCACGTAATAAATGGTTCAATGTCATGTGAACGCCCTGTGCTAGTAGATGTAAATGTTGTGATACGTCTAGATCTATTGATGTTGAGAGAACACACTTGGCATTTTCCACACTTATAAAACCCCGTTAGATTTTGGAGAAAAGATCTAGTTTCTTGTGGGGGGTCTTGAACTGTAGGTGCTACCATATTTCCCAAGGATGCTGCTCCCTTGAATATCACTCTAGGGTTGGATGGTAGAATAGTCTTGAGAGCTGCATCACTACCAAGAACGTGCCAGTGCTTGCGTATTAGTTGCTTGATCGCACGGTGTTGCACTGAGAAAGTGGTGATGAATGGGACAGTGTCTGAGACCTCCATCCTACATCTAGAAACATCAGACAGTAGATCAGCCCTGTCCCTATCCCTTGCTGATTTGACCGCCTGAGAGAGGGAGAGCTGGTCATATCCCTTCTCTAGGAATCTTTTGGTCAGAATGGATGCTTGATGGTCAAAGGTAGCTATATCTGAACAATTGCGTCTGAGGCGCAAAAATTGTCCTAGAGGGATGGCCTTAATCCAGGGTTCGTGGTGGCAACTGTCTACAGAAATGTAGGCATTTCTGTCCGTTGTCTTGAAAAATGTGGATGTCACGAACTGTCCATCCACGATCTGGATCCTCAAGTCCAGGAAGTGGATGGCCTCCTGGCTGGCCTCAAAATTAAACTTGATGCCTCGATTATTGGCATTCAGAGTGTTCATAAAGCCATGGAGTTCGGTCTCACATCCATCCCATAGGAGGAGGACGTCGTCAATGTATCTAGCCCACAGGAGCACCTCAGGTCTCCTGGGGGCGTCGACGATGTCCTCCTCCCACTTGGCCATGAAAATATTGGCCAAGCTGGGGGCGTACTTGGCCCCCATAGCTACTCCACTGTCCTGTCGATAAAATTGGTGTTCAAACCAGAAGTAGCTATGGCTGGCAGCATATCGCAAAAGTTCCATGAGGAATTGAATTTGTATAGGGGGTAAATCAGAATCTCGGTTCAGGAACAGTTCAACTGCCTCTAGGCCCAGTTGGTGGGGGATGATGGTGTAGAGGGATGAAACATCCGCGGTCACCATCCAAAGACCTTCCCTGGGGGTGATGTTAGAAAGTGTGTTAATCACCTGTTTGGTATCCTTAATGTACGATGGTATCCTTCCCACCAACGGTTGTAGGAAATAATCAATATATTTGCCCACCCGGGACGTGATTGAGTCGATCCCACTGACTATGGGACGTCCCGGGGGGCAAATCAAATCCTTATGTATCTTCGGGAGGTAGTAAATGACTGGGGTTCGAGGGGCGATCGGAACCAAGAACCTTCGTTCTTTGTCATTCAAAATACCTCTCCGAAGACCCCTATCAACAATAGATTCCAGTTCCTTTTTGTATTTGTTCAGAGGGTCTCTATTTAACACTGTGTAGGTATCAGTGTCATCTACAATACGATGCATTTCTTTATAGTAATCATGACGATCCAACACCACAATCCCCCCACCCTTGTCCGCTGGCCTAATAACCAGGGATTTATTATTGCAAAGGGATTCTAATCCAACCTGGAGGTCTCTATGTAATTTCACCTTCCTAACCTTGATTTGCTCAAGGTCCCGTAAAACTACATCCCTAAAAACACGGATGGCTGGAGCAAGGGAACCCGGGGGATTAAAGAGAGAAGCGTTTGACAGATTTGTGTGCTGATATTGATTGACCGTGTTGTCTGCCCTATTGATGGGATTAGACAACATGTACCGTTTAATGTTTAGTCTGCGCGTGAACTTATGCACATCCATGTAAGTTTGGAACTTACTTAAATTCCTGGGTGGGGCAAACTTCAAACCCTTATCTAAAAGTCGCTTCTCGGCATCTGTAAGTGTTTGTTTGGACAAATTGAAAGTTCCTGAACCTAGGTTCTTCTTCTTTTTGAGTGTCTGGACCCGCCTCCCCCCTCTGGTTCCTCTTTTCGTTCCCCGGGACGTTTGGATGGTCGGGCGTCCCTGGGAAAACCCCAATGTTGGTTGCTGTTCCCTCCTGGGGGACCATAGGGATGGGGCGGACCAGGGTGATTATAGTCTCGTTGGGAATTCATAGGGTACTGAGTACCCTGATTCCGTTCAGGATAAGTCTGTCTATAGCCTTCAGTGTTAGTACCTCGATGTCCAGGGGTATCTAGGTCCGACAAAGGGTAAAACCTATTGTATGTAGGAGCCGGATTTCCTGTACCCTCTGGTGGTGAATAATGTTGAATCGGCCCCTCATTATAGCCCTGAGGATTTCGTCTCCATAGTGGATTCTCCCATGTTGATGGGGGAGGGGTATTATAAGGGTGTTGGTATTGATTGGGGCGTGGGGACTGATGATAGTCCTGCCTAGGGAATCCAGATGGACCTCCCCTAGAACCATAATAAGGTCCAGGCACAGAACCCCTGGATTTAGGGTTAGTGTTTTTAGGGGGCACATCCCGTTTGGGTAGGGGGTGTTTTGTTCGAGAGGGAGCGGATTCGGTACTGCCCGGGATAGCTCCTTGGGGCTGGGTATCCATTCTCCCCTCCTCCTCATTCTGTTCAGCCAGTTTCTTTTGCCAGGTGAAAACAAAACCTGACTGATAATCTTGCTTATTTCTATTGTATTTCTTTTTCTTTTTTGCTTTCTGATCCTTATCCTCCTTCTCTAGGATCTTTAGCAGACCCCTAGATTGCTCTTTATAGTCCTCGCTGTTAACATGTGGGACTAACTGGTCCTTAATGCCTTTAATTTCCCCGTCTAAGCGGACAAGTTTGTCAGTCTTTCTCTGGACCAAGAAGCGTAGTAGACTGATGCCTGCATCATTGAAGTGTTTAAACCACCCCTCCAGGTCCGGATCCCCCTTCTGTGGGGGAACATCCCAGCGCAGACTCCTTGGGACCATGGCCTCCCTGATGTAAGTTTCAAGAAAGGCAATGTCCCACTGGGTGTGCGTCTCAGAAGTGGTTAGATTTTTTAACCTCATGAAAAGGCCGCTGATCCCTGAGTCTGTAACCATGGGAGTGGAATCAAAGACACCGGATGTGTCTACCACTCTCTTGGCCCGAAACTCAAAGACATCCATATTGGTTGGACCCAATGTGCCGTGCTGCAGTTAAACTTATGTGTAATATGTGAACAAGAAAAATTGAATAAATAACTGCGCATCAAAAATAAATAATGTAAACCATCTATGCTGCAGAGTCCTATATGTGACACAAACACACAAAAAAATCAAGTGAAAAAAAGGAATTGACTCGCGCTCAAAAGAAACTAACATATATATGACTGAAGAGGAGTACTCAGCCTGGATATAAATAAATATAAATGTATGATAAATGTGACCAACTAAATACTAGGTTAGAAGGTTGATCCCACTTCCCCTTAAAGGAATATATTCAATAACAAATCAAATTCATACATAAAACCGTGAAGGATTGCAGTATATAAAAAGAAATAATAACTTATTTAGGAAAAAATGTAAAAAAGAGGAAAGTCCATATACAAAAACCACCCTACAAGTGCTGTGATAATGCAAAAAAAAGGGGGCAAAAAAAGTCCAATATAAATGAAATCCCAGATGTGTGGGTCCACCACCATAAATGAAGTGCCTGGCCGCTTACCGGAACCCCATGACCCCCCGTTACAGAGGGTCTAAATGGGCATTGTAGTCCTGCTGCTTCGGACAGCTCGGGAACCAGAATGATGACCAGATTGGAACCTCTGAAACTGTAATGCTGTAAAGGCTGTATTGCATCCACAGGGAAAAGCAAAACTCGGTCCTCAATGGAGTGTGGACATCATAAAGGGGAAACAGAAGAAGGCTCCCATAGTGTAAAATCAATTAGTATTTATTAAAAAAATAGTAAACACTCACATATAAAATATGGACCTCCCCTAGAACCATAATAAGGTCCAGGCACAGAACCCCTGGATTTAGGGTTAGTGTTTTTAGGGGGCACATCCCGTTTGGGTAGGGGGTGTTTTGTTCGAGAGGGAGCGGTTTCGGTACTGCCCGGGATAGCTCCTTGGGGCTGGGTATCCATTCTCCCCTCCTCCTCATTCTGTTCAGCCAGTTTCTTTTGCCAGGTGAAAACAAAACCTGACTGATAATCTTGCTTATCTCTATTGTATTTCTTTTTCTTTTTTGCTTTCTGATCCTTATCCTCCTTCTCTAGGATCTTTAGCAGACCCCTAGATTGCTCTTTATAGTCCTCGCTGTTAACATGTGGGACTAACTGGTCCTTAATGCCTTTAATTTCCCCGTCTAAGCGGACAAGTTTGTCAGTCTTTCTCTGGACCAAGAAGCGTAGTAGACTGATGCCTGCATCATTGAAGTGTTTAAACCACCCCTCCAGGTCCGGATCCCCCTTCTGTGGGGGAACATCCCAGCGCAGACTCCTTGGGACCATGGCCTCCCTGATGTAAGTTTCAAGGAAGGCAATGTCCCACTGGGTGCGCGTCTCAGAAGTGGTTAGATTTTTTAACCTCATGAAAAGGCCGCTGATCCCTGAGTCTGTAACCATGGGAGAGGAATCAAAGACACCGGATGTGTCTACCACTCTCTTGGCCCGAAACTCAAAGACATCCATATTGGTTGGACCCAATGTGCCGTGCTGCAGTTAAACTTATGTGTAATATGTGAACAAGAAAAATTGAATAAATAACTGCGCATCAAAAATAAATAATGTAAACCATCTATGCTGCAGAGTCCTATATGTGACACAAACACACAAAAAAATCAAGTGAAAAAAAGGAATTGACTCGCGCTCAAAAGAAACTAACATATATATGACTGAAGAGGAGTACTCAGCCTGGATATAAATAAATATAAATGTATGATAAATGTGACCAACTAAATACTAGGTTAGAAGGTTGATCCCACTTCCCCTTAAAGGAATATATTCAATAACAAATCAAATTCATACATAAAACCGTGAAGGATTGCAGTATATAAAAAGAAATAATAACTTATTTAGGAAAAAATGTAAAAAAGAGGAAAGTCCATATACAAAAACCACCCTACAAGTGCTGTGATAATGCAAAAAAAAGGGGGCAAAAAAAGTCCAATATAAATGAAATCCCAGATGTGTGGGTCCACCACCATAAATGAAGTGCCTGGCCGCTTACCGGAACCCCATGACCCCCCGTTACAGAGGGTCTAAATGGGCATTGTAGTCCTGCTGCTTCGGACAGCTCGGGAACCAGAATGATGACCAGATTGGAACCTCTGAAACTGTAATGCTGTAAAGGCTGTATTGCGAATGCATCCACAAGGAAAAGCAAAACTCGGTCCTCAATGGAGTGTGGACATCATAAAGGGGAAACAGAAGAAGGCTCCCATAGTGTAAAATCAATTGGTATTTATTAAAAAAATAGTAAACACTCACATATAAAAAGCAATAATCCTCTGATGAGAGGCAGTCTGTGACACCGGCCGGATGTTCACAGGCCGCCCGTCCTGCTGAAGTGCAACGATGTAGGAAGGTGACGCGATGACACCGCTCAGCCCTACGCTGCGTTTCGCAAGAAATTGCGTCTTCCAGGGGCACGGGCGGTGCATCGCGTCACCTCCCTTAAATAATAGCAGTAAATGAAAAGAAGAGCCTCGCTCTGGGTTCCGTTGGAACCGGATATCCGCGTTCGTGTGGAGCGCAGGGGGTTAAAAACAAGGGCGCATGCGCGCCCTGCATCACAGCTCCGATCACGTGATGTGACGTCAGATCGTACGTAAGGGAAGCCCAGGGCGGAGTGAAAGCAAACCAAGGATTCCAATGCGCCTGCGCGCTCTGAATCTTAGATTATGTCACATGACAATAGGTTAGGTGAACGGCTGGATCGCCCTACTGCACATAGGCAGCGGAGACCAGACACAGCGGGGAGGGGGGGGGGAGAAAGGGGGGGGCTTTGAACGGGAAAACGCCAATATCTACATGTGAACATTAGGTTCTCCCGCCAAGCCCCGCCAAAAGGGAATGCACAGCCCAAAGAGGGCCCACAATCCACCATGACAGCGTGCGTCCGCACTGAGGTGGACAAGTCACATCATATCACCCCATATTATAAAACCTATGAGTAGTGACACACATACAAAGATTAAAAATGAGGCCTCTGGGGACATGACAAAAAAAGGGGACCTCTAGTGGCCAACCCAAACATTGCATACAAAATGCAATGTTCGGGAATGTATTCGTGAATGCATATATGAATCGTGTATGAATAAAAATATGTGCATAAATCTTTAGTATGAAAAAGACAAATGATAATAATAAAAGATATTGATAATAATAAAAGAAATGATAATAATAAAAGATATTGAGAATATAAAAAAGGGGGGGGAGAGATGTGGAGTTAATCCATGGGTAAAGTATCTGCTACAATTATACATACTCAAGATATGTGAAAAAGAGGGTGGGGGGGGACCCAACTCAGAAATTTTATCAAAGTCCCCATCCACAAACTATGACAATAAAGCTAAAATTAATTGTGTTGATGCATCTCTGTAAGGAGATATGAAACCGAAGCGCAACAGATGTTCCAATTATGTGAACCCAGAGCGGTGGCTTTAACAACGGATTCATAAATGCAGTATATTTGTATCACATGATCAAATAGTGACATAAGATTACATGATAAAGGAGAAAATTGAAGAAAAATTGGAAAAGAAAAGGGGGAGGGGGGGTGGTATGGGGGGGGGGACGAAAGAAAAGAAAGGAAAGCCCACAATAAATTAGGCATTATTGATGAAGGCATTTACGTCGGTATCGACGTTCATGCCAAATGGCACGTAACTTTTAACTTTGTATATCCAGGACATCTCTAACTTAGAGATCTCCCTAATGAGTGAACTGCCTCGCCAGTGGGGTTTATACTTGTCAATTCCTACAAAAAGTGTTTTAGAGGGGTCTCTACTGTGGACCTGATCGTAATGTCTGGAGACAGGGTGTTTATCATGACCTCTTCTTATATTCCCTATGTGTTCATTCAAGCGAACACGTAGGGCCCTTTTGGTCCTCCCTATATATTGGAGCCCCCAGCTTGGCCAATATTTTCATGGCCAAGTGGGAGGAGGACGTCGTCGACGCCCCCAGGAGACCTGAGGTGCTCCTGTGGGCTAGATACATTGACGACGTCCTCCTCCTATGGGATGGATGTGAGACCGAACTCCATGGCTTTATGAACACTCTGAATGCCAATAATCGAGGCATCAAGTTTAATTTTGAGGCCAGCCAGGAGGCCATCCACTTCCTGGACTTGAGGATCCAGATCGTGGATGGACAGTTCGTGACATCCACATTTTTCAAGACAACGGACAGAAATGCCTACATTTCTGTAGACAGTTGCCACCACGAACCCTGGATTAAGGCCATCCCTCTAGGACAATTTTTGCGCCTCAGACGCAATTGTTCAGATATAGCTACCTTTGACCATCAAGCATCCATTCTGACCAAAAGATTCCTAGAGAAGGGATATGACCAGCTCTCCCTCTCTCAGGCGGTCAAATCAGCAAGGGATAGGGACAGGGCTGATCTACTGTCTGATGTTTCTAGACGTAGGATGGAGGTCTCAGACACTGTCCCATTCATCACCACTTTCTCAGTGCAACACCGTGCGATCAAGCAACTAATACGCAAGCACTGGCACGTTCTTGGTAGTGATGCAGCTCTCAAGACTATTCTACCATCCAACCCTAGAGTGATATTCAAGGGAGCAGCATCCTTGGGAAATATGGTAGCACCTACAGTTCAAGACCCCCCACAAGAAACTAGATCTTTTCTCCAAAATCTAACGGGGTTTATAAGTGTGGAAAATGCCAAGTGTGTTCTCTCAACATCAATAGATCTAGACGTATCACAACATTTACATCTACTAGCACAGGGCGTTCACATGACATTGAACCATTTATTACATGCTGTTCTGAAGGGGTGGTCTATCTCCTACAATGTCCCTGTGGGCTCCAATATATAGGGAGGACCAAAAGGGCCCTACGTGTTCGCTTGAATGAACACATAGGGAATATAAGAAGAGGTCATGATAAACACCCTGTCTCCAGACATTACGATCAGGTCCACAGTAGAGACCCCTCTAAAACACTTTTTGTAGGAATTGACAAGTATAAACCCCACTGGCGAGGCAGTTCACTCATTAGGGAGATCTCTAAGTTAGAGATGTCCTGGATATACAAAGTTAAAAGTTACGTGCCATTTGGCATGAACGTCGATACCGACGTAAATGCCTTCATCAATAATGCCTAATTTATTGTGGGCTTTCCTTTCTTTTCTTTCGTCCCCCCCCCCCATACCACCCCCCCTCCCCCTTTCCTTTTCCAATTTTTCTTCAATTTTCTCCTTTATCATGTAATCTTATGTCACTATTTGATCATGTGATACAAATATACTGCATTTATGAATCCGTTGTTAAAGCCACCGCTCTGGGTTCACATAATTGGAACATCTGTTGCGCTTCGGTTTCATATCTCCTTACAGAGATGCATCAACACAATTAATTTTGGCTTTATTGTCATAGTTTGTGGATGGGGACTTTGATAAAATTTCTGAGTTGGGTCCCCCCCCACCCTCTTTTTCACATATCTTGAGTATGTATAATTGTAGCAGATACTTTACCCATGGATTAACTCCACATCTCTCCCCCCCCCTTTTTTATATTCTCAATATCTTTTATTATTATCATTTCTTTTATTATTACCAATATCTTTTATTATTATCGTTTGTCTTTTTCATACTAAAGATTTATGCACATATTTTTATTCATACACGATTCATATATGCATTCACGAATACATTCCCGAACATTGCATTTTGTATGCAATGTTTGGGTTGGCCACTAGAGGTCCCCTTTTTTTGTCATGTCCCCAGAGGCCTCATTTTTAATCTTTGTATGTGTGTCACCACTCATAGGTTTTATAATATGGGGTGATATGATGTGACTTGTCCACCTCAGTGCGGACGCACGCTGTCATGGTGGATTGTGGGCCCTCTTTGGGCTGTGCATTCCCTTTTGGCGGGGCTTGGCGGGAGAACCTAATGTTCACATGTAGATATTGGCATTTTCTCGTTCAAAGCCCCCCCCCTTCTCTCCCCCCCCCTCCCCGCTGTGTCTGGTCTCCGCTGCCTATGTGCAGTAGGGCGATCCAGCCATTCACCTAACCTATTGTCATGTGACATAATCTAAGATTCAGAGCGCGCAGGCGCATTGGAATCCTTGGTTTGCTTTCACTCCGCCCTGGGCTTCCCTTACGTACGATCTGACGTCACATCACGTGATCGGAGCTGTGATGCAGGGCGCGCATGCGCCCTTGTGTTTAACCCCCTGCGCTCCACACGAACGCGGATATCCGGTTCCAACGGAACCCAGAGCGAGGCTCTTCTTTTCATTTACTGCTATTATTTAAGGGAGGTGATGCGATGCACCGCCCGTGCCCCTGGAAGACGCAATTTCTTGCGAAACGCAGCGTAGGGCTGAGCGGTGTCATCGCGTCACCTTCCTACATCGTTGCACTTCAGCAGGACGGGCGGCCTGTGAACATCCGGCCGGTGTCACAGACTGCCTCTCATCAGAGGATTATTGCTTTTTATATGTGAGTGTTTACTATTTTTTTAATAAATACCAATTGATTTTACACTATGGGAGCCTTCTTCTGTTTCCCCTTTATGATGTCCACACTCCATTGAGGACCGAGTTTTGCTTTTCCCTGTGGATGCATTCGCAATACAGCCTTTACAGCATTACAGTTTCAGAGGTTCCAATCTGGTCATCATTCTGGTTCCCGAGCTGTCCGAAGCAGCAGGACTACAATGCCCATTTAGACCCTCTGTAACGGGGGGTCATGGGGTTCCGGTAAGCGGCCAGGCACTTCATTTATGGTGGTGGACCCACACATCTGGGATTTCATTTATATTGGACTTTTTTTGCCCCCTTTTTTTTGCATTATCACAGCACTTGTAGGGTGGTTTTTGTATATGGACTTTCCTCTTTTTTACATTTTTTCCTAAATAAGTTATTATTTCTTTTTATATACTGCAATCCTTCACGGTTTTATGTATGAATTTGATTTGTTATTGAATATATTCCTTTAAGGGGAAGTGGGATCAACCTTCTAACCTAGTATTTAGTTGGTCACATTTATCATACATTTATATTTATTCATATCCAGGCTGAGTACTCCTCTTCAGTCATATATATATTAGTTTCTTTTGAGCGCGAGTCAATTCCTTTTTTTCACTCCTATTATAGGTGATTCGTGAAAAACTTCTCACAGATTTCTCGACCGTTGAACTCCTTACAGAAACAGATGGAAGGGGATCTGGAGAAAGCTTAGAGGAGAGGCCCCAGGAGGCCACATGAATCCATTCAGGAGCAATGGACGGTGAAGCATGAAAAGGCTTTTGCATGCCTGAAGGGGAGCCTTGTGGAAGCACTAGTGCTGGCCTACGCGGACCCTTCTAAGCCTTATGAATTGCACATGGACGCCAGCAGAGATGTCCTTGGAGGAGTGTTGCACCAAGAGTCGGAGTGAAGACTCCGCCCGGTAGCTTATGTGAGCTGCAGCCTCACCCCTCCTGAGAAGAACTATTCGGTAAACAAGTTGGAGTTCTTGGTCCTCAAGTGGGCCATGGTACATAAGCTACGTGACTGCTTGTATGCCCCCCATTCACCTTTGTGGTGAAAACGGATATTAACCCTTTAACTTACCTTCTGACTACTGCCAAGCTGGATGCCACTGGACATCGGTGGTTGGCCGCTCTGTCTGAATTTTGGTTCAGTCTGAAATAACGTCCAGGAGTGTGAAATTGGGGCACTGATGCCCTTCCCCCGCAGACCTCATACCACAAATGTTGGCCAGAAGAGTTGGGTCCATTTGCCCCTGGAAGGAGTGATGGCTGTGTGTCAAGGAATTGAGCATAAGTACAGAGGGGCATTAGGAGCAGAAGATGTGGGAGTCACTCCTGCTGGTGTGCTCAAATATTACTGTGATTTGACACAAGTGCACAGTCAAGAATTGCCCCAGTTGACAAGTGAGGATATGAGGTGGGATCAACAGGAAGCCCCATTTGGAAATCTTATGAGAAAGTTGCTATCTGTTCAGGACCCTCAGATGCTGTTGAATAGTTCCATTGAGGAAGCAAAAGTAGTCCATAAAGAATGGGAACGAATGAGATCAGAGGATGGAGTCATATACCGGAGAGGCCCATCTGAATAGCCAGAGGGCATTCGTCAACTGTTCCTCCCTGAGAAACACAGACAAAGTGCTGACTGCCCTTCATGATGATCATGGTCACTTAGGCTCAGGCAAAACCTTCAAGTTAGTCAGGGATCATTTTATTGGCCATCTATGAGAGCTGAGGTGGAAAGCTACTGTCGCTCTTGCATCAGATGCATTCAGAGAAAGACTCTACCAGGCAGGGCAGCCCCAATGGGCCACCTACAGAGTCAGGGACTAATGGAGTTGGTGTGCATTGATTTCTTGTGTTTGGAACCTGACTTGAGTGGACGGAGTAATGTCCTGGTTGTGACAGATCATTTCACGAGCTATCCCCACGCTTTCCCCACTAGGGACCAACAATAGCAAAGACCCTAGTGGAGACGTTTTTCATTCATTATGGGCTATCACAACACCTACATTAAGACCAAGGTTGGGACTTTGAGAACAAGCTAATCAGAAGATTATGTGAACTCTTAAGTATAAAGAAATCCAGGACTACTCCTTACCACCCCCAAGGGATCCACAACCTGAGCGTTTCAACCGTACCTGGCTAAATATGTTGGGAACACTTCCCAGAGAGAAAAAAACAGCATTGGTGGGACCATATAGCTGCAGTAGTACATGCTTATAATAGCACCTCAAATTATTCTACTGGGTACTCCCCATACATACTGATGTTTGGAAGAGAAGCTTGTTTACCTGTGGATCTGGCTTTTGGAACATCGTTAGATCATACCTCTCAGGCCTCCTATCGAGGGTATGTTGACAGGCTTCGGAAGAATCTGAAGCTGGCCTATGAGAAAGCCAAGGAAGCATCCACCACCAGAGAACAGAGGAACAAGAAAAACTTTGATCTCAGAGTGAGGGTCCCGGACCTACAACCCGGAGATCGGGTGTTGTTGCGCAACCTAGGAGTGCCCCGGAAACCTAAGCTGGCTTAGGCCTAGGGCCAGGAAAGCCTGCCAACCCATACCACCTGAAGAGGAGAGTGATGAGGAATTAGACCTTGCTTGGTTATGGATTTCCCCCTTAGAAGATGATCCTACCACTCAGGGAAAACCAATAGCAAGGGAGACATGTCTTCCACTACCAGAAGTTGAAGAGCTAGATTCCCACCCACTAAGAGGAAATGAGGATGTCAAGACAGAACCCAATGAAGTACTCAGTGTGCCAGAGACCCCCAGTACCCAGAGAGAGAGAGAGAGACTGTTCCTGAACCAGAGTTTAAACGAGAACAGGAATCAGAGTCCGAATCAGAACTGCTGGAAAATATCTACTCCAGATTGAGACAGAAAGTATGCCCTCCAAGAAGACTGAGGTATGATACCTTTGGGGAAAATTCTGATTAACTCATTCCTATCGTTCAGCATTCTAGTCAAGCACTTGCCTCCTTTATTGAACCTTGATCCACCCCCTTGACACTACTGGGTGGGCAACTAATTTTTTACTGGCCTGTCACAAACTTGATATGATTTTGCCTGATAATGTACATAATTTATTGTTAGAAGATCCCTCTTTGGATCAGTTGGCTGTTGCAACTTCTAGTTTGTCATATGATTAACCAGTCGCTTTCTTGTGATTTAGTGAAGTGATCCTACAGGTTGTGTTCTGTCTTCAGGGACCAAAGACTTTCAAGTGGGGATGTAGCAATATGTACTACAATTGCAACAAATAGTTATTCCCTGCTCTATCTGTATATTATCTCTCTATTGTCCTGTGTTAACCACTTCAGCCCCAGAAGATTAGGCTGCTCAATGACCAGAGCACTTTTTACAATTTGGCACTGCGCTGCTTTAACTGGTAATTTTGCGGTCATGCAATGTTGTACCCAAACGAAATTTGTGTCCTTTTTTCCCACAAATAGAGCTTTCTTTTGATGGTATTTGATTGCCTCTGCGATTTTTATTTTTTGCGATATAAACGGAAAAAGACCGAAAATTTTGAAAAAAAATGATATTTTCTACTTTTTGTTAGAAGAAAAACCAAATAAACTCAATTTTAGTCATACATGTGACAGACCTAGCCGGGAAAGAGACTTTTAGAGGGGACTGTATGCTAGCCTCTTGCCGATCGATCGGGGGCCCTTGCATTTGGGGGAACGGTGCTCTTTGTGAGCTGTATGCCTGGGGACCCTTGAGGTGGTATTACTGTGGATTCGGGTCCTGGTCCCCCAGGACACACAGACTCTGGGGACCCTGGATTTGCCATATTGGAATAGTGGCTGATTCATAATGCTGGGACAGATACTGTTAGGAGATGCTGATGTAAATTCCAACACCTGTCTGTCTATTGTCTGCTAAAATGTGTATTAGAAATAAGTCTACTATGGGATCTAAGAGTCATTAGATCCCCATTGTTATTTGTGTTAATTAACTCTGCTATTGTGTGAAGAAGAGTCTATGTTGATTGTGATAATGTTGATTGGATTTTCTGAACTACAAGACAGCCAGTCTGGCCTAACGGTCATGTCTGAGTCATCTAGGCTGTCTAAAGGGATTAGTTAATTAGCTCATGTTAATTAGGTTAATAAGGTTACAGCTGTATTGTTAGAGTAATATGAGCAGGAGGTCTGCACCTCCACTTTTAGTGTATAAAAGCCTGTATTTTGCAATAAAGGATATTCCTGGTTGAACTTACATACAGCCTGCCTGGTGTTTGTTCTGAGCTATCACAACTGGGTTAGAACGGCACTGTAGTTCTAATCCCGGAGCATCGGATGACCGAACCATCAGACGTTGCAATCTGATTCAATAGCTGCAGAGGAGTGTCGGGAGAGTGGAACCGAGCGAGCAAGGTGCTCGTTACAATACATTTAGGCCAAAATGTATTCAGTCACATGTCTTTGGTAAAATAAAATGTCAATAAGCGTGTTGAGCCCATTGAATATTTTATTTTTTTGTCACGAGTGATTGAAAAATGAAAAAAAAAATGACACAAAGACGTCACTAAATTGTATATTGCTCACACATGCGATGGTTATATGTGGAATTACACCCCAAAATATGTTCTTCTGCTTCTCCTGAGTATGGGGATACCACATATGTGAGACTTTTCGGGAGCCTAGCCGCGTACAGGACCCTGAAAACCAAGCACCGCCTTCAGGATTTCTAAGGGCGTAAATTTTTGATTTCACTCCTCACTACCTATCACAGTTTTGAAGGCCATAAAATGTCCAGATAGCAAAAATCCCCCAAATGACCCCATTTTGGAAAGTAGACAACCAAAACTATTTGCTGAGAGGCATGTTGAGTCCATGGAATATTTTATATTTTGCCACAAGGGAAAATGGCAAACTTTTTTTTCTTGCACAAGGCTGTCACTAAATGATATATTGCTCAAACATGCCATGGGCATATGTGGATTTACACCCCAAAATACATTCTGCTGCTTCTCCAGAGTATGGGGATACCCCGTGTGAGACTTTTTGCGAGCCTAGCCGTGTACAGGACCCCGAAAACCAATCACCGCCTTCAGGCTTTCTTAGGGCATACATTTTTTATTTCACTCCTCACTGCCTCGGAGGTCATGAAATGCCCAGATAGCACAAAACCCCCCCAAATGACCCCATTTTGGAAAGTAGACACCCCAAGCTATTTGCTGAGAGGCATGTTGAGTCCATGGAAAAATTTAATATTTTGCCATACGTTGCGGGAAAATTAAATTTTTTTTTCTTTTTTGCACAAAGTTGTCACTAAATCATATATTGCTCAAACATGCCATGGTTATATATGGAATTAAACCCCAAAATACATTCAGCTGCTTCTCCTGAGTACGGGGATACCACATGTGTGAGACTTTTTGGGAGCCTAGCCGTGTACAGGACCCTGAAAACCAATCACCGCCTTCAGGCTTTCTAAAAGGGCGCAAAATGGTGATTTTACTCCTCGCTACCTATCACAGTTACGGAGGTCCTGAAATGTCCAGATAGCACAAACCACCCCAATTTACCCCATGTTGGAAAGGAGACACCCCAAGGTATTTGCTAAGAGGCATGGTGAGTATTTTGCAGTTCTTATTTGTTTTTGAAAATGAAGAAAGATAAGAAAAATGTAAAAATGTATTTTTTTTTATTTTTTCAATTTTCAAAACTTTGTGACAAAACGTGAGATCTGCAAAATACTCAACACCAAACACCAAATGATACCAAATACCAAACACGACATGCCTTAAAATTGCGCACAAATGTGCAGCGGTGACAAACTACATACATTTTTAAAAGCCTTTACAGGTTACCACTTTAGATTTACAGAGGAGGTCTACTGCTAAAATTATTGCCCTCGATCTGACCTTCACGGTGATACTTCACATGCATGGTGCAATTGCTGTTTACATATGACACCAGAACGACGCTTGCATTCGCCTTTGCGCGTAAGCATGGGGGACACAGGGGTGCGTTTTTTTTTTTTTTTAAACTGTTCCATTCCATTAGAATACCGAGCTTCATCCACCCACTTCTAATGATGGGCATACATGCACCATTTTTTTTTTTTAACTGTGATGGTAAATTCACCTCTTACAGCGCTGGAGTCACTGATTTACGTATCATGGGAGCAAACACTGTTGCTGTCAAGATAAAAACATCAGTGCTGCAGCTAAATGGCATACCTGCTAAGCAAATGATGGTTAACAATAAAACAAAGTAACATTACAGTATAACAGTAAGACTTACCATACCTGCAAAGCAAATACAATAAAACATAGTAAAAATAAAACATCTGTGCCTAAAAAATATATGCTGAAGCATGGGGGCAATCCACCCCTAATGTTAGGAGCAAATCGCTCCTCCACCCCTGCCCCCATGGTTCGGCATATATGCTCTTTTTAACTGTGGTGGTGAAATCACCTCCAACATCGCTGGTGTCACAGCTTTACTTATCGTTGGAGCAAACGCTGTTGCTGTCAGAATAAATAAACCCGTTCTGCAGCTGAATGGCGTACCAGTTAAGCAAATGATGGTTAACAATAAAACAAAGCAACATTACAGTATAACATACCATACCTGCAAAGCAAATACAATAAAACATAGTAAAAATAAAACAGAGAGAGAACAATAGATATAGAACAATAGTGAGCGAACAATAGAGCGGACAGTAGCGAGTGAACATAAGAGAGAGAACAATAGAGAGAAGAAAAATAAAACTACAACTATTTTTGGCTTTTTTATTTTATATTTTTTGTGTGTTTTTGTGCGTGTTTTTTTTCACTTTTACAAAAACTGTAAACTGAACGCTGCAGATTAGGGTCTCTCAAAATGTTGATGGCCATCACATCTTTCGAGACCCTATGTTAGTGTGCAGTGCTGTACCCTACGCTAATACTCCACTAGTGTGTGGTAGTGTTTGAAACAGTCACCGATGCAGAGACCAGGTTGGTCAGGACAGAAGGGACAATAAAAGCGGGTGTCACGCCTAAATCCGCATTTTCTGCAGACACAACATCTTCTTTGGGGTGTTCTTTGGGTAGGGGTACCAGGGAGGACATACGGGAAAATGCCTCTTATGCAGCCGGTTCACTGCATTTGCATTGGTAAGGTGGGCCATAGCACCGTCTGAAAACAGAAGGGCTGTGACGATCTCTTCCTGGAATTTGAGGAAGGATCCAGTCCGTCCTGATGCTTTGTATAGCACAAAAGCGTTCAGCAGAGCCAAATGAAAAAGGAAAACAGACACTTTTTTGTACCAGCGTCTGGCCTTGTGGGCAATTAGGTACGGCGCCAACAACTGGTCATTGAGGTCCACCCCTCCCATATTAAGGTTGTATTCGTGGACACAGAGGGGTTTCTCCACAACACCAGTCACCGTATAAATTTGGACTGTCGTATCGGCGTGCAGGGAGGACAGAACAAAAACATTCCGTGAATCCCTCCACTTCACTAACAATTTATTACACTTCAAGCATGCTCTCTCCCCCCGTCTAAGTCGGGATTCTACAAGCCGCTGGGGAGAAGCCCCGACGATTAGATCGTACGATGCCACATGCGCCAATGCCATATTCAAAAAGGTTACTAAAAAGTGGCACACTTGTGTAATAATTGTCCACATACAAGTGGTACCCCTTTCCGAATAAGGGTGACACCAAGTTCCACACAATCTTACCAGCGCTCCCTATGTAGTCTGGGCAGTTCTCCAGCTCTACGTGACCATCTTTTCCTCAGTAAACCATAAAACTATATGTATAGCCTGTTGCCCTGTCACAGAGCTTATACATCTTGACCCCATATCTGGCATGCTTGCTGGGAAGATACTGTTCGATAGACAAGCGGCCAGAAAACTTAATCAGAGACTCGTCAAAGCAGACATCTTGATCGGGAGTAAACAAGACTGCAAACTGTTGGTTGAAGTGGTTTACGAGGGGCCGAATTTTGTAGAGCCGATCAAATCCAGGGTCACCCCGAGGACGACAGGGTTCATTATCATTGAAGTGCATGAACCACAAGATCTGCTCATATCGTGTCCTGGTCATGGAGGCAGAGAACACGGGCATATGGTGAATTGGGTCAGTGGACCAATATGACCGCAACTCACTCTTTTTAGTTATGCCCATGAGGGAGGATAGGCCCAGGAAGGTCATAAATTCGGAGACCGTAATAGGTCTCCAATCTCTGGCAAGGGTCAACTGGGGATTAGCAGTGATGAATTGACCAGCATACAAATTGATCTTACATATTGGTCGTACATATTGGTCCACAATAGAGCTAGAGAGATCTTCCGTGAAAAAGAGCGAATAAAAATCAAGTGACCTAAAATCAACTGTTTCCACTTGAATTCCGGGTTGGCCAGTGAATGGGGGAAGTACGGGTGCTGCCGAAGTGGTGGGCTCCCAATTAGTATTGGTGAATGCAGCAGGAAGGGCACTACGGGCTTGACGGGCCTGTGTTTGTCTTCTTCTTGTTGGCAGCGGGACACTACATGTGCTAGCCACTTCGCCAGCTTGAACTGTACTTATGGGGCTCGCAACATCAAAAATTGTTGATGCAGTGATGGATGTACAACCAAGATGTACCAGGCCGCTGGTGCTTGCCAGTTCACCAGAAGGATGAGTGGCACTAGTACTGCCTCACTGCTCCATACAAGAGCCCTGAGGTTCATGCACCTCAACGACAGCAGAAGAATGGGGTCAGGTACGCCTGACCTTGGCAGGGAGCACAACTCCATCGTCAGAGCTGTCAGGGTGCTGCTGCTGTGTACCGGTTCGTATTCTGAGCCTGAATCTGACAGATGAGTGATTTCCTCTTCACTATCTGTCATGCTCAGAAACGTGTAGGCCTCTTCACTACTGTACCTTCGATTTGACATTTTGGTCTCTAAATTTACTGGTACAGTAGTGAGACTCACAGGAAAAAGAGCTCCTGACTGTCAGCGACTGCTTCAAATGCTACAAAAAAAACTGTTAGCGTTTGCAGGAATCAGGCCTGACTCTGCGAACGTTGCAGTCATGTGTGTTGTGCTTTGTAAGTGACAGTGATCGATTGATACTGCACTTGGGTGGGCTGGACTGGGCGGAGGGGCTAAATGCAGATGCTAGCAGGTATCTGGGCTGATCCCACTAACTCTGCATTTTTGGGGGCCCTAAACTGCTGGGGATGCTAGTATAGATCTTATCAGATCAGATATCGATCCATTCAGACACTATACTACTAAGGGAGGCGTATGATGCGTGCGTGGGTGTTAGCGCTACTGGTACTAATCTGATGCTGTCTGGGGTGACGCAGACCCTATCTGACACTAAAACCTAACTGATATCACCCACCGGATGATCAGGGGGTTAAACCTTTATTTAGGTCAAATACGGCGGGTCCCCTGATGCTATAAAAAATAAACTAGCTAACCAGCGTCACCCATGACACTAATACAGTGATCACTGGTGACAGGGGGTGATAAAGGTGTTAAACCTTTATTAGTGGGGGCTAAGGGGGTCCCTAGACCTATCTGGGCCTACACTAAGTACCCCAACACTGATTTTTGTCACTAATGACACCAGTAAAGTGATAAAAAATAAATATTAACACTGCACTGGGTTACACAGTGACAGGGGGTGAAGGGGTTAACTGGGGGGTAATCAGGGGGTGGCAAGTAAGGATGGGCTAATGGTTTGGCCCGAGCATAAGTTCGGGCCGAACTTTCGTTGTTCGGACGTTCGGCTAACAGCCGAACAAACGGATCGTTCAACCGTTTGTTTGGCCCCCCGAACCGACCACAATGCATTGTGGCGTTGAACAGTGCATTGCAAGCCCTGGTTGGCTGAAGCAGTGAAAGCTTCAGTCAATCGGGGCACAGAGCACTGTCAGAGTCATGATTGGACACTGTCATCATGACTTTATCCAATCATGGCTCATTCCCGTCTCACAGTATAAAAGTATTCTTTCAATGGCAGCCATTTTCAGTGTGATTTTGGTGTGGAGAGATATAGAACAGGGCTCTGTTCAGTGCTATTAGTTAGTGTGCTATACTGTGCTATTTTGCTTCAATTGTCAGTGTAGAATATTAGTTTAGTGTCAGTCTAGGGATAGTGTGAGCGTATTGAGGAGGACCATCATTCAGCTTTTCATAGTGTGCAGCTAGAGTAGGGACAGCTCAGATAGTTTCAGTGTAGTGTAGTGAGACCATGTCAGTAATGACATTAGTATATAGCTAGAGTAGGGACAGTTAAGATAGCTTCAGTGTAGTAACGGTTGAACACCGTCTATTTGATTGCGTTACTGCCAGTTTAACGCCATATTGCATTGCGTGCGTTACTACCAGTTTAACGCCATATAGTTTTGCGTGCATTACTGCCAGTTTAACGCCATATCGTTTTGCGCGCGTTACGGCCAGTTTAATGCCATATAGTTCTGTGTGCATTACTGACAGTTTAACGCCATTTACTTATTTGTGCGTTACTGCCAGTTTAACGCCATATAGTTCTGTGCATCACTGTACGTTTGGCGCATTATTAAAACAAAAAGTGTAACTGTAAATTATTACCAAATTTAAAAAAAGACAAGTGTTCTAGTGCGTGATGCAATCCCTTCATAAAAGTAAAAAAGGGGTGTAGTATTAAACAACCAAAAATCAATATATATTATAAAGGGATAAATCCTTAATTAGTGGCAGAGGGAATTGTCAGCTGTATATGCAAGCAATAACAATCTCATCTAATAAGCAAACTCAAACCTTATAATATCAACTTTACAAAACATGTGTTGGCAATGACTCATATAAATCCACTGATTAAAAAATGCAAAGTGACAAGTGCCAAATTGTGCTATATATAAAAAACCGTGGTTATCAAACCATTGTGCAATAATGTGCAAAAAAACATTAAAAATTGTAAATCATCATTTATGTATAAAATCCTCAACTGTATATCAAAAAAAGTCCCATATACTATTTAGTGAAAAATGTTCATAACAATAGTGCAATGTGCAGTGCAACGAATTCCCATAAAAATCATATAACGTGTTTCCCAAAAGATTCTCCTTTGATAATGAAGAGCCATGCAGTAGTTATAGGCAATCTCCCCCAGATGTGATTGCACTCACCGGAGCACTCTACCCCTGCAGGGGTATGAGCGTGTGGTGTTAATCCTGTTAATCTCTCCAATTCTACGGGTGCCGGTATCCTTTCACGTGACCCCCTGCAGGGGTAGAGTGCTCCGGTGAGTGCAATCACATCGGGGGGAGATTGCCCATAACTACTGACAGGCTCTTCATTTTCAAAGGAGAATCTTTTGGGAAACACGTTATATGATTTTTATGGGAATTCGTTGCACTGCACATTGCACTATTGTTATGGACATTTTTTACTAAATAGTATATGGGACTTTTTTTGATATACAGTTGAGGATTTTATACATAAATGATGATTTACAATTTTTAATGTTTTTTTGCACATTATTGCACAATGGTTTGATAACCACGGTTTTTTATATATAGCACAATTTGACACTTGTCACTTTGCATTTTTTAATCAGTGGATTTATATGAGTCATTGCCAACACATGTTTTGCAATGTTGATATTATAAGGTTTGAGTTTGCTTATTAGTTGAGATTGTTATTGCTTGCATATACAGCTGACAATTCCCTCTGCCACTAATTAAGGATTTATCACTTTATAATGTATATTGATTTTTGGTTGTTTAATACTACACCCCTTTTTTACTTTTATGAAGGGATTGAATCATGCACTAGAACACTTGTCATTTTTAAAATTTGGTAATAATTTACAGTTACACTTTTTGTTTTAACACAGCGCCATTCCCTATATTTTGATTCTAAACCTTTTTGGGGTAACACTGAGGTGTTCCCTACTCACATAGGGGGGCAGCAGTTGTTTAATAGTCTGAAGCGCGGATCCATTGATAGATTTATAGTTTGGCGCATTATATTGCAGTATATTATATTGTATCCGTGGAGTGTGTCTCAAATTAAAGGGCACCAAACACCTCTTTACATTGATTAAAGTGCATCTATGTACAGATTTCAACTTCTTCTTTACGTTTGCTTATAAGCACCGCCCCCTCCCTCCCAATAATGACTGGTAGAACAACAAGGAGAGGCAGACGTTCCCTTGGCACTGTAAGGGGTCCAGCAACAAATGTGTCCACAGGCAAAAGTAGACGTGGTGGTCAGTCCTCAGGCAGGACATCATTTCCTCTGTTTAGTGAGTATGCCCATGCTATCCAGCCACAGAATGCAGAGAAGGTGGTGGACTGGCTTACTAAACCTTCCTCATCCTCCTCATCCTCTGTCACACAAGCAGAGACATGTATGCAGTCCCCTGCAGTTGCCAGAGTGGATAAACCTGCCTCCTTGTCCACATCTATTCCTGCCATAGCCCTAACATCAGCCATTGAGGAGTCAGCTGAGTTATTTGACCACAGCATCAGCCACTTGCTCCTTGATGATGCCCAGTCATTTCTGGATTCAGATGCTGGTTCTGAGGTTGCTGCCTGGGCTGCCTGGGCCTTTTTCAGTGCATCTGCAGCAGAACGCACTGTTGCTATCTGCAAACTGTCTCTCAAGCACATCAAATGTGGCAAAAACACCAGCCATTTGGGTACCACATGCCTAACAAGGCATTTAATGTGAAACCAAACAGCCCATTGGTAAGAGCACCTAAAAGCCACACAAAAGGGGCACAGATTTGTCCCTCCTCCTCCTCCTCCTTACCCACTTCAGTCTGCCCCTGCGATACCGAGTCATTATCTTTCAGCAACCTTCACTGACAGGGATGATGGTATAGCACAGGGTGTCCAAGGTTCTAGCAGCTCATCTACCAGTAGCACACCACCAGCTGTAGACTGTAGCCGGCAAATTTCTCTGCCCCATCTTCTACAGCGGAAAAAAAAATACAGTCCCTGCCACCCACATGCCCAGCGCCTGAATGCAAGCTTGCCAAAGCTGTTGGCTCTCCAACTTCTGCCTTTCAGTCTGTTGGATTCTGCCCCCTTCCATGAATTAACACAATGTGCTGTACCACAATGGCAAGTTCCCAGTCAATACTACTTTTCACGTAAGGCCGTTCCATCTCTCTACCATCATGTGGAAGGGAATGTTCTGGCATCGTTGGGCAAAGCAGTCAGCTGTAAAATTCACCTCACTGCTGACACGTGGTCCAGCAAGCATGGGCAGGGACGATATATTTTGTTCACAGCACACTGCGTAACGCTGCTTGCCACTCTAAAGGATGCAGGACAGGGCTCAGTGCTGAAGCTTGTTGTGCCCCCACGTCTCCATACAGCTGGTGGTGATGATGCCAGACCAGTGAGCTCTACCCCCTCCTCCTCCTCCGCCACCTCCATTTCCTTCCTCTGCAGAATTGTCCTATGAACATCAGGTACCTCCTAAGTGTTCAGAGGTCTTTTCCCAGAGTCAGGCTAAAAGGTGCCATTTAGTGCTTCAGCTGGTGTGTTTAGGGGACAGGAACCACACTGGAGCAGAGATTCTTGCAGACTCTGCAAGGAGAGGCCCAGAGGTGGTTCACACCATGCCAGCTGGAGCCAGGAATGGTGGTGTCCGATAATGGCTCAAACCTACTGTCCGCCCTTAGACAGGGAAAGTTGACACATGTGCCATGCCTGGCACACGTCCTCAATTTGGTGGTGCAGCGTTTCCTAAGTATGTACCCAGGGTTGCAAGATGTACTAAAGCAGGCCAGAAGAGTCTGTAGCAATTTCAGGCGGTCATACTCAGCCAGTGCCCAGTTGGCTGAAATTCAGCGGGAATTCCACCTACCCATAAACCGCCTGATTTTTGACATGCCCACCAGGTGGAACTCAACTTTGGGAATGCTGCAGTGGCTATACATGCAGCAGAGGGCCATCAATGAATACTTGTGTCAGTACGGCACAATGACAGGCTCAGGCTGCCTTGGCTTTTTTTCACCCACACCAGTGGCTGATCATTAAGAATGCATGCACTGTATTGTCACCATTTGAGGAGGCAACAAGGATGGTGAGCAGTGACAGTGCATGCATCAGTGACACAATCCCTGTTGTGTTCCTGCTGGAGCAGACTCTGCGTGGCATTATGGACAGGGCACTGGAGGCAGAGCAGCAGGAGGAAGAGGAGGACTTCCTTTCCTCTCAAGGCCCACTTTATGCAGACACCATCATTCCTATGTCACAGAACACACTATATTGTAAGGAATTTTTCATTTTTAGGCTTTTCACTTTAAAAATAAAAAAATAACTGCTCATTTAAAAATGAAATTTTTCACAAACTTTTTTTTTATTGATCCATGTCCCCCAAGGCAGGACCCAGAACCCTATAGCCATTGTATGCCTAATTACTTGCATTTAAGCCTTCAAAATAAGCACTTTTGATATTTTGACGTTCGGGTCCCTTGACTTTAATGGGGTTCGTTATTCGGGTCCGAAAGTTCGTGGTGATCGGAAATTTTTTGGTCCGAACCGAAAAGGGATCCGTTTGCCCATCCCTAGTGGCAAATGTACATACATGAACTATTGTCATTGTAGTGTCGGTGCACTTACTCTGAGATGTCTTCTCTCCTCTCTCTGGAATGAAAAGACATCCATGAGGAGAGATGACACTTACACATGCAGGGGAAGGATCTCATTCACCAGGAGCGAACACCAGGTCCAGACTCCATTGGCCTGGGCCTGGGGATTGATCGGTTCTGGATCAAATCCGATCGTCACGGCCGCCGAGGGGAGGTGCGCACGCGACGCATAGCTACGATGATTCGCGCATTCCGGGCCAACCTACCGCAGTATAACTGCGGCGGCTGGTCCGGAACCGGTTAAACTGACATCATATTTGTGAGCCCAACCAAAGGGAATGTGGGATTAGTAGTCCCACCAGATGGTTTTTCCCCTGCATAGCTACATGCCCGGACCACATATCCCAGGGATCTTTGCTACCATCAGAGGGATTGCTGGGAAGGTCTATAAAAGAAACCAGAGACCTGCACCAGCCTCTCTTCTTCCTGGGCCTTGTGTGTGATAGATCTCTCCATGCCAGGAGAGTGAGATCATGGCCTACCATGCGGGTGTACAACATTCCTGCACAAGAAGGGTTCAGCGCTGCCTGCTGTTCATCGGACATCTGACCAGCACCAACTTGACAATACAGTAACCCAAGCTTCGTGTTCCGGATTCAGGTGGTCATAACAAGCGGGTCTGCAGCCAGGACGTCTATTCAGGAGTTGCTGTATGAAAGGCGCTTGATCAGCCTGGTCTTTGGTGAGAGGGCAATTGCCCACCTTTGCAAGTCTTTCCGTGGTCGTTTTACTGGGACACTGTATACAGACAGCTTTACTTTGGGGACACTTCACTGTACTTCTATTCAAACACTGTACATAGGCATCTTTAGCTGCAGTAAGTACAAGATATATTACCACTTTGTTACTACACCTTATTGGATACAGTTAATGAGCCCTGACTGCTGGTGAAGACCATCAGTTCTGCAATGGGGACATTCTATCATTGCTGCTTAAAGGGCCCTTATACCATCCTTGTTAAGCTTCATCTCTCATTAGGAAAAAGGTTAAACAGGTCGGCCTGGGTTTTTCTTTCTAGAAGTATTGTCAGAATCTATGCCCAGCCCACCCAAGTGCAGTATCAATCTATCATTGTACATATGTATATATAGTATCCTGTTGTTGCCAACTATCTTAACTGTTTTACTAGGGAATCATTCTACTGAGCTGGTGCTGTTATCCAAAGTTCAGTCGAAACATTACCCCTCATTACAACTATTACATTACAACTATATCTTATCTGAAGCATTCCAGTAAACGTTAACAGACTATAAACAGATTGAGTCTTATTACTCAAAGGAGTATCAAGGATGTCTGAACCCAGAGGGTCAGGTGGGTTGGAATGATCACAGGGTCATGGTGATGCAGATGAGCAGGTAAGTCCAAGTGATAGCAATGCTACAAAGGTAAGCATTAAGATAAATAAAACCTTCTGCCTTTAGAACCACTTTAAGGCATCCCAGTGTAAAGAATATGGAACTGTGCGACAGACCCAACCAAGGCAGGGCCTTTTGGAGAGGACTAGAGGCAAGCTTTCTACCCACTGATTATGGCCCATGGATGCCGAGAGAGTGGTTTGGATTAATTTTCTGAATGAGGACAATAAAGCTTCTCTTCTGGAGTGGATGGAAAGATGTAATATTGATCTTGTAAAGGTTAAAGGTCAGAGGGAATATGGTAGCCCTCCTGCAGACTGGGTTGGGGAGGCTCCCTCCCTTTGGACAGAAATATTTATTAGACATGTGCAATTTGTTTTTGTCCGAATACAGATTCTGGCAAATTGTTGGTTATTCGGAGATTTGGATGTATCAGAATCTCCAAATAAAATAGTAATGAATTTCGTCAAAATCCATTAAAATTTATTTTGTTTTTTTGTTTTCTGTTGAATTCCAACTTTTTAGAACAATTAAAATTCAGATCGGTCGATCGACCGATTCAAAGTCTGTGTGAAGTATAGCTGGTTGTTAGGAACATGGGCGGCAGGCTTCCCGGCCCGCTGCTTAACAACCATGAGTCATCATCTGTCCGCTGGCTTCCCCACTGACAGATGAATGTAAAGAAAAGAATACCAACATTACCCGACAATAGAAAAATGTTAAAACGGCGTGGGGTCCTCCTCCAGTCCATACCAGGACCTTCGGGTCTGATATGGTTTTTAAGGGGAACCCCACGGCAAAATAAAAAATTAAACAGCGTGGGGTCCCCCCCCCCAAAAAACCCATACCATGCAGGGCATGTAGCCTGGCAGATCAGGAAAAGAAGGGCGAGCGAGCGCCCCCCCAAGCCATACAACTACACATGCCCTCAACATGGGGGGATGGGTGTTTTGGGGCAGGAGGGCTCTTCCCCAAAGCACCTTGTCCCCATGTTGATGGGGACAAGGTCTTCATCCCCACATCTGTGGCCAGTGGTTGTGGGGGTCTGCGGACAGGGGACTTATCAGAATCTGGAAGCCCCCTTTAACAAGGGGACCCCAGATCCTGGGCCCCCTATGTGAGTAAGTATCGGGTATATAGTACCCCTACCCATTCACCAAAAAAGTGTCAAAAAGTAATAAACACAAGATACAAGTTTTTGACAATTCCTTTAATAAAAAATTTAAAAAATTGTGTCCCTCGATGTAAATCTATCGTCAATCACGTTGCCCGCTTGACCCAAAAAAATAGAAAAGAAATAAAACACGCTCCGCCTCCTGGGAGGCCTCCCACCAAGTGCCTCCTCTGAGCTTTGACATTTCTTATATAGGTAAGGGGTGGGGCCACGCCCCTTCTGATGTTACAGACCGCTGGGTCTATAACGTCATGCTGATGCACCAGTCTGTGACATCAAAAGAGGGCGGTGCCAGCAGGTGACACAGCCAGGTGGGCCTGCCCCTTACCTATAGAACAAATGTCAAAGCGCAAAGCAGGCATTTGGCGGGAGGCCTCCCAGGAGGCAGAAGCGTTTACATTTTTTGATTTTCTGGGGCGGCGTGATCGACGATGAATTTACATTGAGGGACATTTATTGTTTAATAATTGAATTGTCAAAAACGTGTCTCTTGTTTTTATTACTTTTTTACACTTCTTTGGTAATTGGGGAGGACCCCATACTCATTCACGTGGGGGGGGGAATCGGGATCTGGGGGGCACCCTTGTTAAAGGGGTAAAGATTACATATAGGAGAGGGTAAATGGTGCTGCCAATGATATAAAATATGTGTATTGATATAAAAGCCAGTAATCAGCTTTTTTTTTCTCCTCACACTGTCAGCGTGAGGAGAAAAAAAAAAAAGGTTTACCGATCTTCTGTTTACATCATGTGATCAGCTGGCATTGGCTGACAGCTAATAATGTGGTAGGGGGCCGGGATCTCCGATCTGTGATCACACAAGACTCATTGATCACAGCGTGCGCCTCACGTTCCCTCCAGGGGGCGCGCGGGGAGTGTGCAAAGGGGAGGCCGTAGGTCTCCCGGCAATGTAGATCCACGCTATTGCTGTCATTGCTGTCATTCGGCTATAGCATGGATGGGAACAGGCTAGAGACGTGACCAAGGTGAAGGCAGAGATCATCTGGACTGGACGGCTTAAGTAGGCAGGACTGACAAGCAGGATATCATCAACAGGCGAGTCACTGTGGAGAGATATAAGCTGGCAATTAGCCGACAGCTGAGCGGCCAGCTTTGAGAAGGAAGGGCTGAGCCCAGCCCTGACAGTATGTTGGAGCCAGAGGTTGCCTATGGCTCTAATCAGGTGCTTCAAAAACACCCCCTCCGCTGCTGTAATTCAGGCGCCCGGTGCCTGAAAAGGGGCCGGGTGCCTGAATAGGGGGTGGCAGCGGCGGCCGTGGATAGATTCATGCATTAAATAAATTGTGTAAGGGACATCGGTCCTGAAGAGGAAGAGGCACAGCTGCCTCATCTGTGCCAACCAGTACCGCTTGCCAGTGCCACCTGCCAGTGCCCACACAGTGCATATCAGTGCCCACCAATGTATATCTGTGCCACCAAGCAGTGCCAACTATCAATGCCCAGAAATGTCACCTATCAATGCCCACCAGTGGTGTCAATCAATGACTCATCAGTGCCACCTAGCAGTGCTGCCTATCTGTTTTACCTACCAGTGCCCATCACTGTCCATCACTGCCACCCAGTGCCCATCACTGCCACCTATCAGTGCCAGCTATCAGTGCCACCTATTAGTGCCACCTATCTATGCCCTTCAGGGCCGCCCAGTGCCACCTCTCAGTGCCCACCAGAACCACCTCTCAGTGCCCACCAGTGATGCCTCATCAGTGCCCACCAGTGCCGCCTTATCAGTGCCTATCAAGGCAGCTTATCGGTGCCCATCATTCCCTATCAGTGCAGCCCCATAAGCGTACATCAATGAAGGAGAAAAATTACCTGTTTGAAAAATTTTATAACAAAATATAAAATGGTTTTGTCTTCTTTTTCAAAAATTTCGGTCTTTTTAAATTTTTTTAACAAAAAATAAACCCAGAGAACAAACACCATCAAAAGAAAGCTCTATTTGTAGGAAAAATTATAACAATTTCATTAGGGTACAGTGTAGCATGACCACGCAATTGTCGTTCAAAGTGTGACAGCACTGAAAGCTGAAAATTGGTCTGGGCAGGAGGGGGGGGGGTCTAAGTGCCCAGTAAGCAAGTGGCTAGAGACGCTCTCCTGTGTTCCTGTTAAAGACTTTCTTGGCTGACATTCCTTCTGGCTCCAGATCCTGCTTGCTGTTCTACTATGCTTATCTCTGGCTCCCTGACGTTTTGGCTTGTCTGACTATCCATTCTGGTTCCTGAACTCTAGTTATGTTTTGAATATGTTTACTCTGTCTACCTTTTTATTATTATTAATAAACAAGTGTGATTTACCTGTACTTCTGTCTCAGTCTGATTCACGGTTTCTGATAGTAGGCGAAGGCCATAAATTCAGAAGATGCTGTCAATCCACTTGTTGGTAATATTTTTTCCAGATTGGATGAGCAGGATCACCACATGGATCAGTTTGCCATGGTGTTACAAATGCCTGAGTTGCACGGCTCACCTGGAATCTCCCACTGTGGCTGCTCTGGTACAACCTGAGTTGCAGGCCGTCCCTGCTGCTGCTACAGTCTCTGTGCAGGCACCCACCGTCTGGTTCCGCTCTGCTTCCCCAGCGATTTGGGGGTGATCCAGTCCAATGCAGAGGGTTTCTCAACCAGGTTGAGATATACTTTGAGATGCTGCCCCAGGCGTTTCCCACGGACAGCACAAAGTAGGTTTCGTGATATCTTTGCTTTCTGAGAGAGCCTTGGCCTGGGCAAACCCTCTATGGGAGATGCAAAAACCTGTTGTCTTGAGTTACCCTGAGTTTGTGACCTCTTTTAAAAGGGTATTTGATGTTCCTGCACGCTCCGCTTTTGCTGCCAAGTGCCTCATGTCCATCAAAAAGAGTATGAGAACTGTTGCTGATTACGCCATTGAATTCCGTACTCTGGCAGCAGAGGTTGCTTGGAACAATGAGGTCCTCGTGGCTGCTTTTTCTCATGGTCTCCCGGATACCTTCATGGATGAGATAGCAGCCCAAGATATACCCACTGAGCTGGATAGGTTGATCACGTTTGCCATCCTCATTGACTCCAGACTCAGAGAAAGATACCCTTTTAAGGAGTGCTTGCGGAAGCCTCCTGTACATTTGTCTCCGAACTTTGCCTCCCACACCTCCCATGCCTCCTGGTACCGATTTGGTCTGTGAAGATGAACCCATGCACTCAGGCTTCACGCGTCTCTCTGCAGATAAGAGAACCCATTAGGAGGAGGGAGAGATTGTGCCTTCATTGTGGCCAGGCAGGTCACTTTTTGAAGTCTTGTCCTACCCATCCAGGGAACGCCCGAACCTTGAGGTCTTGTCACGGACAGACCTTAGGTGGCGTTGTTTTGTCCCCAGTTAGCCAGAAGAATAAGCCCCTGGTTTTGATTACCCTTTCTTGGGCCGAGTCGTCCGTCGAGATACAGGCTCTAATCGACTCTGGGGCTGCAGGCTTGTTCATTGATGTTGCCTTTTTATCAAAGCACTCAATTCCGCTGCAGCTGCGTGACACTCCATTTGCCATTGAGACTCTTGACGGAAGACCTCTACAGCCTGCACATGACACATGAGAATGTTCCATTGTCTGTTCCATTGTCCATGGTGCTGTCTATGGCCGTAGGGGCTCTTCACCATGAGATAATCCAATTCCAAGTTATTTCCTCACCTAAGTTTCCGCTGGTTATTGGTTATCCTTGGTTACAGATGCACAACCCCTCTTTTGATTGGCTCCATGCTGAGGTTCTTTCCTGGTTGCCACAATGCAGTAAGAAATGCTTCCAGAAGGTAGCCAAGGTTCTGTCATAACGGAGATACCTCAAAATATCATATTTTGGTTTTAAACTGTGAAAAACCTGAATTAATACTCCCAAAGAACACTTCCCCTCCCAACAAAATTAAGTAACTAATTTATACGACCCCTGTTGTGAAACAAGGAGGAAAAGAAACAGAACTTATATATCGGGATCAGGTAAATAGAAACCTGATAAAAAGTAAATTGACAAATAGCCAGGAGGGGTGGTCAGACCAAAAGCTACAAAACTTTTAATTCAAGGAGAACTTGGGTAAATATGCCCCATTGTGTCAGGGGATGATACTGCTTTCCTAGTCAAACCACGATGTTGACTCAGGCTTGTTCCCTAGAACAATGGCTAAGAGACAAGTTAATATTACACTAACTGACACACAGAAACTGAAAAATCTCTGAACAATACGTGACCTAAATGTCAGACAAGAAAGATGGTTTGAAAATGTAAAACATATACAGATATGTTATAATAATCATAAGCAATGCAAATGCCATATCCTAATACATTTAAAGAAATTATTGATAACTTGTATACATGTTGTATTATAAATGCATGTGATGTTAGAAGTAAGAATATGAGATGTCGGGGGCGTGGCCTGGACCGGCATGGCGTAGGGAGCTAGAAACGAGAGCTCCGCTTGCCCACTATCCGCACTTTAAGATCCTGGAGGTAATACTGCTAAATTACTACCCGCGAGTGGACGCCCTGACTCTCCTGGCCCCCGGGGAACATGTCGCCGCCGAAACAGAAAACAGACCCGGCCACCAAGCTAGCCAAATATAGGAACACAGACAAAGAAGCTGGAGGAGAAAATGGCGCTGGCTCCTCTCCCCATGCAGATTCAGAGGCGGAAGATACGGCGCGAGTGCTGGAAGCAATATCAGATTGCAAGAGCACTTTAACCAGCAAGATTGAGGAGGTTAAGGTGGATGTCTCATTAATACGCCAAGATCTGCAAAAACTGAGAGACAGAGTCACAGAGACTGAAGCCCGTATTAGCCGTGTGGAGGATGAAGTACCGCCCTTACAGGTCCACACCGAACGACTGCAGCACCAACTTAACATGGTGCTGGTCAAGCAGGACGACATGGAAAATCGCCTGAGAAGGTGTAACTTGCGGTTTATAAGCCTGCCTGAGGGATCAGAAGGCTCTGACCCCCCCTCATTTCTAGAGAAATTGCTGATCGATACATTCAGGAGAGCTGAGTTCTCCACCTCCTTTGTGGTTGAAAGGGCACACAGGCTTGCGGCTAAACCTCCCCCTCAGGGCGCTCCGCCGAGGACATTTATTGCTAAACTGCTCAACTTCCGTGATCGAGACGCTGTACTGCGTCTGACCAGAACAAAGGGTAACATACCCTTCAAGAATGTGGAGATTAAAGTATTCCCGGACTTCTCGGCGGAGGTCCAGAAGAAGAGGGCCCTGTTTACAGAAGCAAAACGCCAACTACGAATCCGCCATTACTCCTATGCAATGCTTTTCCCAGCGCGGCTACGAGTTGTTGGAGAAGACAGGGCACACTTCTTTGACACGCCTGAAGCTGTCTTTACATGGCTTGAAAACAAGGAAACTTCGCGTCGTGACCCTGCCTGAAACCCCCACTTGATGTCCAGCAAAGGAGGGAATAGGACCTGCAACAACTACACATCTTCCTTAAACCTGCGAATTTACCATCCTACAGGTACTCTTATAAAAATACACGCTATCTACAATAATGTCCCTGTGTTTGGCTCGGTTACACCCGCACTCCCCCTACTTCAGGACTATCTGTTTCCTGTCGCCCGTGGATGTGGTCAAGACGAACCTTTTGGTGCTATATGGGCATGTTTGCCACTATAAATACCCACAGGACTTGCGTGAGCCTCCACATGAATAGGGCCTGCTCAGGAATCTGCCAGAGACACAGTTAGTATTCCTCACAAGTTCTACTGTTAGTGGCAAGCGGTTACCCGGTAAGACACTCGCAATGGGGAATATGGAACTATCCCCCAGTTCGGTGCAATGGCTCCTGATGCTTTTGCTTGCCTTACAGGGAAGTATCGTCCCCCTAGCCGCTGATATCCGGCTGGATCCCGCGTGTTCTCATTTTTTGTTTTTTCTTAGCAACAGTTGCCTTAGGGCACAAGTGAAGTTTCCCTGGCACGCCCGGCATCAGCAAACTGCATGTATATCTAAATGGATTCATTGCTTACCCGGGTATGCCAGAGTGTTAATGCAGCTTATATTAGGCTGCTATGTTTGTGTTAATGTTTGGTTAAAATATTTCATATTGAAAGGTATTGGTTCGTGGTGTCCACTTCCTACTATAATGCCCATGCACTCCAAGCAATATATCAAAGGCCCCCACATGCGGCCAGTCCGGCTTTCCCATTTACTCGGCCCTATATATTTAAAAGAGAGGGAGGGGAGGGGGAGCGGGGTCTTTGTTGCATGTGGGAACGATGTTAATGTCATAGTAACTGGTTATATGGTATGTAAACATAAAACAATAAAACCATGTTAGATATTAAATGTTTGACCTGGAACGTGAGAGGTCTCAGGGCCAAGCCCAAACGCAACGCAGTAATGGCATATCTCAAGTCCCAACATGTGGACATTGCGGTGCTCGTTGAGACTCACCTCACGGGGCAACTTCAAACGACACTTAAGAAACCCTGGGTGGGATGGCTATACCAGGCCCCATACTCCGCTAACTCCAGAGGTGTAGCCATACTTGTGGCCAAAACTGTACAATTCGTGCTTCTTGCTCTTAGATCCGACCCGCAGGGTAGATTTTTATTTTTGCATGCTAAGGTGAATGGGCTAGAACTGTTAATTATGGCATTTTATATACCACCTCCCTTTTAATTAAGTGCCATACACGAGGGGATAGTGTACATGTCTCAATTCCCCACAGTTCCTGTGTTGTGGCTGGGTGATTTCAACAACATAATGAACAGGGAGTTAGACCATATGTCAACGGCGCCTCAAGATGGTATCGCCCAGCCACATACTAGGTTCAGTAAGATGATAACAGACCTGGCCCTTACAGACACGTGGAGACACTGTAACCCATCAGACAAGGCATACTCCTGTTTCTCCGCATCCCACAACACCATGTCGCGTATCGACCTCATTTTTATTTCTGGTACTCTCACTCCCCTACTTAACAAGGTAGGATTTAACCCACGTATCCTGTCTGATCATGCCCCATATTGGATTATGCTTAGAATTGATGCTCCCCCCCGGACATACAGCTGGAAGCTAAATCCGTTTTGGCTAACGGTTGTCCCTGACCTGGAGGAGGTAGCCAGTGAATGGGAGTTTTTTTTCACACAAACAAGGGCACAGCACCCCCCGAGATTATATGGGACACTTTTAAAGCTCATGCCCGAATGATTTTATCGCAACGCATCTCCCGATATCGCAAAACTTCCTCCAAGATTCTTACACAGGCAGAACATTCCCTGGTGGAGGCAGAAAATAACTTCACAAATGACCCCTCCGCACTAACAGCAGACCAATTAAAATTACAAGCAAGAATAGTGAACAACTTATATTTTGAAAAAGCTGACAGGAAAATCTTTTACAATAAGCAAAGACACTATGAATGTGGAGAGCGGGCGGGTCGACTCCTGGCATATTTAGCACATCTGGATCACAGACCTCCCACGGTAGTGGCCCTTCAGGCTGCGGCCGGTGGGGTGTTGACTGATCCTGATGAAGTTGCTGGGGAATTCCGCGAATTCTACACATCCTTTTACTCATCCAATGCGGATGCCTCTGTGGAGGCGATAGCGACTCTGCTATCCAATATAGAGCTCCCCCACCTCACTCAACTCCAGATAGATCAACTATAGGCCCCCATTAACGAAAGCGAAATCACCAAGGCAATTTCACTGCTCAATACTTCAAAAGCTCCGGGTCTGACGGATTGCCTCTAGAGTTCTATAAAACGTATAGTGAGGTGTTGACTCCCAAACTATGTGAACTATTCTCTTATATATTTAAATCTGAGACCCTCCCCCCCGTCTATGCGCGAAGCCAATATAGTGTTGATACCCAAGCCAGGAAAAAACCCAGAGCTCCCGGAGTCTTATCGCCCGATTTCCCTCCTCCAACTAGATGTAAAAATACTGGCCAAGATCCTGGCGCTTCGCTTAAATACGGTGATCCTTTCACTAATTCATCCGGACCAAACCGGTTTTATGCCAGCTAAAAACACGGCATATAATCTACGCAGGCTTTATATGAACGTCCAAGCTGAGCATGACACCATGGGCTCTAGGGTGGTGGTGTCCTTAGACGCCGCAAAGGCGTTTGACTCTGTTGAGTGGACGTATTTGTGGGAGTGCCTCACAAAATTTGGGTTCGGACCCCGCTTTATTAAATGGATCTGACTATTATATCAGAGTCCATGCGCCAGGATCTTGGTCAACGGAAAGATCTCGGAGCCGTTTCCTCTCTCCAGGGGCACTCGGCAGGGGTGCCCACTTTCTCCCCTTTTGTATGCCCTGGCGGTGGAGCCTCTCGCCGCATCCCTTAGAGCTCACCCAGGCGTTATAGGACTCACTCGCGATAATTTGCTGGAAAAGATCAGCCTATATGCTGATGATATGCTATTATACCTCGCAGACTCAGGCACGTCTTTACAATTGGCCCTAGAAGTCATTCAAAATTTCGGCAATTACTCAGGATTGAAAATTAACTGGGATAAATCCCAGATCCTCCTGATAGATGTCAGCGTGCCTACCAGAGAATAATCCAATTCCCCACTTCTTAGGGTCAGCGAGATGACATACCTAGGGATAGTGATAACCCGATCACCAGAAGATTATGTCCGCCTCAACTTAGAACCCCTAATAGCAGTACTGAAACGCAAAACACAGATATGGGCCAAGCTACCCCTAGGGGTGATGGGTCGAGTTAACCTAATTAAAATGGTCCTTCTTCCTAAATTCTTATATGTGTTGTGGCATGCCCCGATCTACTTACCCTTGCGAATATTTAAATCCATTGAGGCTATTCTTAACTCATTTGTCTGGGGATCGGGCCGTCACAAACTATCCTGGCAAACGTTGAAAAACCCGACAGAATTGGGGGATGCGGCTCTGCCGGATTTTAACCTTTATTACCTGGCAGCGCAACTGTCCCAGTTTTTCCACCTAGATAAACATGACAAAAAGCGTTGTTTATCCCAGCTTTGTGCTCCACGGGGACGTCGAACCTCACACCCCTTCCAGGTTCTTTTTCTAGGCCCTAATAAAATAGATAACAGGAAAGGAATGTTATACCATTACTGTAGGGTATGGGAAGTGGTAAAACACAAACTCAAGTTACCGCCTACGCACTCTCATACGCCCCTATGGGATAATCCTGAATTGGGAGAACTCCACAAAGTGCCAAATCCCGAAATATGGCTTCAATACGGCATAGGATTTTTGTCAGATGTTTACCATGGCATAGCAGCCACTACTGTGAACCCACAACCTCATGAGCTACAGACAGAGAGGAAGTCATATACTGAGGTAGTCCGAAATGGGAAACCCACGGGGTCTCCCGGAGTTCCACCCCAACCACAACAGATGATGGAGGACAGACAAAGGTTGCCAGGTTATGGTAGTGAGGGTGAAAGGGACCCCAGGTACAGAAATAGCCAGAGGGGTTATCTGCAGGGATCCCAGAACAGCCAACAATCAAATTGGAATCGAGGTCCCACTGCCACTAGGTACCCCTACTATAATAAGGACCCCAACTATGTCAGAAACCAAAATTTTAACAGAGACCCCAATTTTCAAGGGTACCCGCGCTTTAATAGAAATCCAAACTTTCACGGCCACCCTGGTTACTACAGAGACCCAAACTTTATAAGAGATCCAAATTCTAATGAGAATCCTGATAATCGCAGGACACCTCCCAATCAGGAACAGGTCAATCATCCCAGGGCTGGGGTAGCTCCTCAAATTCCCCAAAATCAAAGAGAACCACAGGGACCCCCAAGAGAAAGGCCACAGCACCAAGACCCGAGGAGTGGCAATGAATCTGATGCGTCACTACAGTCCCGCCCCGAACGCAACCGGTTCAGACAAAATCGGGTATATCGCCAAGATACCCTGGGCCGGCGACTCGAGCAGGTAGAGGCAAAAATTAATCAGATGTGCGAACAAATGACACACCTGATCAATTACCAACCCGTCTTTTTTAGGGGCTGCTCCTATGGCCAACCCAGGGTCACAGAATGCTTAGAACCCCAGACAATCCTCCTGCAGGGAACAACTTTGGGTGCGATGACAGGAGACCCACAACACACCCCTGACATACCCTTAAAAGGGGGCAATCAGGGTGGGGTTGTTAATTCTGCTCCTGTTTTTCAGTATCCTTCCAACCCTTCTAAGGAAACTGAGCCCCTGAGAGGCAGTGTAAGCGACCAATCGGGCGGGATGCCTCCCACTCCCTGTGCTACCGTCTCAAGTAGGCCCCGCAGGCCATTCCGCAGGAATCATAAGAACAAAGAAGCTGTGACATGCGGTGAGTAGGGATGAGCTTCGAGTTCGAGTCGACTCAAACATCAGCTATTCGGCAATTTGGGGTGTTCGCGGCAAATTCGAAAGCCGCAGAACACCCTTTAAAAGTCTATGGGAGAAATCAAAAGTGCTAATTTTAAAGGCTTATATGCATGGTATTGTCATAAAAAGTGTTTAGGGACCTGGGTCCTGCTCCAGGAGACATGGATCAATGCAAAAAAAGTTTTAAAAATGGCCGTTTTTTCGGGAGCAGTGATTTTAATAATGCTTAAAGTGAAACAATAAAAGTGTAATATTCCTTTAAATTTCATGCCTGGGGGGTGTCTATAGTATGCCTGTAAAGGGGCGCATGTTTCCTGTGTTTAGAACAGTCTGACAGCAAAATGACATTTCAAAGGAAAAAAAAGTCATTTAAAACTGCTTGCGGCTATTAACCAGTTGCCGACCGCCGCACGACTATATACGTCCTCAGAGCGGCACGGGCAGGCAAAAGGACTTACAGGTACGTCCTTGCCTGCCCGCGGGTGGGGGGTCCGATCGGACCCCCCCTGGTGCCTGCGGCGGTCAGCAAATCCTCCCCAGCGATCGGTGGTGAGGGGGAGGCCATCCATTCGTGGCCCCCTCCTCGCGATCGCTCCTGGCCAATCAAATCATTTCCCTGCCTCTGTATTGTACACAGAGGCAGAGGAAATTATGTCATCTCTCCTCGGCTCGGCATTTTGCGTTCCGGCGCCGAGGAGAGAAGACTGTAATGTGAGTGCACAACACACACACACAGTAGAACATGCCAGGCACACATTACACCCCCGATCCCCCCCAATTACCCCCCAATCACCCCACCCCCCTCTCTGTCACACTAACACCAAGCAGGTTTTTTTTTTGTTTTTGTTTTTTTTTCTGATTACTGCATGGTGTCAGTTTGTGACAGTTACTGTGTTAGGACAGTTAGGGTTAGCCCCCTTTAGGTCTAGGGTACTCCCCTAACCCCCCCAATAAAGTTTTAACCCCTTGATCACCCCCCGTCGCCAGTGTCGCTAAGCAATCATTTTTCTGATCGCTGTATTAGTGTCGCTGGTGACGCTAGTTAGGGACGTAAATATTTAGGTTCGCCGTCAGCGATTTATAGCAACAGGGACCCCCATATACTATCTAATAAATGTTTTAACCCCTTGATTGCCCCCTAGTTAACCCTTTCACCACTGATACGGGTGACGCTGGTTAGTTAGTTTATTTTTTATAGTGTCAGGGCACCCGCCGTTTACTAACGAATAAAGGTTTAGCCCCCTGATCGCCCGGCGGTGATATGCGTCGCCCCAGGCAGCGTCAGATTAGCGCCAGTACCGCTAACACCCACGCACGCAGCATACGCCTCCCTTAGTGGTATAGTATCTGAACGGATCAATATCTGATCCGCTCAGATCTATACTAGCGTCCCCAGCAGTTTAGGGTTCCCAAAAATGCAGTGTTAGCGGGATCAGCCCAGATACCTGCTAGCACCTGCGTTTTGCCCCCTCCGCCTGGCCCAGCCCAGCCCACCCAAGTGCAGTATCGATCGATCGCTGTCACTTACAAAACACTAAATGCATAACTGCAGCGTTCGCAGAGTCAGGCCTGATCCCTGCGATCGCTAACAGTTTTTTTGGTAGCATTTTGGTGAACTGGCAAGCACCAGCCCCAAGCAGCGTCAGGTTAGTGCCAGTAGCGCTAACACCCACGCACGCACCGTACACCTCCCTTAGTGGTATAGTATCTGAACGGATCAATATCTGATCCGATCAGATCTATACTAGCGTCCCCAGCAGTTTAGGGTTCCCAAAAATGCAGTGTTAGCGGGATCAGCCCAGATACCTGCTAGCATCTGCGTTTTGCCCCTCCGCCCGGCCCAGCCCAGCCCACCCAAGTGCAGTATCGATCAATCACTGACACTTACAAAACACTAAACACATAACTGCAGCGTTCTCAGAGTCAGACCTGATCCCTGCGATCGCTAACAGGTTTTTTGGTAGCTTTTTATTGAACTGGCAAGCACCAGCGGCCTAGTACACCCCGGTCGTAGTCAAACCAGCACTGCAGTAACACTTGGTGACGTGGCGAGTCCCATAAGTGCAGTTCAAGCTGGTGAGGTGGCAAGCACAAGTAGTGTCCCACTGCCACCAAGAAGACAAACACAAGCCCGTCCTGCCCATAATACCCTTCCTGCTGCATTCGCCAATCCTAATTGGGAACCCACCGCTTCTGCAGCACCCGTACTTCCCCCATTCACAATCCCAACCAAATCAGTCGACTGCATGAGATTCATTTTCTTTATGTCCTCCCGAGTACCCCTACCCAACTAACCACCCCAAAAAAGATGTTGTGTCTGCAGCAAGCGCGGATATAGACGTGACACCCGCTATTATTGTCCCTCCTGTCCTGACAATCCTGGTCTTTACATTGATGAATGTTTTGAACGCTACCATTCACTAGTTGAGTATTAGCGTAGGGTACAGCATTCCACAGACTAGGTACACTTTCACAGGGTCTCCCAAGATGCCATCGCATTTTGAGAGACCCGAACCTGGAACCGGTTACAGTTATAAAAGTTACAGTTACAAAAAAAGTGTAAAAAAAAAAAAACAAAAAAAAAAAAACACAAATATAAAATAAAAAAAAAATAGTTGTTGTTTCATTGTTCTCTCTCTCTCTATTCTCTCTCTATTGTTCTGCTCTTTTTTACTGTATTCTATTCTGCAATGTTTTATTGTTATTATGTTTTATCATGTTTGCTTTTCAGGTATGCAATTTTTTATACTTTACCGTTTACTGTGCTTTATTGTTAACCATTTTTTTGTCTTCAGGTATGCCATTCACGACTTTGAGTGGTTATACCAGAATGATGCCTGCAGGTTTAGGTATCATCTTGGTATCATTCTTTTCAGCCAGCGGTCGGCTTTCATGTAAAAGCAATCCTAGTGGCTAATTAGCCTCTAGACTGCTTTTACAAGCAGTGGGAGGGAATGCCCCTCCCCCCGCCTTCCGTGTTTTTCTCTGGCTCTCCTGTCTCAACAGGGAACCTGAGAATGCAGCCGGTGATTCAGCCAGCTGACCATAGAGCTGATCAGAGACCAGAGTGGCTCCAAACATCTCTATGACCTGAGAAACTGGAAGCTACAAGCATTTTATGACTTAGATTTCGCCGGATGTAAATAGCGCCATTGGGAAATTGGGGAAGCATTTTATCACACCGATCTTGGTGTGGTCAGATGCTTTGAGGGCAGAGAAGAAATCTAGGGTCTAATAGACCCCAATTTTTTCAAAAAAGAGTACCTGTCACTACCTATTGCTATCATAGGGGATATTTAAATTCCCTGAGATAACAATAAAAATGATTAAAAAAAAAAAAAAAAAATGAAAGGAACAGTTTAAAAATAAGATAAAAAAGCAAAAAAATAATAAAGAAAAAAAAAAAAAAAAAAAAAAAGGCACCTCTGTCCCCCCTGCTCTCGCGCTAAGGCGAACGCAAGCGTCGGTCTGGCGTCAAATGTAAACAGCAAATGCACCATGCATGTGAGGTATCACCGCGAAAGTCAGATCGAGGGCAGTAATTTTAGCAGTAGACCTCCTCTGTAAATCTAAAGTGGTAACCTGTAAAGGCTTTTAAAGGCTTTTAAAAATGTATTTATTTTGTTGCCACTGCACGTTTGTGCGCAATTATAAAGCATGTCATGTTTGGTATCCATGTACTCGGCCTAAGATCATCTTTTTTATTTCATCAAACATTTGGGCAATATAGTGTGTTTTAGTGCATTAAAATTTTAAAAAGTGTGTTTTTTCCCCAAAAAATGTGTTTGAAAAATCGCTGCGCAAATACTGTGTGAAAAAAAAAATGAAACACCCACCATTTTAATCTGTAGGGCATTTGCTTTAAAAAAATATATAATGTTTGGGGGTTCAAAGTAATTTTCTTGCAAAAAAAAATAATTTTTTCATGTAATCAAAAAGTGTCAGAAAGGGCTTTGTCTTCAAGTGGTTAGAAGAGTGGGTGATGTGTGACATAAGCTTCTAAATGTTGTGCATAAAATGCCAGGACAGTTCAAACCCCCCCAAATGACCCCATTTTGGAAAGTAGACACCCCAAGCTATTTGCTGAGAGGCATGTCGAGTCCATGGAATATTTTATATTGTGACACAAGTTGCGGGAAAGAGACAAATTTATTTTTTTTTTTGCACAAAGTTGTCACTAAATGATATATTGCTCAAACATGCCATGGGAATATGTGAAATTACACCCCAAAATACATTCTGTTGCTTCTCCTGAGTATGGGGATACCACATGTGTGGGACTTTTTGGGAGCCTAGCCGCGCACGGGACCCCCGAAAACCAAACACCGCCTTCAGGCTTTCTAAGGGCGTAAATTTTTGATTTCACTCTTCACTGCCTATCACAGTTTCGGAGGCCATGGAATGCCCAGGTGGCACAAAACCCCCCCAAATGACCCCATTTTGAAAAGTAAACACCCCAAGCTATTTGCTGAGCGGTATAGTGAGTATTTTGCAGACCTCACTTTTTGTCACAAAGTTATGAAATTAAAAAAAAAAAAAAAAAAAAAAATTTTTCTTGTCTTTCTTCATTTTCAAAAACAAATGAGAGCTGCAAAATACTCACCATGCCTCTCAGCAAATAGCTTGGGGTGTCTACTTTCCAAAATGGGGTAATTTGGGGGGGGTTTGTGCCACCTGGGCATTCCATGGCCTCCGAAACTGTGATAGGCAGTGAAGAGTGAAATCAAAAATTTACACCCTTAGAAATCCTGAAGGCAGTGCTTGGTTTTCGGGGCCCCGTACGCGGCTAGGCTCCTAAAAAGTTCCACACATGTGGTATCCCCATACTCAGGAGAAGAAGCTAAATGTATTTTGGGGTGCAATTCCACATATGCCCATGGCCTGTGTGAGCAATATATCAATTAGTGACAACTTTTTGTAATTTTTTTTTTTTTTGTCATTATTCAATCACTTGGGACAAAAAAAATGAATATTCAATGGGCTCCACATGCCTCTCAGCAATTTCCTTGGGGTGTCTAGTTTCCAAAATGGGGTCATTTGTGGGGGTTTTGTACTGCCCTGCCATTTTAGCACCTCAAGAAACGACATAGGCAGTCATAAATTAAAGGCTGTGTAAATTCCAGAAAATGTACCCTAGTTTGTAGGCACTATAACTTTTGCGCAAACCAATAAATATATACTTATTGACATTTTTTTTACCAAAGACATGTGGCCGAATACATTTTGGCCTAAATGTATGACTAAAATTGAGTTTATTGGATTTTTTTTAGAACAAAAAGTAGAAAATATCATTTTTTTTCAAAATTTTCGATCTTTTTCCGTGTATAGCGAAAAAAATAAAAACGGCAGAGGTGATCAAATACCATCAAAAGAAAGCTTTATTTGTGGGAAGAAAAGGACACAAATTTCGTTTGGGTACAGCATTGCATGACCGCGCAATTAGCAGTTAAAGCGACGCAGTGCCAAATTGTAAAGAGTGCTCTGGTCAGGAAGGGGGTAAATCCTTCCGGGGCTGAAGTGGTTAATGAATTGCCGGTCCGACAATACACATAAATGTTCATTGATAAAAACGGCATGGGAATTCCCCACAGGGGAACCTTGAACCAAAATTTAAAAAAAAGTTGACGTGGGGGGTCCCCCTAAATTCCATACCAGGCCCTTCAGGTCTGGTATGGGTATTAAGGGGAACCCCGGCCAAAATAAAAAAAAAAACGTCGTGGGGTCCCCCTCAAAATCTATACCAGACCCTTCAGGTCTGGTATGGATTTTAAGGGGAACCCCATGCCAAAATGAAAAAAAAAAATGGCGTGGGGTCCCCCCAAAAATCCATACCAGACCCTTTTCAGAGCACGCAACCTGGCAGGCCGCAGGAAAAGAGGAGGGACGAGAGAGCACCCCCCCTCCTGAACCGTACCAGGCCACATGCCCTCAACATTGGGAGGGTGCTTTGGAGTAGCCCCCCAAAACACCTTGTCCCCATGTTGATGCCTCATCCCCACAACCCTTGACCGGTGGTTGTGGGGGTCTGCGGGCGGGGGGCTTATCGGAATCTGGAAGCCCCCTTTAACAAGGGAACCCCCAGATCCGGGCCCTCCCCCCTGTGTGAAATGGTAAGGGGGTACAAAAGTACCCCTACTATTGCACAAAAAAACTGTAAAAAATTTTAAAAATGACAAGAGACAGTTTTTGACAATTCCTTTATTTAAATGCTTCTTCTTTCTTCTATCTTCTTTCTTCTATCTTCCTTTAGTTTCTTCCTCCATCTTCTTCTTCTTCTGGTTCTTCTGGTTCTTCCTCTGGTGTTCTCTTCCGGCATCTTCTCCGCAGCGTCTTCTTCTCTTCATCTTCTTCTCCGGGCCGCTCCGCATCCATGATGGCATGGAGGGAGGCTCCCGCTGTGTGATGCTTCTCCTCTTCTGACGGTTCTTAAATAACAGAGGGCGGGGCCACCCGGTGACCCCGTCCCCCTCTGACGTCACGGGGAATGCCACAGGGAAGTCCCTGTCAAGTCCCCGTGCATCAGAGGGGGCGGGGTCACCGGGTGGCCCCGCCCTCCGTTATTTAAGAACCGTCAGAAGAGGAGAAGTGTCACACAGCGGGAGCCTCCCTCCATGCCATCATGGATGCGGAGTGGCCCGGAGAAGAAGATGAAGAGAAGAAGATGCCACGGAGGAGATGCTGGACGAGAACACTGGAGGAAGAACCAGAAGAACCGGAAGAACCAGAAGAAGAAGAAGATGGAAAAACCGAAGTAAGATAGAAGATAGAAGAAAGAAGATAGAAGAAAGAAGAAGCATTTAAATAAAGGAATTGTCAAAAACTGTCTCTTGGGAGGGGGGGCGCTCTCTCGTCCCCCCCTCTTTTCCTGCGGCCTGCCAGGTTGCGTGCTCGGATAAGGGTCTGGTATGGATTTTGGGGGGGACCCCACGCCAATTTTTTTTTTCATTTTGGCGCGGGGTTCCCCTTAAAATCCATACCAGACCTGAAGGGTCAATAGTTTTAAAAGACTTTTTCCTTTGAAATGTCATTTTGCTGTCAGACTGTTCTAAACACGGGAAACATGCGCCCCTTTACAGGCATACTATAGACACCCCCCAGGTATGAAATTTAAAGGAATATTACACTTTTATTGTTTCACTTTAAGCATTATTAAAATCACTGCTCCCGAAAAAACGGCAGTTTTTAAAACTTTTTTTTGCATTGATACATGTCCCCTGGGGCAGGACCCAGGTCCCCAAACACTTTCTTATTACAATACCTTGCATATAAGCCTTTAAAATTAGCATTTTTGATTATACATGTTCGTGTCCCATAGACTTTAACGGTGTTCGAACAAATTTTTTGCCTGTTCGCAAGTTCTGGTGCGAACCGAACAGGGGGGTGTTCGGCTCATCCCTAGCGGTGAGATAAATGCCAAATGCAAATTTTTTGGAAGCCCACAGATCTTCAACCATGCTAATTTCATGTGCGAGTTGAGTGAATCTGATGGAAGATATTTCATAACTGTAAAAGGTAAATGAGGCTGGTTATCACCCTATTTTAGGTTTGATGGACACGGGATCTCAAGCCACCATACTGTCGCAGGAACAATTTAATGAAGCAATAAAATCAATGCCCAGCAAACCAAAACTTAGGAGCTTTGATTGCTCACTAATCGGGGTGGGGGGAGAGCCACTGCAAGTCATGGGTACTGCCTGGCTTAAACTAAAATTAGGCAATAAGGAAATCAGGCACCCCGTTATCATTGCAAATCTCCCAAACCATCACATGATCATTGGAATGGATCTCTTTAAGAGGCTCAACACAATTGTTGATTGCGTGAATCAAGTGATGTGGTCACAGGTCAACTCCCCGATTAAATATGAAAGACTTCAAATTCCCCAGTCCCGGCGACACTGCTGCCTGGTGGAAGAAGGGCCTGGTTCCCTAGAAATCCACTTCAGGAATAGTTAGTTCCCCGAGGTCACGGTCATCCAACCTGACAATCATGGCCTGGAAGTAGGAAAAGAGGAACATATTTTTAAAATTCCCCAAGATAAAATAAAAGATCTCCCTCCAGGATAACATACTGACCATATCCTTCCACCAAAACGATAAAACTAGGAAAGGGGGAAATCACGCCCAGTTCCTGACAGAAATAGAAAGGGTTAACAACGACCTCTTTATACCTATCTGGATAAATGGTTTTAATAGGTCAAAATATGCCAAAATTGATCTCAAACAAGAGCATAGCTTTGTGAGCCATGGCCTTGTTAGCCACCTTTCTGACAAAGAAATGATATGCTTCTCCACTCCTCAGAGACATTGGATGATGGGTACCATCAATGACTCTGAGGACCATGACTCAGTCGCTAGATGCCTCTTAGATATCACTATAGGTATTAAGACAACTACTCACGTGTTCATAGTGCTGGATAATCCACAATCCCAAATTTACCTTAGCAACAACCTATTGCATCGTTTTGCAACACAAATTGACCTGATAAATTACTGCTTATGGAGTCGACTAAAGGGGGACCCCGAGGGATATCTGGATATGACCTCAGCCCTGAAGTTCCAGCAACAGATGCCCTATGCTGTTGAGATTCAGGTAGCTTGAGAAATTATCATCCCTAAGAACATTAAAAATTTCCTACTCCATATCAACGTAAAAAAGGGACAAAAACTGAAGGGACCAGATGCATTAGTGTGCTTGTCCCAGAGAATGCAAGAGGAGGGAATAAAAATTACCCACACACCCTTGATAAATACACATCAGTCAATGATGTCCGTCTACATACACAACATCTCATATCAGGACCTTAACCTACCCAAGGGCACCCTTATTGGCCTGGCGGTAGAGATGGGGTATCACACGTTTGGAGTCACCAACCAAGTGATTGGACTCATACCAGATGGATATTTATCTGAGGGGAAATTGATTGAACAATCATTCAATTCTGCACCCGAGGGCATATTCACTATAGAGTTCATTTACCTCTTCGATTCTAAGGCTGGTACCTGTAGAATTGAAGAAACATCTCTCATCTTTGAACAACCAGTCAAGGAACAAGAGTACCCCAAGGGGCCTGATTGGGAGAAAAATACACCTCGCGCACCAAATGACCTGACCAGACTAGAAGGAGGCCTATGAGATAGGGAAACCGGAAAGCTTTCCGGGATTTAAAGAGATAGTCGAGGAGATCATAGCCCTAGCCGATGCTTGCACCAATGATCTTGAGCGACAATCGCGCCTCAAACTTCTTTTTGAATTCCAGGAAATCTTTGCTCAGGATTCCTACAATTGTGGGAATACTGATCTCCACATCGCAAAAATCCAGACTAACCCTCAGGCCCCACCGGTATTTGTAAAACAATATAGACTTCCGCTAGCCTCCTATGAGTCTCTCTCTAAAATCATTAGGAAGTTACTCGAACGGAGTATAATTAGACCCATCCACAGTTCATACAATCACCCATCCTGGGAGTTTTAAAACCCAACGGACAGTGGCGCTTGTGCGCTGATCTCCGACAAATCAAAAAGCGTGTCTACATGTCATACCCCTGAGCACCTCGACTGTGCCCAGGGGTACTGGACCATAAAAGTCAACGAAGAAGATCAATATAAACTGGCATTCAGCTTTGGGAACCAACAATACTGCTGGGTCCGTATGCCTTTCAACTATATCAATTCTGGCCATGAATTTGCAGTCTTCATGCACAAGGCCATGCCAGATGCTTTGGAGCAAGGAACATTGGCATACGTCGATGACATCCTCATTAAAAGTACCGACATGACCAAACACCTCACAGAACTCCGACACATTTTGGGCCAGCTAAGGACAGCCGGAGTGAAACTATCACTTCAGAAAGCGCAATGGTGCCGCACCCGAGTAAACTTTCTAGGCCACGAAATTACCTCAGAAGGGTTAAACCCCCAAAAGAAGAAGGTTGAGGCAGTATTAAATTGTAAGGTCCCTACTAATCCTAAAGAATTGAGATCGTTTCTAGGACTGGCGAACTATTCGCGTAAGTTAGCTGAGATTAGCAAACCATAACTTCATCTGCTGAAGAAAGACACCGAGTGGGCATGGGGCCAGGAACTAACAGACGCTATGAAGAAACTGAAGATACGACTCACCCAAGCCCCCTGCCTAGCATATCCAGAAGGAGGTAAACCTTTTTTTCTTGAGACGGGGCACACGCAGGTAAGTATGAGTTCCGTTCTTTATCAGAAACAAGAAAATGTCAATAAAATTATCGCTTATGCCAGCAAATCATTGTCCTCAGTCGTGGCTAAGTTTTCTGACTGCGAAAAAGCTTTATTGTCCACTGTCTGGGCATTACAGAATTTCCGCAGTTACATTCAAGGTGAAGGAATTATTGTTGAGACCGCACACCAGCCTTTACAGTATTTACAGAGTGAACGTATCAGGGACACAAATGTGTCAAATAGCCGCATCACTGCCTGGACTCTGTCCCTACAAGGGTGGCCCCTGGAAATCCGATAAAAACAAGAAAACAAGAAAAGTCCAGTGGCCCAGGGCCTTGCTGAGCTGCACGATTGCTCTGCTCCTGATCCCTGCGCAGGGACCCCAGACACTGACTTTTTAGAAGAACAAATGTTGTCTCCATACAAGGTTTATGATGATAAATACTGTAAACAATTGCCGCGTGTTTTTGTAGATGGCTGTGCCTATCATCACAAAGACCAGCTCCAACTAGTGCCTGGAATTGGGATCATATGGATCCAAGGTGTAGCCCCAATCTCTGTGGGATACAAACTTGGACCAAGAAGCAGCTAAGTTGCGGAACTCACTGCCATCCTGAAAGCCGTTGCGATGGCCATCAATTATCACATTAAAGAATTTGCCATCATCACCGACTCAAATTATGTCAGAAATAGTTTTATTGAATACCTCACCCGATGGAAACAGAAAAACATGGTAAAAAGTAACCATAAACCTGTAAAACATGGTAAGTTGTTTTGTCAAATCGACCACTTGGTAAGGGAACATGAGATCACCCTGTATTTTAAGAAAACCAAAAGCCACTCCAAAGTTCTAGGTGAAGAGAAGGAAGGGAATGATCAGGCCGACACCCTAGCCAAAGAAGGGGCCATAACAGGTGAGTTGCTAGATATAGATCATCTCTTAGGGTCAGTACAGTCAGAAACCGTTACTAGGCAACAAGCTAGGAGGACCGATAATTCAAATGTTTTGCAATGGTGTCATGAAAACCCCAGTGAAGATTTAATCACAGCCCAAAAAGAAGACCCAATAATTGGCTTGTTTTATGAACATTTGGAATGTTCGAGCCAGGATCCCCTTAGTCGAGAAAAGTATCCTGGCAAGGAAGACTTACGTATAATAATGAAATCAAAATCCCAGTTCATGCTGCATCAGGGATTGTTGATCCGCACCTCCAAGTGGGTTATCCAACAATGGGTAGTCCCCCTCAAATTCATAGGGTTAATGCTACAGCATGCCCATGACACTCCCATGTCTGGGCACCGCAGAGAACAAATCACCTATGAGATCCTCCAGGATTACGCCTACTGGCCTCATATGCTGCGTGATGTGAAAGAATACTGTCGGGGATGTTTAATATGTCCTCAATTTCAGCCGGCTTCGCCCACCCATAGGGCACCACTTCAGAAAAGGGGGATATGCATGCCCTGGTCAGACCTTCAAATGGATTTCATTGGGCCTGTAACAAAATCTTCACGGGGAAATCGATATATGATAACCGTAACATGTTTATTTACCAAATATGTTGAATGCATCCCCGAACCGAATAACAGCTCTGACACATGTGCCGCCCTTTTGATAAATCACATATTTTCACGCTTTGGCCTTCCACAGAGAGTGGAATCTGATAGAGGTGCTCATTTCACTAGCGAAGTAATGACCAAATTGTGGAAGATATTGGGGGTAAAAAGAAAGTTACATATCGCCTATCGGCCTGCTTCTAGTGGTGGAGTGGAACGGTACAATCAGACCATTGTCAACATACTTAAGAAATTTGTAAAGGAAACAGGCAAGGACTGAGATGTGAAGCTTCCTTTAGTCCTGATGGCATTAAGGGCAACCCCGAATACAGTCACAAAAATGTCACCCTTTGAACTTATGACCGGAAGGCGAATGGTCCTGCCCCAACAGCTCCTATCCTGCACCACCGATCATAACTTAATCAACGCCACCACAACTCACCAATACATTGAAGATTTACGGAAGCATTTACAATATGCGTTCTCATTTGCCCAAAAGAACCTTGAAAGGGCAGCAACTAGCGCTAAAACCTATTATGACCTCAAAACCACTAAAAAGGAAAATGAGATCGGGGACAGGGTATATCTCTACAATGTCACAAGAAGCCAGGTAAAAGAATGGAAATTCCTACTGTCCTGGAGAGGTCCATTCAATACAGTGGACAAAGTCTCCCCCGTGGCATATAAACTGCATATTCCACGGAATGGATAAATTAGTGAGAGATGGGTACACATCAATCAGTTACGTGCTTGCCATCCCAAGTCCCAATTACAGTTGCTGGAGGACTGACCCTCAGCAACATATACCTTCAAGGTCAACCAAGAGGGTTAGATCACCTGAGAATGAAATCTTTCTTTTCACATCTCCACGTGATACTCAAACTGTCTATTTGTTTTCTTTTACAGGATATACATCAGAGGAATGATATCCCTGCCACAATCCAAACTCGCGATCGAAGATGATAGCGACCAGAAATACCAAAGACGGAACCAGACCATGAGACCACCCCAGGAAACCGCCACATGGAAAGTCCTTGGTATTCTGCTATGGCTGTCCATACCAGGCCGGACCAGCCCCATTGCCCGACCAGGACCTTCCTCGGGGATATTAGACCTAAGAGGTTCGTGGGAATCCTGATAGCTGGACTCATCTTCACCGTCCTCGGAGCTGTAGTGTCCACCACCATATCTGCTGCTAATTCAGTTTCCGTAAAGACTCTTGCAACGGAAATTGAAAATTTACAAATGAATATTTAAGCCATCCACCAGGAACTTGAAACACAAAAAACTGAGTTCACCGATTTCCGCACCATCATCAATGACACGGTGGTCACTGTCAACTTGCATTCAGAACTGATCACCCAGTCTATCGACCTCCATCAGAGTCACAAACTATTCAAAAGGGAACACCTATTCATCCAGGAACCAATTCTATTCCACACATTAGGCTAATGAAATACAGAATGGAATGAATGATCTCTCCCACGGATACATTCCCCTTTATTTTGTGTCCGCTATATATCAATCCAGAAGATATTAAAATATGTTTCTTGTGAGCCATACCCTTCGTCTCCTCAAAATATTTTACAGATGAAAACAATACATAATGTCGGAACATGGAGGGATGATATACACGTACAAATCAAAACCCCAGACCTGATTGCCTATCAACCATGGATGCCAGATTTATACGCTATAGCCCTTTTGAAGGAATGTCAACGATTCAAGGACATCAATTTCCAATGTAATGGAAACCCATTCGTATACGACACAACCCACGCCCTATGTGGCATGGAGTATGAAAAACATGGTTCCGAACAATGCAAAGTACAAATGCGGAAGACTACAGATACCTCAGAAGTACAGGAAATACTCGTGAAGGATGAATGGCTGGTAAGCACTCCGTTAAAAAACATGAGCATATTTTATGAAAAACAAATCATGAGCCGTGTCATAGCTCTACCCGCTACCGTATCTATTATCAAAGTCCCAACCAATGCGAGAAACACTATAGGGAAAACCACATTATGTCCAATAGGAACCAAAGTCTGGGAAGGGGAAGTTGAAAGTGTCGATGCCTTCCAACATCAAGACATACCAATGAACCCAGACCTCAAATTCCTGTTAGAACATATGCCTAACCACACCCTCCAGATGTCTATAAAAAAGAACAATCTGTCAATTGAAGCTTTTGACTATTCCGAGAAGGACCACATCTTATTAGAAAGCAGATCATATTTTCCACTGACAGATATAATGATTTTAATCTGTATCGGACTGTTAATACTATGGTTAGTGGTTCTCACCATCCAATTGACAAAAGTATTCCGAGAAACCCACAAACAATTACCAACGATCTTGAGGCTCATTAGCGGAGGTTACCAACAACCTTAATTGTCGATACCCTACACACCAAGTTACCAACCCTTCAAAAAAAAAAAAAAACTACAAACCAACTTCTGACTTTCGCCATGTTATGAAGTGAATCCCCGACACGTTTCCATGACATACCCGGAATTCAAAAGGGGGATTGTGTCATAACAGAGATACCTCAAAATATCATATTTTGGTTTTAAAACTGTAAAAAACCTGAATTAACACTCCCAAAGAACACTTCCCCTCCCAACAAAATTAAGTAACTAATTCATACAACCCCTGTTGTGAAGCAAGGAGGAAAAGAAACAGAACTTATGTTGGGATCAGGTAAACAGAAACCTGATAAAAAGTAAATTGACAAATAGCCAGGAGGGGTGGTAAGACCAAAAGCTACAAAACTTTTAATTCAAGGAGAACTTGGGTAAATATGCCCCATTGTGTCAGGGGACGATACTGCTTTACTAGTCAAACCACAATGTTGACTCAGGCTTGTTCCCTAGAACAATGGCTAAGAGACAAGTTAATATTACACTAACTGACACACAGAAACTGAAAAATCTCTGAACAATAGGTGACCTAAATGTCTGAGAAAAAAGATGGTTTGAAAATGTAAAACATATACAGATATGTTATAATGATCATAAGCAATGCAAATGCCATATCCTAATATATTTAAAGAAATTATTGATAACTTGTATACATGTTGTATTATAAATGCATGTGATGTTAGAAGTAAGAATATGAGATGTCAACATAAGATGAATGAAAAATGGGGTTTAGATATCCTTCATGAGGATAAAAACATAGAAGCCATGACCGCATCTATATGAAAATACCCATATTACATGTGTTGTCGCAAGAAAATCGGTCCACATAGGAGATACAGGAATCCTGTCATTGTTCACATAAATATCCATTTTGTATGATTCCAATTAATCACATATACACTCAATGATTATATTATGTACCAATTACTAGGGATCCCTAAACAGTATAGACTGATATTCGTATCCCCAAAATATAGATGGATACTCATTATGATAAGAAAGCATATTTTCTTTTAACAAAATAAGTTTAGAAAACACTTTTGGCCCTCAGACATCACCCGGTGGCTGAAGATAATATTACCTTTGGTATCTGGCAAATCATTAAAAAAATCCCCACCAATGGAAAGTGAGCCAAACCTTCTGGGCTGGACTTGTGATAATTTTATGAGCTTATTGTCCCAAATTGGGATAAAGGCCGAGAGGGCCAGAAGGAAGAGACCACAGACCCCACACCAGATACACCCCTGACATTAAGAAGTCTGCTGATATTTAACCACTCCCCATCTTGCTGGACTGTATGACGGAAGCCATTCGATGTGCTTAGATTTTGGCGGAGATCTTCCCTTTTAAGCTGATTGGTAAGATACAGACCACACAAATTTTATTTCATTTCTGTTCTTAAAATGGTAGGGATTATATTTTAGAGGTTAAGCATTGATGTTTATTGATTGTCTGGGGGTGTATTATTATAACCGTGTTTTAGGGAATTCAAGCAAATATTTACATCAATTTAAATTTCTGTGACCCCAGGGAAGTTTTATGACCCCATTTAACTTCTTAGCTCTGTTGGCTTAATAATTAATTCAAATTGGCAATATTGTTCTGTTGACTCGATGAGATATACTTTGGATTTCTTCCGGCTGGAGAAATTTGAAGGACTGCTCCCCTGAGCGACAAGGAATATTGCGTTCTTGAATATAAAGGGTAAATTTACACACATATTTTTCCAACAGACCAATTTTGACTCCTCTGGGTGATTGTATTATTTTCCTCACTACCAATTCTGATGTTTTGATAATGTATGTGTGAAGTCTCAATTACCAGAAAATTGAGTTCTGTATGAAATTGTATGAATATACTCGCTACTTAATAAAGCCAAATTATTTACTTATTAAGTATGTTTTGAGATATTTTATACTTTGGTAGGAAACCCCATAAATCAACAAACTCAGGAAAGAATTGTGGTGTGCACTGACAGTAGGAACCAAATTTATAAAATTACCGTAAGGTTGGAGGCACTGAAAATAACACTGAGATCTTAATTAAGATTCCATACCACACTCACGACAGTCCTGTGCACCTCTTCACTCTCCTCCCTGCCAGAGGAGTACCGCGATTTTAGCGATGTCTTTGACAAAGGTCAAGCCGGTAGTTTGTCTCCACACCGGTCGTATGATTGCGCAATTGACCTTCAACCTGGTGCCATACCCCTCTTGTGGCTGGCCCTTTGTCAGTCTTGGAGGATAAGGCCATGGAGGAGTATGTTGCAGACACACTTTTGAGGTTTCATTAGCAAATCCTCGTCTCCTGCTGGTGTTGGTTTCTTCTTTGTGAAGTAGAAGAGTGGTGAACTGAGACCTTCTATTGATTATAGGGGTCTCAATCATTTCACGATTAATAATGCCTATCCGATTCCATTGATTACGGAGTTATTCGACCATCTCAAGGGAGCAACGGTTTTCACGAAGCTTGATTTGAGAGGGGCATACAATCTCGTGAGGATTAAGGAGGGCGACGAGTGGAAAACTGCGTTTAACACCAGAACAGGCCATTATGAGTACCTCGTAATGCCTTTTGGCCTTTTTTAATGCCCCGGCAGTTTTTCAGGAATTTATTAACAATGTCCTCCAAGATTTGTTGCAGTTATGTGTGGTGGTTAATCTCGACGATGTCCTCATATTTTCAAGTCCCTGGAGAGGCACCACATAGATGTCTGTTGTGTGCTTCAGAAATTAAGAGAGAATAAACTCTATTGTAAATTGAAGTGCGAATTCCATCGTGAACAGGTTAAATTCCTGGGTTATGTAATTTCCACTGCTGGTTTTTCGATGGACCCAGAGAAACTTTCAGCAGTTCTACAGTGGCCCCGACCCTTTGGTTTACGTCCTCTGCAGCGTTTTCTTGGCTTTTCCTACCATTATCGGAAGTTTATTCATGACTTCTCATCTCTGGTCAAGCCCCTGACTGATATGACCAGAAAGGACGGTAACCCACAGTGTTGGTCTCTGGAGTCCATTATGGCCTTTGAGAGTCTCAAAGCTGCCTTTGTTTCTGGTCCTGTGTTCCTGATCCTACGTTACCTTTTATCCTTGAGGTTGATGCTTCTGAGACTGGAGTTGGCGCCCTTCTGTCTCAGCGTCCTACCTCAGAGCGCTATGCATCCTTGTGGCTACTTTGGTTCCTGTGATTCCTCCTGATAGTATTCTGGCTAAGGTTCTCACCACTCTCACTTCTCCTTTGGGTGAAAAAATTCTTGCTGCTCAGGTCCATGCTCCTCCTGAGAAACCTTGTGACCGAGAGAGTCTCCATACTGCCATGCTCCAGACTTACCATTCTCCCAAGGCTGCTGGCCACCCTGGGAAGAATCAACTCTTTTGGGCCATTTCCCAACAATTCTGGTGGCCTAGTCTACGTGCTGATCAAGTCTAACCGCCTTCGTAGCTGCATGTTCCGTGTGTGCTCAGAGTAATGCCCGTACACACGGTCGGACTTTGTTCGGACATTCCGACAACAAAATCCTAGGATTTTTTTCCGACGGATGTTGGCTCAAACTTGTCTTGCATACACACGGTCACACAAAGTTGTCGGAAAATCCGATCGTTCTGAACGCGGTGATGTAAAACACGTACGTCAGGACTATAAACGGGGCAATGGCCAGTAGCTTTCATCTCTTTATTTATTCTGAGCATGCGTGGCACTTTCTCCGTCAGATTTGTGTACACACGATCGGAATTTCCGACAACGGATTTTGTTGTCGGAAAATTTTATATCCTGCTCTCAAACTTTGTGTGTCAGAAAATCTGATGGAAAATGTGTAATGGAGCCTACACACGGTCGGAATTTCCGACAACAAGGTCCTATCACACATTTTCCGTCGGAAAATCCAACCGTGTGTACGGGGCATAAGACTCCACGACACCTTCCAGTGGGCCTCCTACAACCCATACCCAATGGAGAGAGGCTCTGGTCCCACCTGTCTATGGATTTCCTTGTGGAATTACCCCAGTAACTCCCAGGGCAACACAGTTATCCTTATGGGGGTTGACTGGTTCTCGAAAATGTCCCATTGTAGTCCACTTAAGAAGTTGCCTACTTCTAAGGAACTGGCTTCCATTTTTGCTTGGGAGATCTTTCGCTTATATGGGCTACCCAAGGTGATTGTCTCGGACAGGGGTAGTCAGTTTGTGTCCCGGTTCTGGCGAGCCTTTTGTGTACAGTTGGGAATTCAGCTTGCTTTCTCCTCTGCATATCACCCGCAGTCTAATGGGGCCGCAGAACAAGCCAATCAGTCCTTGGAGCAATTCCTACATTGCTAGATTTCTGACCATCATAACAACTGGTCAGACCTCTTACCGTGGGCGGAGTTTGCTCATGATAGTGCCTTGAATTCTGCTTCCTGATTGCCCCTGTTTATGGCGAACTATGGTTTCCAACCTTCCATGTTGCCTGACTCATTTGTTCCGCAGAGTATTCCTGCGTTAGAGGAGCATCTCCGTCGTCTTCGTTCAACTTGGGCACGAGTCCAGGAGGCTTTGCGACATGCTAATGATAGGTACAGACTCCATGCTGACCGCAGACACCTGCCTGCGCCTTCCTACCAGGTTGGGGACAGGGTCTGGCTTTCATCTCACAACCTCCGACTTCGTGTTTCCTCTTTGAAGTTTGCACCTCGGTTTATTGGGCCTTTCCGTATTCTTCACAGAATTAACCCACTGGTTTACGCATTAGACCTTCCTTCTAATATGCGTATTTTGAATGTATTTCATGTCTCCTTTGGTCTGCAACCGCTTTACCACCTCGGTGCCTCGTCCTCACCTTGTACAAGTTGAGAACCATGAGGAGTATGAAGTACAGTCCATTGTTGATGCCCGTAGGTTCCGTGGGCACATACAGTACCTGGTGCAATGGAAAGGGTACGATCCGGAGGAATGCTCTTGGGTTTCATTCTCGGACGTACATGCCCCTGTCCTCCTCCGTGATTTCCATAGACGTTTTCTCCTCAAGCCTGGTGGTCCTCCGAGGGGGAGGGGTCATTGAGGAGGGGGTACTGTCAGAGCTGGGCTCAGCCCTTCCTTCTCAAAGCTGGCCGCTCAGCTGTCGGCTAATTGCCAGCTCCTATCTCACTACAGTGACTCACCTGTTGATGATGATATTCTGCTCATCAGTCCTGCCTACTTAAGCCGTCCAGTCCAGATGATCTCTGCCTTCACCTTGGTCACATCTCTAGAGACGCTCTCCTGTGTTCCTGTTGAAGATTTGTTTGTAGACATGTGCATTTCGTTTCATTCCGAATTGAAATTCAGATGAATTTTTCATTATTCCAAAATTCGTATACATTTTCCGAATTACAAAAGTAACAAATTTAAACGAATGCAAAATAATGATTCAAATCGAAAAAAAGCAATGAAATTCGGATCGAATTTGAAAACAAATTCCAAAAAATGGAAATCGATTTTCTAAAAAATACAATAAAATAGAATATAAAACAATAAAGCAATACAATAAAAAAAATTAGCAAAGAATAGAATAAAATTTAATAGAATGTAATTAAATAGAACATGACCGTCTTCCAAAATTCGAATTCCGTATAGTACTAATTCGAATTCGAGAATAGATTGGAATATAATTCAAAACAATGGAAGCTAAAATAGAAAAGAATAGAAAAATAATAGAACAGAATAGAATAAAAATATAATATATATTATATTTTATTCTATTCTGTTCTATACTTTTTCTTTCCTCTTCTTTTCTATTCTATTCTAATCTTTTCTATTCAAATTTGAATTTGTTCTATACTAAATTCGAATTTCTTATGGTATCAAATCGAATTTGAATAGAAAAGATTAGAATAGATTCGTTTCGAATTGGAAAAAATTTTGATCAAATTCGAAAAAGTCGATTAAATTCAAAAAATTTGATCAAATTCGAAAAAAATCTACCAGATTACAAAAAAATCAAATTCTAAAAAAATCGACTGCATTCGAAAAAATTTGACTGAATTTGAAAAAGTAAACTATATATAACCATTTTCCAAAATTTGAATTTTCGTATAGAATGAAATTGAATTAGAATAGAAAATATTAGAATAGAATAGACACTAATTGAAAAGAATAAACTAGAAAAACAATAGAACAGAATAGAATAAAGTATAATATGTATTATATTTTATTCTATTTTGTTCTATTGTTTTTCTAGTCTATTCTTTTCTATTATTTTCTATTCAAATTTTTTCTATTCGAATTCACATTCATTCTATATGAAATTCGAACTTCTGAAGCCATCTTTCGAAATTCGAATTTTGTATAGAATGAATTTGAATAGAAAAGATTGCAATAGAATAAAAAAAGAAAATAATAGAAAAGAATAGCATAGAAAAACAATAGAACAGACTAAAGAAAAATTATTATATAAAAATAATTCATTTTTTATTCTGTTCTATTATTTTTCTATGCTATTCTTTTCTATTCTGTTCTAATCTTTTCTATTCAAATTCATTCTATACAAAATTTGAATTTCGGAAGATGGCTTCTGAAGTTTGAATTTCGTATAGAATGAATTTGAATAGGAAAGATTTGAATAGAAAAGAATAGACTAGCAAAACAATAGAACAGAATAGAAAAATAAAAGATTAGAATAGAAAAGAATAGAACAGAGTAGAAAAATAAAAGATTAGAATAGAAAAGAATAGAAAAATTATAATATACATACATACACACACACATATATATATATATATATATAAAACACCTTCCGGAATTAGAATTTCGTATAGAATGAAATCGAATTCAAATAGAAAAGATTAGAATAGAATAGCATAAAAAACAATAAAACAGAAAAAAATATTATATATATCCATCTTCCGAAATATATATACACACACATCTTCCAAAATTCGAATTTCGTATACAATGAATTCAAATTTGAATAGAAAATATTAGACTAGAGTAGAAAAGAATAGAATAGACTAGAAAAACAATAGAATAGAACAAAATATAATATATGTTTTTCTAGTTTATTCTTTTCTATTCTAATATTTTGTATCCAAATTCGAATTCAGTCTATACGAAATTCGGAAGATGGCTTCCGAAATTCGAATAGAATTATTTCGAATTTGAATAGAAAAGATTAGAATAGAAAAGAATACCATAGAAAAACAATAGAACGGAATAGAAAAAATATAATATGTATTATATGTTATTATATTCTGTTCTATTGTTTTTCTATGCTATTCTTTTCTATTATTTTCTATTCTATTCTAATCATTTCTATTCAAATTTTAGAAATTTCAGAAATTCTGAAATTCTAATTTCATATAGAATGAATTTGAATTAGAGTAGAAAAGAATAGTAAATAATAAAATAGAAAAACAATAGAACATAATAGAATAAAATATAATATATATCATATTTTATTCTATTCTGTTCTATTGTTTTTCTAGTCTATTCTTTTCTATTCTATTTTAATCTTTTCTATTGGAATTCGATTTCATTCTATTTTCATCCTGCACATGTCTACTTGCTTGGCTGACAGTCCTTCTGGCTCCAGATCCTGCTTGCTGTTCTACTACACTCATCTCTGGCTCCCTAACGTTTTGGCTTGTCTGACTATCCGTTCAGGTTCATGGTTTCTGACACATACAGAGCTCGCTTGAGGTTCTGCAGGACACCTCTGCAGCCTTATCTACCATTGTTGGGGAGATAGCATACTCTACTTAGCATTCACCCCTGCCTCATACCATTCAGAACCTTGTTCCACAGCAGCAATTTTGACCTTATTAAGCAACACCTTACCAGCTTTAAATTTAACACTTGCCTCCCCACTGAACACTGCAGCAAGGCAAGTCCTTTCCATCACCAACAGGGGATCTCCCATTTGGGGTCCCTTCCACTCCCATGTGCACAGTCACATAGCCAGTTTCTTCCACCCAGTCTATAGGCTTGAAATCACAGGCATTGCTACAGGCAACCACACTCGTCCTGAACTTCTGGTCAGCCTGCCATGCACTCTAGAGACTCAGATCAGGCTTCTCCACTGCAGATACTCTCCCGCTGCATTCCATAACCTGGGACAAGAAAAAATGCCATGTCCCAGTTGACCACATTCCGGGCATGCTTTCTCCTGTTGCTAAGGGAGATGGCACCCTCCCAACATGCAGAAACTCACTGGCATTTTTATTCGATTTTCCCCCACTTGTCTTCTTGCTACACAGCAGACTGCCTGAAGACAAGTCCTTATTAATTCTCACAGATTGCAGTAACTCATCTTTTACACTGCACAGCAACAAGCCTTCTGGGAAGCTGATCTCCACACCGGAACTGCCACATCTTCACCAGCATTAAACAAATGATCAGTTTCTTTCACATAAATAGGAACAGTCTTACCCTTTCCAACGGTACGTGTCTGAAACTTCACTTGAGGGCGTTGTCCCTCCTTGGTTGTGCTCTCACAGTCAAATGCCCCCACCTGGTTTCAGGGTAACATTGCAGGCCAAACAGGATTCCTGTTGCCAATGGTAACAGCAAACACTTTTGCACAAACATTTCCATTTTAGCTCCTCCTTGTAGAATATTTCCAGTGCTCTCTAGCCTGGATTGCAGCTTTGTAGTCGTTATAATCAACAGGGTTATGCACCATCCACTTGTACCCTTCTTGATACTCCTCTGTAAAAAGCGACTGCACCAATTCAACCTAGCGGCTTCTGGGCCATGCATTAAATGAAGCCATGGTTTCAAATTCTGCCAGACAGTCCTCAGCATGATCATCAGGTAACATAGGTTTTAAAAATTCAGATTCACAGAATACTCCTTCTTTGCCATGGGCAACCACCCCCACATGTGCACTGAGTGACGCCTTCATTCCTTTTTGCTTTGTTCCAGTGCAGCCATATGCATCTTGCACCAGTCTGGGGCTTGATCTGTTGGTAACAACCCCTCCAGCCACAGAGTTCTGTCTCTCATCTCAGCACATCTTGCTTCTTTTAGGAGCTTTGATCGCCCCATACTCACAGTCAGGGACACACTGTTCCGTTTGAAAAAGTTTTCTGCTGTACCGTCTCTTTAAGGCTGAGACAGCACACATCTCTTTGCTCCACACAGGAATAGCAATACATACAGTCTCTTGACACTCCAGCTGTGCCCAAAGCAATACCTCCATCACATGTAAGATTGGGGATGATTCAACTCAAGTGGTGCATGCGATTTTAGGAACACACATCAGTTCAGACTGTATTTTCAAGGCATGGCAGCCTACTTTTATTTCAAAGAAACAAAGTTCAAAAGAAAATAACAGCAATTTCCCTCGCAGGGGTTCCACCATTACTATATAATTCCAACTAAGGATGAGCTTCGGCGTGTTCGCACATTCCACATGCCGAGTCCGCCAGGAAGTCGGCACGGCGCTGCGCTAATCACAGGCAGTGAGACATTTTCCCGATGTGCGGCTGCAGAGGTTCCACACTCACCGGAAAGCAGTACCCCTGTAGGGGTAAATTGCATCTAGGCAGAGTAGCCTCTGATCTTGATATCACTGGAATAACCTCCTCCGCGGCGTGTTAGATCATAAGATGTATTTCACATATGAATGGATAGGAAAGATTGACTACCCCCTGCAGGGGTACTACTTTCCGATGCATGTGGAACTGAGAGGGGAGCACGAGTGAAATTCACTTTATTGCACAGAAGTTGTGTTTGATTTATGCACAAGTCACTTCGGAAGATCACAATATTGACATTCATTTTGTCATTTCCTGCTGCGGTTACTTGGACTAAGAATATTTGCACTAGCACTTTATATATGTGTTTTACTTTATGAACTTATTTGTTGGAATCAGTTGATGACCACTTTGTACTTTTTGTATTAATATGCACATTGCATTATTTATTTTTAACACTTTATATTACCCTTGAGACTTTTTATGAAGGTTCATATTAACGAGCGGGCACTAAGATTTTGATTTGTCACTATTGTAGCAATACACATATTTTATATCATTGGCATCGCCATTTACCCTCCCCTATTTCTACTCTTTATACCTTCACTTTGTGGAGTTTTCGGGGTAGGCAGCAGCCACATCTACATTACCTAAGCTCAGAATTCAACAAATTTATACCCTTGTTAAAGGGGGCTTCCAAATTCTGATAAACCTTGCATTCACAGACCCCCATAACCACTGGCCATGGTTGTAGGGATGAGGCCCTTGTCCCCATCAACATGGGGACAAGGTGCTTTGGGGTGGGGAGGGCAGGGGGGCCACTCGCTCGCCCCCCCCCCCCTTTTTTTCATGCATTTTTTTTCTTTAGAAATGTAATTTTCAATTGCAACTGCGAGTCAATTTAAATGTGATTTGACTTATTTTTTTTTCTTTAGAAATTTAATTTTTGCAGCAGCATGTTATGCAACAGATGCACCACTTTACAGGCAGACTAAGGGGACCCCCAGGCACTATATTTAAAGGAATTCTTAATTTTTACTGTTTCACTTAACCACCCCCCTGTCATATAGCAAAATGCTGGCCGCAAAGTGGTTGTTATCCTGACTGTGCATCATATGACATCCAGCATAACAAGCTGCTCGCGCATGCGGCAATCGGTGGTGCAGTGTGTCGCTCTGACACATTGCATCTCCGATCTTGGTAAAGAGCCTATGACATGGGCTCTTTACCATGTGATCAACTGTGTCCAATCACAGCCGGTCACATAGTAACCAGGAAGTGCCATTTATCGGCTTCTACCTCTATTTGTGCTGACGTGGCGCAGGTAGAGGAGAGCCGCTCTCCCCACAGGGGGGGTCTGCACTGATAATCAGCACATTGATTATCAGTGCAGACCCACCAGGGATGCCCACCCGTGCCCACCTGGGATGCAAAATCAGAGCCAATCAGGGATGCCAATCAGTGCCCATAAGAGATGCCAATCAGTGCCCCTCAGTAATGCCTGTCAGTGCCTTCTCATCAGTGCTGCCTATCACTGCCATCTATCAGTGCCCATCAGTGCCACCTATCAGTGCCCATCAGTGCCGCCTATAAGTGCCCATCAGTACCACCTATAAATGCCCATCAGTGCCACCTATGAGTGCTCATCAGTGCTCATAAGGGCTGCATATCAGTGCCACCTATCAGTGCCCATCAGTGCTGCATATTAGTGTCTCATCATCAGTGCTCCTCAGTGCCACCTCATCAGTGCCACCTCATCAGTGCCCATCAGTGCCTGTCAGTGAAGGAGAAAACTTACTTATTCACAACATTTTATAACGGAAACAAAGAAAAACTATTTTTTTTATTTGTTTCGCAAAAAATAAAAAAACAGGTTGTGATCAAATACCACCAAAAGAAAGCTCTATTTGTAGGGAAAAAAATGATAAAAATCTTGTTTGGGTACAGTGTTGCATGACCACGCAATTGTCATTCAAAATGCGACAGCGTGAAAGCTGAAACTGGCCAGGGTAGGAAGGGGGTATAAGTGCCCAGTATTGAAGTGAAAACCCCACTTTAATGCCCCGTACACACGGTCGGATTTTCTGATGGAAAATGTCCGATCGGAGCGTGTTGTCGGAAATTCCGACCGTGTGTGGGCTCCATCGGACATTTTCCATCGGATTTTCCGACACACAAAGTTGGAGAGCAGGAGATAAAATTTTCCGACAACAAAATCTGTTGTCGGAAATTCCTATCGTGTGTACACAAATCCGACGGACAAAGTGCCACGCATGCTCAGAATAAATAAAGAGATGAAAGCTATTGGCCACTGCCCCGTTTATAGTCCCGACGTACGTGTTTTACGTCACCGCGTATAGAACGATCGGATTTTCCGACAACTTTGTGTGACCATGTGTATGCAAGACAAGTTTGAGCCAACATCCGTCGGAAAAAATCCTAGGATTTTATTGTCGGAATGTCCGAACAAAGTCCGACCGTGTGTACGGGGCATAAGTGAAACAATAAAAATAAAAAAAAAATCCCTTAAATATAGTGCCTGGGGGTCACCTTAGAGTTCCTGTAGGATCTACAGACCATGCTGCAGCGAAAATGACATTTCTAAAGAAAAAAAAATGAGTCAAAATACACGCATTCCTGTTGCCCATAGGAATCGTGCCTTGGCACATAGAAGTGTGCATGCGCGAACTGGCGCGCAAACAGAAGCTGTTGCGCACTCGTGTGCGCGTTGACGCTCGCGTGCACACGTGAGTGACGCTGGCGTCAAGTGAGGCTATTTAGGTACAGCCAGTACCTAGCCCAAGTGCTGCTTCGTCTTCAGCTCTGTGCATCCTGTTTCCTGAAAACCTGTATCTTGATCCCTGTTACCTACCCGGCTTGTCTTGACCATCCCTTGATCACCAGCACCGACCCCGGCTTGCAGTGCATTGACAGTCTCAACGTTCATTATGGGGCATTCCACAGGCACTCAAATTTTCCATAATGTTCAGTATTTAGGTCCGACTCAAACATCGGGCTCATCCCTAATGGGGAAGAGCTAAATGCCTAGGATTCTGTGGAGGGCCTGGCAGATAAGTCTGCTTCTGAGCAATCTGGGCCAGAAGATGTCCAGTTGGTATCTGCCTCTCAGTCGCAGAGGCTTTTGATCCAGATTCTTACCGAGTTGCTTTGTTCTGTTTTTAAGTTACCTAGTGCAGAGGTTTCTGAGCCCCCCTGGTCCTCTTTGGGGTCCCTGAGGCCTCCTCAGGCCACACAGGCTTTCTCCTTTCACCCACTATTGGAATAGGTGGTGTATGCTAATTGGGAACATCTTGACAGGATTTTCGTTCCTCCCTAAGAGGTTTTCTCTTTTATATCCCATGGAGGAAAAGTTAGTTAAGAAGTGGAGCATGCCAGCCGTAGATGCTGCAGTCTCTTCCTTATATAAGAACTTAACTTGTCCAGTGGATAATGCATAGGGCTTGAAGGACCCTGTTGACAAGAAACTGGAGGCACTACTAAAGGCTTCCTTTTCTTTGGCCAGTTCAGCTATTCAGCCAGCTGTCGCAGCAATTGGAGTCTGCCAGTCCTTAAAGGATTAGGTCAGATGGCCTGACAGGCTGACAGGCCTAACCAAGAGGATGATCCTGCTGAAAGCAGAGCAGATATACCTCCAGCGCTGTGTTTTGCTGTTGATACCTTGAAAGATTCAATACAGCAGGTTTCTCGTTTGGCTCTCCTGTCTGTACACATGCACAGACTTTTGTGGCTTAAAAACTGGTCAGCCGAGCTTCCTTGTAAGAAATTATTGGCAGGGTTCCCCTTTTATGGGGAACGTTTGGTGATGATTTGGACAAATATATCCAAAAGATTTCTGGAGGGAGAGCTCTCTACTTCCTGTGAAGAGAAGGACCAGGCGTCCCTCATTTAAAAACCTCAGGGACCGCTTCCTTAGGTGTCTCAACGCTGGGACAGTTCCACCACCAACAGGGCGCTAGAGCCAGGAGCAATCCACAGGGCCAGAGGAAACCCTGGTTCCAAAACTCTTCTAAACCCGGCACCAAGCCTTCCTTTTGAGGGGACACCCCCACTCTACCAGGTGGGGGAAGGCTGCTGCACTTTGCGGACATTTGGAGAACAGTGGTTCAGGATGAGTGGGTCCTGGGTCCTGCCCCAGGGGACATGTATCAATACAACAAAAAGTTTTAAAAACGGCTGTTTTTTCAGGAGCAGTGATTTTAATAATGCTTAAAGTGAAACAATAAAAATGAAATATTCCTTTATATCATGCCCTTAGTATGCCTGTATGCCTGCCTGTTCCATTTCGAAAGGAAAATATGTCATTTAAAACTGCTCGTGATGGTAATGAATTGTCGGATCCTGGCAATAAAGATAAAAATCATTGAAAAAAATGGCATGGGTCCCCCCCCCCAGTCCATTACCAGGCCCTTTGGGTCTGGTATGAATATTAAGGGGAACCCCACACCAAAATGAAAAAAAAAATGCGTGGTGGTCCCCCTAAAATCCATACCAGGCCATTTGGGTATGGCATGGATATTAAGGGGAACCCTGCGCCAAAATTAAAAAGACATGGTGTGGGGGTCTCGCCAAAATCTATACCAAACCCTTATTCGAGCATGCAACCTGGCAGGCCGCAGAAAAAGGGAGGGCGAGAGAGTCCCCCCTTATGATCTATGGTTCAGGAGGGGGGCACGCTCTGAGCCCTCAATATGGGAAGGATGTTTTGGGGTCCCCCCAAAACACCTTGTCCCCATGTTGATGGGGACAAGGGCCTCTTCCCCACAACCCTTGGCCAGTGGTTGTGGGGGTCTGCGGGCGGGGGGCTTAACTGTAATTCCATCTTCGATGACAGCACAGACAACCCGAGAAAAAAACAAAAAAATAAACTGAAAAACTACAAGCTGGAATTGCAGGGGGGCCCCCCTCAGAGGTTTCTAAGATCCAGCGTTCCCTCGGGTCCTCCAAAGAGAAACTATTTGTTTCAGGCACTAGATCATTTTTTGCATCAGGGAGTGATTATACAGGTTCCTGTATCCGAAAAGGGCGCAGGGTTTTATTCAAACCTGTTCACGGTTCAAAAACCAAACGTGGACACAAGTAGTAGCCTCGCACCAGATGGGAGACTTTTTAACCTCCATTGATATCAAGGACACGTATTTACACGTACCTATCTTTCAACTTCATCAGAGGTTCCTGCAATTTTGCAGTAGAGGAATGTCATTTCCAGTTTGTGGCTCTGCCCTTCGGGCTTGCCACAGCATGCTGGGTGTTCACAAAGGTCATAGCACCAGTACTGGGTCTTTTAAGGGCCCTGGGAATCTTGGTGCTTGGATACCTGGATGGCCTCCTGCTCAGAGATCACTCATTACTGGCTCTAGAACAGTGTGGTATTTAGAAAGCTTGGGCTGGGTCATAAATACCGAAAAGTCAGCCTTGAGATCAGCTTAAAGTCTGATCCTAGATACAGTCCAGGCAAGGGTATTTTTGCCACCCGTAAGGATCTGTGCTCTGAAGGATCAGGTGCGTCAGATAAGGGGCACCAGGCAACCCTTCATTCGGCTCTGTATGAGTCTTCTGGAAAGAATGGTGTGCTCCTTCGAGGCAGTTCCCTATGCCCAGTTCCATTCCAGGTCTATATAACAAGAAATCTTGTTGGCTTGGAACAGGAGAGAGCAAGCCCTGGATTACCCCAGGTTCTTATCTCCTCAGGCAAGCTTAAGCCTAAGCTGGTGGTTGCAGGATCAGAACCTGCGAAACGGACGATCCTTCCTCCTGGTGTCTTGGAGAGTACTGACCACAGACGCCAGTCTCTCAGGCTGAGGAGTGACCCTAGAGGGACAAGGGATCCCCTAGCAATTGGAGCAGATGCTCTGGTAGTTCCATAGAGCCAGTACTCCCTGGTTTATTCTTTCCCACTGATCCCTCTCCTTCCATATTTGTTGTGCAGGTTTTGGGGAGAGGGGGTTCCAGTCATTCTGGTGGCACCAACCTGGCCCAGAAGGTCCAGGTTCCCGGAGATTGTGAGATTGGCAATAGACGGGCCATGGACACTTTCACGCCGCCCCGATCTACTGTTTCAAGGTCCTATATTCTTTTCTACAGTCGGTTGTGGAAATCAGATTGGCTTTGAGTACAATCAGAGGTCAGATTTCAGCCCTGTCAGTATTCTTCCAAAGGCCTTTAGCCTCCCATTCGCTGGTCCGAACCTTTATGCAGAGGGCAACTAGTTTGCTTCCTACCATTAGGTCACCTATGTGTCCTTGGGACTTAAATTTGGTCATGTGTTACAGAAACAACCATTTGAGCCTATTAAGGAAATTCCATTAGACTTGTTGTCATACAAGCCAGTCTTCCTGATGGCCATCACCGCAGCTAAAATGGTGTTGGAATTGGCGGCCCTTTCATGTAGGGAACCATACCTAACTTTTCACCACGACAAGGTGGTGTTGCGTCTTATTCCATCCTTCTTGCCAAAGGTGGTGTCGGCCTTTCATTTAAATCAAGACATTGTTTTGCCTTCTTTTTTCTCTCAGCCTCGTTCGGCAGAAGAGAGACGACTGCATTCCTTGGACATTGTCCGGGCAGTCAGAGTTTATTTGTCTAGATCTGCGGAGATCCGAGGATCAGACTCCTTTTTTGTTTTACCAGAATGACCCAAGAAGGGGCAGGCAGCTTTCAAAGCTTCCATTGCCAATTGGGTCTGCCAGTTGATCATTCAGGCCTATGGTCTGAAACGTAAAGCTCCTACCTTCAGGGTGAGAGCTCATTTTACCAGGGGTGTAGGAACCTCTTGGGCTTTTTGCCATCAGGTATCTTTGGCTCAGATTTGTAAGGCTGCCACGTGGTCTTCAGTGCATACGTTCACAAGATTTTATCAGGTAGATGTTAGAGTAGCCGAAGATTCGGCTTTTGGCCGTAGTGTAATACAGGCTGCCGTTTAAAGTCTGATGGCTATTTTTGTTTGGCAGGGTGTCGCCTTCCCCTCAAGGCTATTGCTCTGAGATGTCACAGTAGGTAATGAATATTAGCTTAACTCTGTGTCCCGTGATGTATAATAAAGAAAATAGGATTTTTTGTCATACTTACCTGTAAAATCCCTTTCTTTGAATACATCACGGGACACAGAGGTCCCTCCCCTCTTTTGAGGATTCAGTGCTTGCTACAAAACTGAAGTATTTCCTGTATGGGAGGGGTTATATAGAGGTGAACTTCCTGTCTAAGACTTTGTCTACCAGTGTCCATTCACCTAGAGATGGCGTATAACCCAGTAGGTAATGAATATTAGCCTAACTCTGTGTCCCATGATATATTCAAAGTAAAGGATTTTACAGGTAGGTATGACGAAAAAATCATTTTTTTCACAGCTATCACGGTGGAGGGCTTGTTGGATTGCTCTCCATGCCCGCCATTCCATCTTGTCCTGTTTGCACTGCTGTGCCCCGTTTGAATGCCATACCCACAGTTCCCAGGTCAGACATTTCCTAGCGACTAGGGATGAGCCGAACAACCCCTGGTTCGGTTTGCATCAAAAGATTTGAACGGACCGAAAGTTTGCGCGAACTTATGAACCCCATTAAAGTCTATGGGACTCGAACATGAGAAAGTGCGAATTTTAAAGGCCAATATGCAAGTTATTGTCCTAAAAAGGGTTTGGGGACCCGGGTCCTGCCCCAGGGGACATGTATCAATGCAAAAAAAAGTTTTAAAAATTGATGTTTTTTCGGGAGCAGTGATTTTAATGATGCTTAAAGTGAAAAAATAAAAGTGAAATATTCCTTTAAATATCATGCCTGGGGGGTGTCTATAGTATAACTGTAAAGTGGCGCGTGTTTCCCGTGTTTAGAATAGTCCCTGCTCAAAATGATATTTCTAAAGGAAAACAAGTAATTTAAAACTGCTTGTGGCTTTAATGTCATGTCTGGTCCCGGGAATATGGATGAAAATCATTGAGAACCCCCCCCAGCCCATTACCAGCCCCTTTGGGTCTTTGTTCTTAAGTAGAATCTGTTTGTAATTTTGAACTGGTACATTCTTTACGTGTAGCTCCAGCCACAAAATCTATTTTTAAGCTTTTTTGGAAAACATAGGGAAGGATTTTCACCCCTGTAACATTTGTTTTGCTGTCTGTGCACCTGTTCAGAAGATTTTACCTCACTTTCTGTCCCAATGACAATTAGAAATTTGGGGTTTTTAGTGAAACAAGGAACTCTTACAGGAGAGAATTTCCCTTCTTAGGGGTAGATTTCCTCTCACTTCCTGTTATCTCCTTCCGTTTACAAGTAGGAGTTGTTTGCAAGTTGGATGTTTGAAAGTAGGGGCCTGCCCTATACACTCTGCAGAAATTTGGGCCTTAGGTGTTGGAATTGCCACAACACTGTAAGCCCTCATAGTTACTCTTGGTGGGCGCAGGAACGGGCCCTGCTGTGAAATATTAGATTAAGAATAGTAATTACATGCCCCTGTTGAACAGGGTCAGAAAAATTGGGCCTTTGGTGGTGGACGGTGTGGTGGTGTTGCCACAACACTATAAGGCCTCACAATTACTCTTGGTGGGCGCAGGAACGGGCCCTGCTGTGAAATATTAGATTAAGAATAGTAATTACATGCCCCTGTTGAACAGGGTCAGAAAAATTGGGCCTTTGGTGGTGGACGGTGTGGTGGTGTTGCCACAACACTATAAGGCCTCACAATTACTCTTGGTGGGCGCAGGAACGGGCCCTGCTGTGAAATATTAGATCAAGAATTGTAATTACATGCCCCTGTTGAACAGGGTCAGAAAAATTGGGCCTTTGGTGGTGGGCGGTGTGGTGGTGATGCCACAACACTGTAAGGCCTCACAGTTACTCTTGGTGGGCGCAGGAACGAGCCCTACTGTGAAATATTAGATCAAGAATTGTAATTACATGCCCCTGTTGAACAGGGTCGCCCTGCACACACGGTCGGACTTTCTGATGGAAAATGTGCGATCGGAGCTTGTTGTCGGAAGTTCCGACACACAAAGTTTGAGAGCTGGCTATAAAATTTTACGACAACAAAATCCGTTTGCGTAAATTCCGACCGTGTGTGGACAATTCCGACGCACAAAGTGACACGCATGCTCAGAATAAATTCTGAGACGGAACTGCTCGGTCTGGTAAAATTAGCATTGATTTCATGAATATAATATTTGTATTTGTCAGATCTACCGAATTTTTGGGGGGTTTTATGTTTTTTATATTTTTGATAATTTGTTGTTTGTTTTTTTAATCAAGATCTCCTGTTTTTGTTAATTTTTTTTTTTTTTTTTGGTGATCTCCATAATTATTTTTGTGGGTTTTGTGTGTCAAGTTACCACAACACCATTATTATATTGTATTTTAGAATCTCAAGGAGATTGGTTGGTGTCCCTTGTTAATTTGACATTGTATTTCGGAAATGTACCTGCCTTCTCACAAACAAACCATCCTTTTTGAAGTAAAACACATAATCAAGTATTTGTGAAAAATAAATAGCCATTTATTCTGGGTCATAACAAAATAAGGAGGAAGGCAACGCTGGATAAACTGGTGAAATTAGCGAAGCCTTTGTACCCCTGGGCACACATCAATTATTTTACAGTCAAAATTGGTGGCCTGTAATAATGTAATAATAGTGAGCACAATCCGGTCCAGGAATACAAGAGATCAGGAACAGCAGCAGATGACATCTATGTCCCCAGGCTGTGGTCATACAAGAGCCTGCATCTTTTGCCAGACCAGACTGAACCCAGGGCCATCACTCTCTGGTCTTCCTTAGATGCTTCCTTCCAGGCTGTGGCTCTGGTGTTGGAGGTGTGGCAGGAGGTGGAGGAGGAGGAGGACCTGGAGGAGGAGGAGGAGGACCATGGTTGAACTCACAAACGTGGCTTTGGCTTGTAAGTTGGCCCCTCAACCCCTTATTTAGGGCTTGTAAGATGAGATACTCACACCCTCCTCCATTTCCAGCATTTTGCAGGCTGTAATATAGGCAAAGTCCTCTTGAAGACTGTGGGGGGTTCTGAGGGCCGCAGTAGCCTTCATAAATAGGCCAATTGCTGCCTCCTTCACATTACTCCTCTCACTTTTTTGTGGAAGGCGGAGGGGAGGGACCTGGGTACCGGGCAGGCTACTGGGCCCAGCCACCTCCTGGCTGCCACTTACCCCCGCCACCTCCTGGCTGAGACTTTCCTGTGTATGAAAAAGGGACATCGTTTTAGTTTTTGGTTCATCAATCACACACAATTTTCATCTCATGACTGTTGCAGATTGAATGTTAATAAATAGAAAAGACTATCATTCTGAGTCCAGCATTTTTCCATCTTGTCACAATCATTTGTGGCCACTACTGACTATTGATATGTAAAACACTTTGTGGAATCAGAAATTAGTTATCAAAACGAACATATATTTAACATCATTAATTTGACAAACAGAAATATTTAGAAGAATGCTATATCTGGCTCAAGCTGGGCTCCTCCACATGTTGCTGCCTGGAAGACCCAAGTTGGGCGTCTGAAGCCTCAGCTGGGGGGGAAGGAAGTGTGGAAGGAAGACTGGAGAGTGCTGGCCTGGGTTCTCTCTGGTCTGCCAGAAAATGCAGTCTGTCGTAGTACCACAGCCTGGGGAGATAAATGTCATCTGCTGCAGCTGCTGATATCAGAGAATCCTGAACCTTCTTGTGCTCCCTAAGATAAGTGCTCCTCATGCCACCAATTAGGGCCTTCAAATAGGGGATGTCTGCCGTGGGGATCACCAGCTTCACAAATTGCACCAATTAATCCAGCACTGCCTTCCTCTTTGTTTTATTGTTATAATAGGGCTGGTTTACCTACCAGACAGGGCAGCTCCCTGAACATATCAATGAATATTGGCATAAAGTCATGATCATTGACTAGATCCATTTTCTCCCCAAGACACAACACAAGACAAACCCTAATGTCAGGCTAAACTCTCCTAATCTTGTTCCAATATAGGCCTCAATCTATAAGCAGTATAGGCCCAAGTTAAAATGGTACCTTCGTTATCACGATCGGCGCTTCCGATACTCCTTCCTCTGCTCACAGATCGTACGTACGATGCACGCGTGTTACGCTTTATGTACACTGCGCATGCGTGAAACTCTGCCCGCCCCTGACATTCTTTCTAGTCTATTCCCCGCCCCTTCTCTTTCAGCGCAGTGAAGGAGAGCACATGAAGGAGAGACAACAGGTGCATGATAATTCCAGCAACGAGTAGGAGGAGGAAAGCCTGGAGCCAGAAACATCAGAATCCTGCAGGCGATTTAAGGCATCAAATATGGCCTTTGTAGAGATGGTGGAGATGGTAGACATCTTGAAAAGGGCCGACTATGACGGGAAGTATGGACCTTACCCAAACCCACATGTCAGAAAGGCCAAGATCATGGCTAAAGTTGTGAAGAGTCTGCACAGGAATTTTGGGTTACAACGATCCAAGGATCAACTGAGGAAACGGTGGTCGGACCTCAAATTAAAGGAGCATGATCAGTATAGAAGGATCAGGAGAGTGCTCCAAAAAAGTAAGTAGTTGTCCTGTGTTCCTATTCTCTTTTTTGATTACGTTCGTGCTGCTCCATGTGCTTTTCTTTACTGTTGTACAATTTAAAATGGCAACTTTCATGTTCATGGGCACAATAATCGGTCGTAGGAAACATTGTTTGTTAATCCACTAAAATACAATGTTTTGGCCAGATGCAGTTCAATACCGCTTTTCTGGCCTACTTCTATTAAAAAAGTTTGTTGTCTAGATGGGTTTGTAACTATAATGAAATGCAAACTAGATTCTGTGTAAGGAGAGGACATTCAGCAGCTGTTTACACATCTGGATACTGGAGCACTAGTGTGGGACACCAGAACACCCTTTTTACTAGGGGGCCCCACGCAGGTGCTCCAGTGAATACTATAGGGGTGTCTCCATCTGTGAAGCTTGAACAAAACAGATAAGTATTCAAGCTTTACAAAGGACAAAAAAAAAATTTCAGCTTGGATCTCTGCTAAAACAGACAATTGTACCCCACTTCCAAGCAATGTTTCATATTCCTATTTCTGCCATCAAATATCTGTGTGCTAAGTATACCTATTTCTGTTCACATAGGGGAGAAAAGACTCGGAGGACACCACTCATCAGAGGAGATCAGGGACTCCACACCTTAGGAAGAAGGGGAATTCCCCCAAACCCAACCAGAGGAGGAGGAGGGAGATGTTGTAGAAATTGTCACCACAACAGGTGAGTGTCTGCGACCACAGCCTCAGGTAATATATGGATGCCTGCATATTTATAATACATGGTTTTTGTTTTTGTTTTTTTTGTATGTGATCGGGACATTGTGGAAGAGGAATGTCATTTCACCAGTGAAAGTGCCCAGATCCTCATCGGGGAGATAATGGGGTGTAATAGAGATTTAGAAAACCTAAAGGAAAACATCAATGATGTTCAAAACAAAATGAAGAACATCATTGATGTTTTAGGGAAAATCTAAAACACCCAGAAATCCCTAAATTTGCTTTTTTTTTATGACTAATTTTTTACATATGTTAAAAGCTAAATTTAGAAGATTCACACAGTGGCGGTTATTTATGAAAGGCAAATCCACTTTGCACTACAAGTGCACTGCAAGTGCACTTGAAAGTGCACTTGGAAGTGCAGTCGCTCTAAATCTAAGGGGTAGATTTGAAATGAGTGGAAGCTCTGCTGATTTTATAATCCAATCATGTGCAAGCTAAAATGCTGTTTTTTATTTTCCGTGCATGTCCCCCTCAGATCTACAGCGGCTTTACTTCCAAGTGCACTTTCAGTGCAATTTCAAGTGCACTTGCAGTGCAAAGTGGATTTGCCTTTAGTAAATAACCCCCAGTGTGTCAACATGTGCTATCTGCCATCACGGGAGATCAATGTATGCGTTTTGTGGGTGCAACCCCTTCCTCGATAATAAAGTAGTTGAGAGGAAGGGGTTGCACCCACAAAACACATCCATTGATCCCCCATGATGGCAGCTAGCACATGTTGACATTAGGCAATTTGTGTGCATCTTCTAAATGTGGCTTTTACAGGGGTGACATCACCCCATCTGCTGAACGCAGTATCAAACACAGTTTGTACATACTCATGTCTGATATTGCCTTCAGTTTATAAAAGTTGAACTTTGTAAGTTCCAGAGTTGTGTATTGTTTTATGGTTTTAAACATGCCTGTTTTACCTATAAAAGGCCATTTATCATTAACGTGACCTAAAAAAATGTTATACAATGAACATGTTGGTTTGTTCAAAAACCCTTTTATAAACGCACATGTAATTGTGCTTTGATTAAAAAGTATGATAATCAACAATGTGTGGCTTCTTCTTTCAATGCTCAAAAAAGCATTTTTTGGAGTAAAGTTGGTGTTTTCAGTGACAATGGGGGTTATTTACTAAAGGCAAATCCACTTTGCACTACAAGTGCAGTTTCAGTGCAGTCTCAAGTGCACTTGTAGTGCAAAGTGTATTTTCCTTTAGTAAATAACACCCAATAGTGCTTCCTAATTTTACACAATCACGCCATTTTCATAACTCCCCAAATTTCGGTCATGGTGCTGAAAATGCAGAATATTTTTGTCAGTAATGCATTACATACATTAACAACAAAAACAAGGTGTGTGTGTAGCAGACCCACAACATAATAATAATAGTTAGCCGAAGAAGAGATTGTCACCTCATGTGTCAAAGAAATTTCGTTTGCACTGTTGAAGAAAAAGGCCAAAAAAAAACAACATTAATAAAAGATAACCGAGGAGATAAAAGAAAACCAAACAGTAAATCAAAGCAAATATTTGTTCAGTTTCAAATACATTTTTATTTAAAAAATGTCTCAGACAGTGTCTGGCATGTTGATGGCCCCCCTACCCGCAAAGTCCTCCATGTATCTTATACGGACCTTGCGGGCACTCTGGGGGGGCAAGCCAGGACGGCCAGTTTCAAGCAACGTCAGGGTTGGTTCATTCAGAATTCCAGCCTCAGGCCCAACTGAGCAAGGCAGGATGATGTGATTGAGTTTATATTCTGCCATGTGTATCAGTGTAAGAAATAGGTGGAACCGGCTGGCCATTATTCCAAACATATTCTCCACCACTCTTCTGGCTGTGGCCAGCTGGTAATTAAAAACCCTCTGGTCTGGGGTGAGGGTCCTCATAGGGAATGGTCGCATAAGATGGTCCCCCAGCACAAACGCTTCATCCGCAACGAAGACAAATGTGAGTCCTTCCGCATTGTCTTCTGGAGCTGGCAAGCCCAAGCTGCCATTCTGGAGAGGCCTATAGAACTCAGTCTGGGCGATGACTCCACCACCCGACATCCAGCCATTCTTCCCCACGTCCACATACAGGAACTCGTAAGTAGCTGACACCACCGCCAACATCACAATACTATTGAACCCCTTGTAGTTGTAATAGTATGACCCCGAGTTGGGGGGTTGGATGATGTGGACGTGTTTCCCATCAATTGCCCCTACGCAGTTGGGAAAGTCCCACCGCTGGGCAAAGTGGGAGGCCACAGTCTGCCATTCCTGTGGCATGGAAGAAAACTGTGCAGTCAATCCTGAAAAAAATAATTAGTCATTTTGCACATAAACATTGAAAGCAGATTAGACACAAACATTCTTGGCCAACATCAGTATAACATTTATTTTAGGGAGTATTTAAAGACAAAAATATAAGGTCCACTTATCAGATTTATCACCCCCTATGATGGCCCATTGTAAAAATTTTAAGGGGGGGGATGTTTTGGACAAGTAACCCTCTCCACTTCATTGAGAGATGAATGCCTAAATAATGTGTATTACTTTGGCCAGCCCCTCCTTACTTACACTACTGGCAGCCCATTGGACAGGTAAGAAGAGTCATAATACAAAAATATAAATACACACTGTACAAATTGGAGCACAAATTTAACATTCTGAAATTACCTATCAAGATAATATTAGGATACAAAAACTTTAAACAGTACCATTTGAAAGTATTCCGGCAGGGCCATTGCACTACATGCTTTGGGAATTCACCCATAAATCTGCCCACAAAAGTGGTAGGTATAGTGTGTATGGGTTTGGCAAAGTCAGCAGATAGAGTATTGGAATTGGTTGACTTAGCGGTTGGGGGAGGGAGGGTTCCAAATGAGTTTGGGACCCAAAAAAAAAAGCCTCTGGCACTCTGCCAGAACTTAAGGACACAAATAACATTTGTACACATTTTAGGTGGTGTTTAGGGTAAATCACTACAATGGAGCTGACAAAATACATTGTTAAGCGACTAGGCAAGGTGGATATGGGCCCAGGAGAGCATGCTGGGAAGGTAAGTGAAGGCAAATATGCATGAAGGACAAAAAAAAACGTTTAAAAATTCCAGCATGCATGAGGACAAAGGGGACATTCACAGCATATTACAATCATGGTAATTAGGGAATGATGAAAGAAATACAATACATTAGCAAACATTAAATACATATAATGAGATTTTAAAGGATAAATCTTACCTTAATATAGTCCTTCTGCAGGACCTGGATGATGGCAGAACAGGTCTCTGGGATAACGATCCCCAGAGCCTTGGGGGAGATGCCTGTCGAGAACTTCAGGTCCTGCAGGCTTCTCCCCGTCACCAAGTACTGCAACGTGGCGATGAGCCTCTGCTCCGGAGTGATGACTTGCCGCATGCAGGTATCCTGCCTGCTGATATAAGGGGTCAGCAAGGCCAACAAACGGTGAAATACGGGGTCCGTCATCCTGAGAAAGTTCCTGAAATCATCAGGATTATTCTTATGGATCTCACGGAGCAAAGGCATGTGAGAGAATTGGTCACACTGGAGCAGCCAATTCTTCGTCCATGAACTCCTCCTCACCCTGTTCATGGACTGGGCTTGTGTCAGATTAAGAACCCCAACACCAAGCCCCCGCACAGCATGAACTCTATGATGACTACGTACACGCAACATGGCTTCAAAACAGTCGGCTGGTCAGAACGAAGTAACAGAACGCACTGAAAAACAGCAAGGCTTGTGAAGAGCGACCTGAAAAACGAGCGGACAAGAACACACTGAATAAACCAATGGGAACTCACTGCACGCACTGAAGACCAGATACAAACCCACAAGCACAAACTGAACAGCAGAAAAATGATCTGAAAACCACGAGTCTGAAAAAGCGCGAATCATCTCTCACCAAACTTTTACTAAAACGAGATTAGCAAAAGGAGCCCAAAGGGTGTCACGCTTGGTATTGAACTGCCCTTTTATAGTCTCGTGGTACGTGGTGTAAGTCACCGCATTCTTGACGTTCGGAAATTCCGACAACTTTGTGCGACCGTGTGTATGCAAGACAGGGTTGAGCCAACATCCGTCGGAAAAAATCAGATGGATTTTGTTGTCGGAATGTCCGATCAATGTCCGACCATGTGTACAGGGCATAAGGCCTCATAGTTACTCTTGGTGGGCGCAGGAAGGGGCCCAGCTGTGAAATATTAGATAAGAATTGTAATTACATGCCCCTGTTAAACAGAGGCTGAAAAATTGGGCCTAAGGCACTGGTGCTGGTGCCACAACATTGCAACCCCTCACAAATACTCTAGTTGGAGCGCAGGAATGAGCCCTGCTGCAAAGTATTGCATCAAAAAATGTAATTACATGCCCCTGTTAAACAGGGGCAGAAAAATTGGGCCTTAGCCACTGGTGGCGGTGCCCAGAACCAAAAATGTTCTTACAAGCTATAAGCATGAACATTGAGGAGGAAGAGGATTGTCACTCAGCATAACAGGATAGTCACTCAGCATCAGCATAGGCAGTCTTGAAGGGATCTCACATTAAAAAAAAAAAAATATTCGGTTACATCAGCATCAGGTGCTTGGTAGCTGGTGATCCAAGACTGATTCATTTTTATGAAGGTCAGCCGATTGACCGATTCGGTGGACAGGCGCACCCTGTGATCGGTTACAAAGCCTCCAGCAGCACTGAATGTGCGTTCCAAAAGAACGCTGGATGCAGGACAGGCCAGTAGCTCAATTGCATACTGTGCAAGCTCTGGCCAGTGATCCATCCTCAAGACCTAGTAACCCAGAGGATTTTCGGTGGGAAAGGTTCACCATTCGCCATGTGAATCAGACACTGGTGATGGTTGCTGGAACCGATCATACCTTGGGGCTGCGGACTAAAAAATTGTCTGAATGCATCGGTCAGACAGCCACCTTCTCCACCTCTCCTTCTGTGACTGACCGAAGCCTCAGCAACATGTTGTCCAGGAGGACCAGGAAATTGTAACCTCCCAGGCTCTGGAAACACGATGCACAAACCTTTCTGCAAGGCCTCCCGAAGATGTTTCATGCTCTGCTCAGGGGCGTAACTACCACCATAGCGACCCATGCGGGCGCTATGGGGCCTGCAGCCGAGTGGGGCCCAGTGAGGATGAGAGCACCGCCGGCACAGTCTCCCAGCCAGGGGAAGAGAGAGGAGAGAAAGAGGCGAGCTGTCCGTATCAGCAGAGAGCTGAATTGCCCCATGTAATAGCTTTCATTAGAACTTCCAGTGTTCCTGGAGCTCACGTCACATAGCGCCACCTCTTGGCCCGGCGCCTTTGATAGACAGAATGCCGATCCAATGCGGGACATGTGACATCATCAAAGGCGTCGGGCCAAGAGGTGGGGCTATGTGACGATGAGCCCCGGGAAGACGGGAAATTCAAATGAAAGCTATTACAGCGGGCAATCCCGCTCTCTGCTGATCTGGGTGGCTTGCCTCTTCCTCTGCATAGGTGAGGCTGTATGGGGCACAGGCAGACCAGGCTGTATGGGGCACAGGTCACGCTGTATGGGGCACAGGTCATGCTGTATGGGGCACAGGTCACGCTGTATGGGGCACAGGCAGACCAGGCTGTATGGGGCACAGGTCACGCTGTATGGGGCACAGGTCACGCTGCATTGGGCACAGGTCACGTTGCATGGGGCACAGGTCATGCTGCATGGGGCACAGGTCATGCAGCATGGGGCACAGGTCATGCTGCATTGGGCACAGGTCACGTTGTATGGGGCACAGTAGACATGTGCATTCGTTTTCGTCCGAATGCATTTTTCGTCCGAATTTCAGGTATTTTCGTTATCGTTTTAACAAACGATAATGAAAGTGCAGAATCCGAAAAACGAAAGATCCGACATAAACAAATGCTTTATTTTCGTTTTCGTTGCTACAACAGTTCGATATAGATAGGAGATTCGACATGATGATGACAATAACAATCTGTGTCCATCAAACCTGTGGTCGAATGTGCCTAACCTTAACTCTATTAGTCCAAGATTATTCTACATAGAGAGAAAAGATTCGACATAGAGAAAAGATTCGACGTAGGGGAGAAAAGATTCGACGTAGGGGAGAAAAGATTCGACGTAGGGGAGGAAAGATTCGACGTAGGGGAGAAAAGATTCGACGTAGGGGAGGAAAGATTCGACGTAGGGGAGAAAAGATTCGACGTAGGGGAGAAAAGATAAATAAAAATAATGATGATGATGAATGTTATTGGCTGATTGTCACCAAAGAGTAGGAGCAGTAAAATAGCTAGAATTAAGTAGACATGTACTTTGGCTTATGGTGTCTGTTGAAAGTTCTAAGAAGATTCGGCGGAGCAGGTAAACTATACAGCGTCGTACAGTTTAGCTGCTCCGTCGAATCTTCTTTGAGCATTCGACAGACACCATAAGCCTTCAATGACAGATTCAACCTTAATTTGGATTTTTGGACGAATGCAATTTTTAACGAAAAACAAAATAAATAAAAACAAATTTCGGGAGTAACTAAATAAATTTATTTTTTGGACGAAAACGAAATTCCGAAACGAAATATTTCAGTGTGCACATGTCTAGGTAGGGCACAGGTCACGCTGTATGGGGCACAGGTCACGCTGTATTGGGCACAGGTACCACTGTATGGGGCACAGGTCACGCTGCATGGGGCACAGGTCACGCTGCATGGGGCACAGGTCATGCTGCATGGGGCACAGGTCACGCTGTATGGGCCACAGGTCACGCTGTATGGGGCACAGGTCACGCTGTATTGGGCACAGGTCACGCTGCATTGTGCACAGATCACGCTGTATGTGGCACAGCTCACGCTGCATTGACACTAGGGCAGCTGTGGGGGGGGCTGTTTGCAGGGGGGCCCCATACAACATTTTGCTATGGGGCCCTGCTATTTCTAGTTACGCCCCTGCCTCTGCTCCCTCTGCGATGGCAAGATAAGGTCATACCCTTGTAATGTGGATCAAGGAGGGTTGCCAGCCAGTAATGATCCCTCTCCTTGATACCACGAATAAGAGGATCCTTCCGCAGGCTTTGCAAGATCAGGGAGGCCATGCAGCGTAGGTTTGCTGAGGCATTCGGTCCAGAGTCCTCTGGGTCACTAAGGACGACATAAACTGCAGCCACCTCCTCCCAGCCATGTACAAGTCCATGGGTTTCTTCAGACTATAAATGATCCCTTGAAGACTGCTGCTGATGCTGAGTGCTAGGCCCCACCTCCATGCTGACACAATCCTCCTCCTTCTCCTCGTCCTCTTTCTGTGTGATTGGCAGGCATGCAGGAACACTGTCTGGATAAAGGGAGCCTTGAGAGGTAAGAAAGTCCTCCTATTCCTGCCTCTGTTCTGCCTCAAGTGCTCTGTCCATTATTCCATGCAGCGTGTGCTCCAACAGGTGGACAAGAGGGACAGTGTCACTGATTCATGAACTGTCACTGCTCACCATCCTCGTGGCCTCCTCAAATGGTGACAGGACAGTGCATGCATCCCTGATCATGGCCCACTGGCGTGGGGAAAAGAAACAAGCTCCCGTGACCCTGTCCTGGTGCCATAGTCGCATAGGTAATCATTGATGGTCCTCTGCTGCATGTGCAGCCGCTGCAGCATGGCCAACGTTGAGTTTCACCTGGTGGGCATGTCACAGATTAGGCGGTTCTTGGGCAGGTTAAATTCCTTTTGGAGGTCAGCCAGCCAAGCACTGGCATTATATCAACGGCGGAAATGCACACAGACTTTCCTGGCCTGCCTCAGGACATCCTGTAAGCCTGGGTACCTGCCCAAGAACTGCTGCACTACCAAGTTAAGAACGTGAGCCAAACAGGGCACATGGGTCAGTTGTCCCTGTCGGAGGGCGGAGAGGAGGTTGGTGCCATTGTCGCAAACCACCATTCCTGGCTTAAGCTGGCGTGGCATCAACCACCTCTGAACCTGCCCCTGCAGAGCTGACAGAATCTCTGCCCCAGTGTGGCTCCTGTCCCCCAAGCACACCAGCTCAAGCACCGCATGGCATCTTTTTGCCTGCGTGCTTGCGTAGCCCCTGAACGCCTACGGAGCACCACTGGTTCCGAGGACAAATCAGCACTGGAAGAGACCATGGAGGAAGAAGAAGAGGAGGGGGTGGAGGAGAGAGGTGTGGCAGAATCACCACTAGTACAATTTTGGAGGCTTGGTGGCGGAACAACCTCCAACACTACTGCACCCTGTCCTGCATCTTTCCCAGCTGCCAGAAGAATCACCCAGTGTGCGGTGAAAGATAGGTAACGTCTCTGTCCATGCCTGTTAGACCATGAGTCAGCGGTAATATGCACCTTACCGCTGACTGCCCTGTCCAGCGAGGCATTGCCTTCCACATGCCGGTAGAGAGCCGGAATTGCCTTCCGTGAAAAAAAGTGGCGTTTGGGAACCTGCCACTGAAGTACCGCACATTCCACAAACCCACGGAAGGGGGCAAAGTCTACCAACTGAAAAGGCAGCAGTTGAAGTGCTAGCAATTTAGCCAAGCTAGAATTCAACCACTGGGCATGTGGATGGCTGGGAATGAACTCCTTTTGCTGGTGGAGAACTGGGGTAGGGAAATCTGCCTGCTAAAATCGGACGTTGGTGTACCGATAGCAGATTTCCCACAAGTACTTGGCAGTGGCACACTTAATTCTACACCTTCATTCCTCTCAGTGCAGGTTTCTGAGAGGACTGAAGGTATAGTGGAGTTGGAGATCCCAGCTGATGAGGAGGAGAAAGGAGAGGTCCGCCTTGTTCTGCAACGGGCTGCATGGGAGCTCAACATATGTCTGATTAAGCATGTGGTGCCCAAGTGCTTGCTGTCTAGTCCACACTTGATACGTTTCAGACATATGTTGCAAATAGCAACGGTGCGATCTGCTGCACACGTCTCAAAAAAGGCCCACACCGAAAAACTTTTGGAATAACGCGCAGTCACCAGCACCCTGTACTTGCGGAGCTCTGCGGTGTAATGCAGTCGGTTGGCTGCCCTTAAGCTGGCCCCTGGAGGGCATCCTGCCTCGTTGGAGATGTGCCTCCTCTTGCTCCACCTCCTCCTCTCTCCTATCAGGCACCCATGTAGAGTCATTGAGCTCATCATCCCCTCCCTCCTCATCACTGGAGCAAACCTGGCAGTATGCTGCAGCTGGGAGAACATGACTGCCAATTTGTTGTCCTTCTTGGGCAACCCCTCTCTCTGGGCTCATGTTACTGCCTTCCTCAAGCTGGGTACCATCATCGGAGCTTTCAAAACGCTGCGCATCCTCCTGCAGCATGTACCCGACACTGTGGTCGAAAAGTTCGGGGGACTACTCCGGTGGGGCTAGGGAAGGAGTAACTGATGATGACCTCGAGTCCAAGTAATAGGCCACTTTGGCACCTGCATTGGCAGCCAAGGTAGCCTGGGTGACAGAGGATGAGGAGGATGAGGACGGCTTGGTCAACCACTCTACCAATTCTTCGGAATGTTGTGGCTCAACACAGCCAGCTGCCAAGAAAAGGGACAAGCGTGCCCCACAGCCACGTGCTGATGAGGATGCACTGTGTCCATGACCAGCACTATTGGCTCTAGACACAGAGCCTGCTTGCCCTCTTTTATTGGCCTGTGACTGTCTGCCTCTCCTTGTTGTCCTTCCAGACATACTGTCTTTGATGTATTGGATTGGGTACACAAGGAATGGCCTGCAGTGAGATGTAGCTGCACAAAGCTGGGATGTATATATATACTGATTACACTGCAGCTAGCTGAATTGCCTGCCTGCCTGTAGTATTATTAGAAAGAGAACACCAGCAATTGTCTGCAGTTAGCTTTAGTTGCACACTGTGCGCAGGATACAGTACACTGACTGAAAATACTGCAGCTGCCTGCCTGTAAGCATATTAGGAAGAGAACACCAGCAATTGTCTGCAGTTAGCTTTAGTTGCACACTGTGCGCAGGATACAGTACACTGACTGAAAATACTGCAGCTGCCTGCCGCCTGTAAGTATATTAGGAAAAGAACACCAGCAATTGTCTGCAGTTAGCTTTAGTTTCACACTGTGCCCAGTATTGCTCAGCTAGCTGAATTGCCTGCCTGCCTGTAGTATTATTAGAAAGAGAACACCAGCAATTGTCTGCAGTTAGCTTTAGTTGCATACTGTGTGCAGGATACAGTACACTGACTGAAAATACTGCAGCTGCCTGCCTGAGGTATTATTAGGAAGAGAAGACCAGAAATTGTCTGCAGTTAGCTTTAGTTGCACACTGCACAGGATACAGTACACTGACTGAAAATACTGCAGCTGCCTGTCTGTAAGTATATTAGGAAGAGAACACCAGCAATTGGCTGCAGTTAGCTTTAGTTGCACACTGTGCCCAGTATACAGTACACTAATATACTGTAGCTAGCTGAATCAACTGCCTGCCTGAGGTATTATTAGGAAGAGAACACCAGCAATTGTCTGCAGTTAGCTTTAGTTGCACACTGCACATGATACAGTATACTGACTGAAAATACTGCAACTGCCTGCCTGTAAGTATATTAGAAAGAGAACACCAGCAATTGGCTGCAGTTAGCTTTAGTTACACACTGTGCAAAGGATACAGTACACTGACTGAAAATACTGCAGCTGCCTGCCTGTGGTATTATTAGGAAGAGAACACCAGCAATTGTCTGCAGTTAGCTTTAGTTGCACACTGTGCACAGGATACAGTACACTGACTGAAAATACTGCAGCTGCCTGCCTATGGTTAGGGATGAGCTTCGAGTTCGACCGTTTGTCGAATTGCAAACATTATGGGCCGTTCACGCCAAATTCAAGTGGCGCGTCACGGCCCATAATTCACTGCGGCATCGCCGTGCATTGCTGACTGATGATTGGCCAAGCATGCACTATGACCTGCACGCTTTGGCCAATCACAGCGCGGTAAGAACAGAGAGCCATAATTGGCCAAAGGCAAGGTGGCTTTGGACAATTATGCCTCAGGGGATTTAGTACACGCCCCACGCTAAATAAGGCCACCTGCATGTCGGCCGTGTGTAGTGTGTTCCGGCGTGCTGAGAGAGAAATAGAGATAGAGAGACAGTGTCATTTCATTTGAGTTAGATAGAGTAGGCAGGCGAGTCAGTTAGCTGCAGTCAGTGTATTGTGTATATATATGCATCCCAGGTGTTGAATATATATATATATATATATATATATATATATATATATATATACTGTATTCAGTTTAGCTAGATCCGTTCCTGTTATTCTCTTTCTAATATACTTACAGGCAGGCAGCTGCAGTATTTTCAGTCAGTGTATTGTGTATATATATGCATCCCCCTTAAATTTTTCACTCTTTGTTATATTGCATCCATTTGCTAAAATCATTTAAGTTCATTTTTTTCCTCATTAATGTACACACAGCACCCCATATTGACAGAAAAATACAGAATTGTTGATATTTTTGCAGATTTATTAAAAAAGAAAAACTGAAATATCACATGGTCCTAAGTATTCAGACCCTTTTCTCAGTATTTAGTAGAAGCACCCTTTTGATCTAATACAGCCATGAGTCTTCTTGGGAAAGATGTAACAAGTTTTTCACACCTGGATTTGGGGATCCTCTGCCATTCCTCCTTGCAGATCCTCTCCACTTCTGTCAGGTTGGATGGTAAACGTTGGTGGGCAGCCATTTTTCCCTCGATTGCAACCAGTTATCCTGCCCCTGTCCCAGGCTACCGTTGGGCCACTCTGCCATATAGCCCCGACTGGTGGAGGGCTACAGTGATGGTTGACTTTCTACAACTTACTCCCATATCTCAACTGCATCTCTGGAGCTCAGCCACAGTGATCTTTGGCTTCTTCTTTACCTCTCTCACCAAGGCTCTTCTCCCCCGATAGCTCAGTAAGGCCGGACGGCCAGCTCTAGGAAGGGTTCTGGTTGTCCCAAACATCTTCCATTTAAGGATTATGGAGGCCACTGTGCTCTTAGGAACCTTAAATGCAGCAGAAATGTTTTTGTAACCTTCGCCAGATCTGTGCCTTGCCACAATTCTGTCTCTGAGCTCTTCAGGCAGTTCCTTTGAACTCATGATTCTCATTTGGTCTGACATGCACTGTGAGCTGTAAGGTCTTATATAGACAGGTGTGTGGCTTTCCTAATCAAGTCCAATCAGTATAATCAAACACAGCTGGACTCAAATGAAGGTGTAGAACCATCTCAAGGATGATCAGAAGAAATGGACAGCACCTGAGTTAAATATATGGGTGTCACAGCAAAGGGTCTGAATACTTAGGACCATGTGATATTTCAGTTTTTCTTTTTTAATAAATCTGCAAAATGTTAACAATTCTTTTTTTTTGTCTGTCAATATGGGGTGCTGTGTGTACATTAATGAGGAAAAAAAATGAACTTAAATGATTTTAGCAAATGGCTGCAATATAACAAAGAGTGAAAAATTTAAGGGGGTCTGAATACTTTCCGTCTCCACTGTGTATACATTGTATTCAGTTTATCTAGATCTGTTCATATCAGGGGCGTTACTAGAAATAGCAGGGCCCCATAGCAAAATGTTGTATGGGGTCCCCCTGCAAACAGCCTCCCCCTCACATCTGCCCTAGTGTCAATGCAGTGTGACCTGTGTCACATATAGCGTGACTTGTGCACAATGCAGCGTGACCTGTGCCCAATGCAGCGTGACCTGTGCACAATGCAGTGTGACCTGTGCCCATTGCAGCGTGACCTGTGCCCCATACAGCATGACCTGTGCCCAATGCAGCGTGACCTGTGCCCAATGCAGTGTGACCTGTGCCCAATGCAGCATGACCTGTGCCCCATATGGCCTGACCTGTGCCCCATACAGCGTGACCTGTGCCCAATGCAGCATGGCCTGTGCCCCATACACCGTGACCTGTGCCCAATACAGCGTGACCTGTGCCTAATGCAGCATGACCTGTGCCCCATACAGCATGACCTGTGCCCAATGCAGTGTGACCTGTGCCCAATGTAGCGTGACCTGTGCCCCATACAGTGTGACCTGTGCCCCATACAGCATGACCTGTGCCCAATGCAGCGTGACCTGTGCCCATTGCAGCGTTGCCTGTGCCCAATACAGCCTGGTCTGCCTGTGCCCCATACAGCCTCACCTGTGCAGAGGAAGAGGCAAGCCACCCGGATCAGCAGAGAGCGGGATTGCCCGCTGTAATAGCTTTCATTTGAATTTCCCGTCTTCCCGGGGCTCATCATCACATAGCCCCACCTCTTGGCCTGACGCCTTTGATGACGTCACACGTCCCGCATTGGATTGGCGTTCTGTCTATCAAAGGCGCCGGGCCAAGAGGTGCAGCTATGTGACGTGAGCCCCGGAAACACTGGAAGTTCTAATGAAAGCTATTACATGGGGCAATTCAGCTCTCTGCTGATACAGACAGCTTGCCTCTTCCTCTCCTCTCTCTTCTCCTGGCTGGGAGACTGTGTCGGCGGTGCTCTCATCATCACCGGGCCCCACTCGGCTGCAGGACCCATAGCGCCCGCATGGGTCGCTATGGTGGTAGTTCCGCCCCTGGTTCCTGTTATTCTCTTCCTAATATACTTACAGGCAGGCAGCTGCAGTATTTTCAGTCAGTGTACTGTATCCTGTGCACAGTGTGCAACTAAAGCTAACTGCAGACAATTGCTGGAGTTCTCTTCCTCAGGCAGGCAGTTGATTCAGCTAGCTGCAGTATATTAGTGTACTGTATACTGGGAACAGTGTGCAACTAAAGCTAACTGCAGCCAATTGCTGGTGTTCTCTTCCTAATATACTTACAGACAGGCAGCTGCAGTATTTTCAGTCAGTGTACTGTATCCTGTGCACAGTGTGCAACTAAAGATAACTGCAGCCAATTGCCGGTGTTCTCTTTCTAATAATACCTCAGGCAGGCAGCTGCAGTATCTTCAGTCAGTGTACTGTATTCTGTGCACAGTGCGCAACTAAAACGAACTACAGACAATTGCTGGTGTTCTCTTCCTAATAATACCACAGGCAGGAAGCTGCAGTATTTTCAGTCAGTGTACTGTATCCTGTGCACAGTGTGCAACTAAAGCTAACTGCAGACAATTGCTGGTGTTATCTTCCTAATATACTTACAGGCAGGCAGCTGCAGTATTTTCAGTCAGTGTACTGTATCCTGCGCACAGTGTGCAACTAAAGCTAACTGCAGACAATTGCTGGTGTTCTCTTCCTAATATACTTACAGGCATGCAGCTGCAGAATTTTCAGTCAGTGTACTGTATCCTGTGCACAGTGTGCAACTAAAGCTAACTGCAGACAATTGCTGGTGTTCTTTCTAATAATACTACAGGCAGGCAGGCAATTCAGCTAGCTGCAGTATAATCAGTATATATATACAGCCCAGCTTTGTGCAGCTACATCTCACTGCAGGCCATTCCTTGTGTACCTATTCCAATACATCAAAGACAGTATGTCTGTAAGGCCAACAAGGAGAGGCAGAAAGTCACAGGCCAATAAAGAGGGCAAGCAGGCTCTGTGTCTAGAGGCAACAGTGCTGGTCATGGACACGGTGCATCCTCATCAGCACGTGGCCGTGGGGCACGCTTGTCCTTTTTCTCGGAAGCTGGCCGTGTTGAGCCACAACATGCCGAAAAGTTGGTAAAGTGGATGACCAAGCCGTCGTCATCCTCCTCATCCTCTGTCACCCAGGCTACCTTGGCTGCCAATGCAGGTGCCAAAGCAGCCTATTCCTTGGACTCGAGGTCATCATCAGTTACTCCTTACCTAGCCTCACCAGAGGAGTCCCTCGAATTGTTTTACCACAGTGTCGGGTACATGCTGCAGGAGGATGCGCAGCGTTTTGAAGGCTCTGATGATGGTATCCAGCTTGAGGAAGGCAGTAACGTCAAACCAGAGAGAGGGGTTGCCCAAGAAGGACAACAAACTGGCAGTCATGTTCTCCCAGCTGCAGCATACTGCCAGGTTTGCTCCAGTGATGAGGAGGGAGGGGATGATGAGCTCACTGACTCTACATGGGTGCCTGATAGGAGAGGGGAGGAGGAGGCTGAGGAGGAGGCACATCTCCAATGAAGCAAGATGCCCTCCAGGGGCCAGCTTAAGGGCAGCCAACTGAGCATCACACCGAAGAGCTCCGCAAGTGCAGGGCGCTGGTGACTCTGCACGTTATTCCAAAAGTTCTTCAGTGTGGGCCTTTTTTGAGACGTGTGCAGCAGATCGCACCGTTGCTATTTGCAACATATGTCTGAAGCCTATGAAGCGTGGACTAGACAGCAAGCGCTTGGGCACCACATTCTTAATCAGACATATGTCGAGCTCCCATGCAGGCCGTTGGCAACACTACCTAACATACCCACACCAAAGAACAAGGCGGACCTCTCCTTGCTCCTCCTCATCAGCTGGGATCTCCAACCCCACTATACCTTCAGTCCTCTCAGAAGCCTGCACTGAGAGGAATGAAGGTGTAGAATTAGGTGTGCCACTGCCAAGTACTTGCGGGAAATCTGCTATCAGTACACCAACTTCCGATTCTAGCAGGCAGATTTTCCTACCCCAGTTGCTCCACTGGCGAAAGAAGTTCGCTCCCAGCCATCCACATGCCCAGCGGTTGAATGCTAGCTTGGCTAAATTTCTAGCACTTCAACTGCTGCCTTTTCAGTTGGTGTACTCTGCCCCCTTCCGTGAGTTTGTGGAATGTCCGGCACCTCAGTGGCAGGTTCCCAAACGCAACTTTTTTTTCATGGAAGGCGATTCCGGCTCTCTACCGGCATGTGGAAGGCAATGTCCATGCCTCGCTTGCATATTACTGCTGACTAGGGATGAGCTTCGGTTCGAGTCGAATTCATGTTCGACTCGAACATTAGCTGTTCGCAAGTTCGCCGAACAGCGAACAATTTGGGGTGTTCGCGGCAAATTCGAATGCCACAGAACACCCTTTAAAAGTCTATGGGAGAAATCAAAAGTGCTAATTTTAAAGGCTTATATGCAAGTTGTTGTTATAAAAAGTGTTTGGGGACCCGGGTCCTGCCCCGGGGGAAATGGATCAATGCAAAAAAAAGTTTTAAAAACGGCCGTTTTTTCAGGAGCAGTGATTTTAATAATGCTTAAAGTCAAACAATAAAAGTGTAATATCCCTTTAAATTTCATACCTGGGGGGTGTCTATAGTATGCCTGTAAAGGGGCGCATGTTTCCTGTGTTTAGAACAGTCTGACAGCAAAATGACATTTCGAAGGAAAAATTCCATTTAAAACTACCCGCGGCTATTGCATTGCCGACAATACACATAGAAGTTCATTGATAAAAACGGCATGGGAATTCAACACAGGGAAACCCCGAACCAAAATTTAAAAAAAAATGACGTGGGAGTCCCCCTAAATTCCATACCAGGCCCTTCAGGTCTGGTATGGATATTAAGGGGAACCCCAGCCAAACTTTAAAAAAAAATGACGTGGGGTTCCCCATAAATTCCATACCAGACCCTTCAGGTCTGGTATGGATTTTAAGGGGAACCCCGCGCCAAAAAAAAAAAAAACGGCGTGGGGTCCCCCCAAAGATCCATACCAGACCCTTATCCGAGCACGCAACCTGGCAGGCCGCAGGAAAAGAGGGGGGGACGAGAGTGCACCCCCCCTCCTGAACCGTACCAGGCCACATGCCCTCAACATTGGGAGGGTGCTTTGGGGTAGCCCCCCAAAACACCTTGTCCCCATGTTGATGAGGACAAGGGCCTCATCCCCACAACCCTGGCCGGTGGTTGTGGGGGTCTGCGGGCGGGGGGCTTATCGGAATCTGGAAGCCCCCTTTAACAAGGGAACCCCCAGATCCCGGCCCCCCTCTGTGTGAAATGGTAAGGGGGTACTTACCCCTACCATTTCACAAAAAAACTGTCAAAAATGTTAAAAATAACAAGAGACAGTTTTTGACAATTCCTTTATTTAAATGCTTCTTCTTTCTTCTATCTTCCTTCATCTTCTTCTTCTTCTGGTTCTTCTGGCTCTTCTGGTTCTTCCTCCGGCGTTCTCGTCCAGCATCTCCTCCGCAGCGTCTTCTATCTTCTTCTCTTCGGGCCGCTCCGCACCCATGGCATGGGGGGAGGCTCCCGCTCTTCTCTTCATCTTCTTCATCCTCTTCTCTTCTTCCTTCTTCTCTTCTTCTCTTCTTCATTTTCTTCTCCGGGCCGCTCCGCATCCATGCTGGCATGGAGGGAGGCTCCCGCTGTGTGACGGCGTCTCCTCGTCTGACGGTTCTTAAATAACGGGGGGCGGGGCCACCCGGTGACCCCGCCCCCTCTGACGCACGGGACATGACTGGACTTACCTGTGGCATTCCCCATGACGTCACAGGGAAGTCCCGTCAAGTCACCGTGCGTCAGTGGGGGGCGGGGTCACCAGGTGGCCCCACCCCCCGTTATTTAAGAACCGTCAGACGAGGAGACTCCGTCACACAGCGGGAGCCTCCCTCCATGCCAGCATGGGTGCGGAGCGGCCCGGAGAAGAAAATGAAGAAGAGAAGAAGGAAGAAGAGAAGAGGATGAAGAAGAAGATGAAGAGAAGAGCGGGAGCCTCCCCCCATGCCATGGGTGTGGAGCGGCCCGAGGAGAAGAAGATAGAAGACGCCGCGGAGGAGATGCTGGATGAGAACGCCGGAGGAAGAACCAGAAGAGCCAGAAAAACCAGAAGAAGAAGATGAAGGAAGATAGAAGAAAGAAGAAGCATTTAAATAAAGGAATTGTCAAAGACTGTCTCTTGTCATTTTTAACATATTTGACAGTTTTTTAGTGAAATGGTAGAGGTAAGTACCCCCTTACCATTTCACACAGGGGGGGCCAGGATCTGGGGGTCCCCTTGTTAAAGGGGGCTTCCAGATTCCGATAAGCCCCCCACCCGCAGAGCCCCACAACCACCGGCCAGGGTTGTGGGGATGAGGCCCTTGTCCTCATCAACATGGGGACAAGGTGTTTTGGGGGGCTACCCCAAAGCACCCTCCCAATGTTGAGGGCATGTGGCCTGGTATGGTTCAGGAGGGGGGGCGCACTCTCGTCCACCCCTCTTTTCCTGCGGCCTGCCAGGTTGCGTGCTCGGTTAAGGGTCTGATATGGATTTTTGGGGGGACCCCACGCCGTTTTTTTTTTTTTTTGGCGCGGGGTTCCCCTTAAAATCCATACCAGACCTAAAGGGTCTGGTATGGAATTTAGGGAGAACCCCACGTCATTTTTTTTTTAAATTTTGGCCGGGGTTCCCCTTAATATCCATACCAGACCTGAAGGGCCTGGTATGGAATTTAGGGGGACTCCCACGTCATTTTTTTTTTAAATTTTGGTTCGGGGTTTCCCTGTGTTGAATTCCCATGCTGTTTTTATCAATTAACTTCTATGTGTATTGTCGGCAATGCAATAGCCGCGGGTAGTTTTAAATGGAATTTTTCCTTTGAAATGTCATTTTGCTGTCAGACTGTTCTAAACACGGGAAACATGCGCCCCTTTACAGGCATACTATAGACACCCCCCAGGTATGAAATTTAAAGGGATATTACACTTTTATTGTTTTACTTTAAGCATTATTAAAATCACTGCTCCTGAAAAAACGGCCGTTTTTAAAACTTTTTTTTGCATTGATCCATGTCCCCTGGGGCAGGACCCAGGTCCCCAAACACTTTTTATGACAATAACTTGCATATAAGCCTTTAAAATTAGCACTTTTGATTTCTCCCATAGACTTTTAAAGGGTGTTCTGCGGCATTCGAATTTGCCGCGAACACCCCAAATTGTTCGCTGTTTGGCGAACTTGCGAACAGCCAATGTTCGAGTCGAACATGAGTTCGACTCGAACTCGAAGCTCATCCCTACTTCAGATCATGTTGTCCTTAGTGACCCAGAGGACTCTGGACCGAATGCTTCAGCAAACCTACCCCTTTGATTCGTTACAAGGGTAAGGTTGCGGACCAGAGGGAGCAGAGGATGAAACATCTTCGGGAGGCCTTGCAGAAAGGTTTGTGCAACTCGTTTCCAGAGCTTGGGAGGTTACAATTTCCTGGTCCTCCTAGACAACGTGTTGCTGAGGCTTCGGTCAGTCACAGAAGGAGCGGTGGAGAAGGTGGCCGTCTGACTATTATGTTCAGACAATTTTTTAGTCTGCAGCCCCAAGGTATGATCGGTTACAGCAACCATCGCCAGTGTCTGATTCACATGGTGCAGGAATACCTAGGGGCAAGATCAGACTTGGACACCTTTCCCACTGAAAATCCTCTGGGTTACTGGGCCTTGAGGATGGATCACTGGCCAGAGCTTGCACAGTATGCAATTGAGCTACTGGCCTGTCCTGCATCCAGCGTTCTTTTGGAACGCACATTCAGTGCTGCTGGAGGCTTTGTAACCGATCACAGGGTGCGCCTCTGCACCGAATCAATCGATTGGCTGACCTTTTTATGTGAGATCCCTTCAAGATTGCCTCTGCTGATGCTGAGTGACTATCCTGTTATGCTGAGTGACAGTCCTCTTCCTCCTTAATGTTCATGCTGATAGCTTGTAAGAACATTTTTGGTTCTGGGCACCGCCACCAGTGGCTAAGGCCCAATTTTTCTGCCCCTGTTTAACAGGTGCGTGTAATTACAATTTTTGATGCAATACTTTGCAGCAGGGCTCATTTCTGCGCTCCAACTAGAGTATCTGTGAGGGGTTGCAGTGTTGTGGCACCAGCACCAGTGCCTTAGGCCCAATTTTTCAGCCCCTGTTTAACAGGGGCATGTAATTACAATTCTTGATCTAATATTTCACAGCAGGGCCCATTCCTGCGCCCACCACGAGTAACTGTGAGGCCTTACAGTGTTGTGGCAACACCACACCGTCCACCACCAAAGACCCAATTTTTCTGACCCTGTTCAACAGGGGATGCAATTACAATTCTTGATCTAATATTTCAAAGCAGGGCCCATTCCTGCACCCACCAAGAGTAACTGTGAGGCCTTACAGTGTTGTGGCAACACCATCTCACCGTCCACCACCAAAGGCCCAATTTTTCTGACCCTGTTCAACAGGGGCATGTAATTACAATTCTTGATCTAATATTTCACAGCAGGGCCCGTTCCTGCGCCCACCAAGAGTAGCTGTGAGGCCTTATAGTGTTGTGGCAACACCACCACACCATCCACCACCAAAGGCCCAATTTTTCTGACCCTGTTCAACAGGGGCATGTAATTACAATTCTTGATCTAATATTTCACAGCAGAGCCCGTTCCTGCGCCAAAGAGTAACTGTGAGGGCTTACAGTATTGTGGCAGCACCAACACCTAAGACCCAAATTTCTGCAGAGTATATAGGGCAGGCCCCTACTTTCAAACATCCAACTTACAAACGACTCCTACTTGCAAACGGAAGGAGACAACAGGAAGTGAGAGGAAATCTACCCCTAGGAAGGGAAATTCTCTCCTGTAAGAGTTCCTTGTTTCACTAAAAACCCAAATTTTCAAAATCCAATTGTCATTGGAACAGTATGTGAGATGAAATCTTCTGAACAGGTGCACAGACAGCAAAACAAATGTTATAGTGGTGATAATCCTTTCCTATGTTTTCCAAATAGCTTAAAAATAGATTTTTTGGCTGGAGCTACACGTAAAGAACGTACCAGTTCAAAATTACAAAAAGATTCTTTACACACAGCCTTTCCTTTTTTTTTAATTTGGGTGCGGGGTTCCCCTTAATATCCATACAAGACCCAAAGGGGCTGGTAATGGGCTGGGGGGGTTTCTCAATGATTTTCATCCATATTGCCAGAACCAGACATGACATTAAAGCCGCAAGCAGTTTTAAATGACTTTTTTTCCTTTAGAAATGTCATTTAGAGCAGGGACTGCTCTAAACACGGGAAACACGCGCCATTTTACAGGCATACTATAGACAACCCCCAGGCACGATATTTAAAGGAATATTTCACTTTTATTTTTTCACTTCAAGTATCATTAAAATCACTGCTCCCGAAAACTGCTCCTACCTGGGGCAGGACCCGGGTACCCAAACCCTTTTTAGGATAATAACTTGCATATTGGCCTTTAAAATTCGCACTTTTGATTTCTCATGTTCGAGTCCCATAGACGTTAATGAGGTTTGAAAGTTCATGCGAACTTTCGGTCCATTCAAATGTTCTGATGCGAACCGAACCAGGGGGGTGTTCGGCTCATCCCTACCTGTGTTATTATTAGGAAGAGAACACCAGCAATTGTCTGCAGTTAGCTTTAGTTGCACACTGCACAGGATACAGTACACTGACTGAAAAGACTGCAGCTGCCTGCCTGAGGCATTATTAGAAAGAGAACACCAGCAATTGGCTGCAGTTAGCTTTAGTTGCACACTGTGCACAGGATACAGTAAACTGACTGAAAATACTGCAGCTGCCTGTCTGTAAGTATATTAGGAAGAGAACACCAGCAATTGGCTGCAGTTAGCTTTAGTTGCACACTGTGCCCAGTATGCAGTACACTAATATACTGCAGCTAGCTGAATCAACTGCCTGCCTGAGGTATTATTAGGACGAGAACACTAGCATTTGTCTGCAGTTAGCTTTGGTTGCACACTGCACAGGATACAGTGAACTGACTGAAAATACTGCAGCTGCCTGAGGTATTATTAGAAAGAGAACACCAGAAATTGGCTGCAGTTAGCTTTAGTTGCACACTTATCAACAATATCACTTAAGAAATCTATGAACATAAATTAATTCCACCTTTTCAGACTGCTGGAATATTGTAGGAGTTTGTCTCATAGACTTTTGGTGGATAGTCTGAGGTAGTGTGAGGTTTGTTATGTGTTTATTGTTTTTTTTTTAAAGTCAGCAGCTACTGCACTTTTAAATATGGACACCTACCTTTCCAGGGCGGCCGTGATGTTGGCACTCGAAGCCGATCTGTCCCTCGGCTGTTGGGTGCTGCCGCCACCATCCTCGGTAAGGGAATCAGGAAGTGAAGCCTTGAGGCTTCACTTCCTGGTTCTCTACTGTGCATGCGCGACTTGTGCTGCGCTATCCCACTGGTCCCTGTTGTTTTCTGGGACCTGTGTGTCTCCCAGGATACAGCAGGGGAGAAGACGGGAAGTGGTGTAGATACCCACGGGTGGCTCGGGTATCTATGCCCGGAAGTGGGAGCAAAATACCTGTATTCCATTTTTGGGTGGAACTCCGCTTTAAGTAGGTCTTTCTCATTGTTCTATTGTTTCTGTCTGTCTGATCATCTCTTGGAGATGAGATTAATCTTGTGACCACTTTAATTTGTTACCAAATTATTGTGGGAAGTCATATGTTTGTTGATTAACTTACTGTTTAATTGGATTGGTGTTTTGAAGTTTGCATTGTCATGCTAATATCCTCAATAGGAGAATGACCTCCTTTGGGGTATAAAGTATGTGTTTGAATTGCAATAAACAGTCATTCCTTTGATTTTATCCCAACATCCTGTCCATGTCTGATGCTTGGGGTAAAAAAGGCTGGTATTAGCTCTCGGTCTGCTCAAAACGGTTTGGATGGCACAAGGCACTGATTAGCAGGGGGAAGCACCCAAGCAGGGTGCCAAAGCAGTTCCATCACATTTGGTGGTAAGCTGTGAGATGTTTCCTGCAGTCTGGGACATCCAATCCACCATCGGAATCCAAGGTCCTGATAGCAGAACAGGAGAGGTACAAATACCAGCCGCCATGGAAGAGGAATTCAGAAGGTGTCTGTGCAAGATGTGGATACAGCACAGGGGACCAGTGTCAACGCAGGTCCTGCTGGGATGATATGATTCTGTCCCCCGGAAACTCTGGAAGTAAGTTCTAGCCTGTGAGCAGCACCACCAGGGAAAAAATTCTCCCCTCCATCCAGGAAAGGTACTGGTCACAGTACAAAGTGCAAATGCTGTTATTGGGGAAGCAACTGCACAAGGAGTGGAGAGCTGAGTTAAACAGGCTGGTCCAGGTGGAGATGCAGTTGGATGAGTGCTACAGAGCCCTCCGCTGGTATGTTGCCCAAGTGTGCCCATGGACAGTGGACAACAGCCCGATGAAAGGCTTTGGCTACGGTGGCCTGGGGCTGTTGTACTGGAGGCTGTCCAAGGACCCTGACTTTGGGAGCGATCTGGAGTGGCATTTGGTGGAAATCTTGGAGTACAGAGACCGGAGGCTTAATATCTCAGAAGTGTTCTGGGCACAGGAAGATTTGGAGTTTCCAGCCATTTAGGAATGAGAGCTGGAGATCGCCTACAAATGTCTGCTAGACTCTGCGCAGCAGCAGGGCTGGGCTCCCATTGCCTGGGACCATCAGGAAGTACCAGCCAACAGCTCTGAAATCCTGGCTGAAGTGTTAGCAATGGGGCAGAGTGACAATGTTCTTTGCCCACCTCCACCTCCAGCTATGGAAGTGGAGCTTTTATGGTGGATGCAGCAAGTGCTGACTCACCTTGCCTAACTTGTTTCTGCACAGGATAAGCTTAGATGGGGGAATGCGTCTGTCAAGCAGCCGGATAAGGGTGCGGGAGATGGAGCAGCAGGCTCATCTCCCCAGCGGCAGTTCAAGGATCAGGGAGGAGAGGAGCCTTTCCTCACTCCCCAGCCACAGATCACCGAAAGCATGGATTTAATTGACTTTTCATCGGACAATGTTATGGATTATGAGTTACCTGTGGAAGTTCTGGCACTGGGCCCAAGTGCCGCCAGCCGTGTCCTGGAGTTTCAGCAATTCCAGAGACTGGGGATTTTATAGGCTTTTCTGTAGAGTAGGAACAACCCAGCAAACCTCCAGCAGAAGAGCTGGCATCAGGGCAAAACATCACTGAGCTCTGCACAGCACCAACAACAGGTTCAGTCTCCCTGAGAGAAGAGGCATCGGGAAAATAGACCATTTGAAACTGGCCTGAACAAAAGTTAAAATCACATGAGACACATTCCAGCAGTGTTTACAAGTCAAGATGTTCTTGCAAGAACATTTCTACTGATTAAGCTTTTACGTGCACGGTGAAATGGGTGTTGGGCGATGCTGACGTGAGACGTCAGGTGAGGGGAGGGGCCTGATGGCGGCGCTGGAGTGAGGGTTGGAGGCGGGTTGGATGGTGCAGGCTGCTGTGTACGGAGCGGGGGGAGAGCCCACGGCTGCACACTAGTGAGTAGTCCCAGAGGACTCACCGAGCCTCTCTGACAGTGTAACGCCAGCGGTGGTGAGAGTCTCCCTCCGGAATACGCTGTGTGGAGTGAGGCTGACGAACTGCCATGGACAGGAGAGCGTGGAGGCGGTGGGTGTGTGAGCCTTCAGGCGGGAACAACAAGCCGATCCTGTCATAGCCCAGAAGTGCAGAGCAGCCTATACTGTGGTTCAGTACGGATGTCGCCCTGGCTGGATTCCCCCCACCCCCACCCCCACCCTGTAATCCATGACCTGCATCATCAGGGAGCATAACACGACTCTTATGCTGGAGAAGCTGTGAGCTTGCAGCGCCCTAGGAAATTCAAGACACAAGGAAGGTATCCTATGGAACCGGTCTATTAGAGAAGAGGAAACAGCATGTCTAGACAGAAGCTGTGAAGATCTTTCCCTCAGGTAGGAAATTTAAAGTTTTGGTGCATAATGCTGCATATTAAAAGGGGCAAGGTCTGGTGACTCTGGGAAAATTTTAAAAGGCTAGCACAAAAGTTTGCCCGTAGAGACTTGGACTTTTTGATGTGTACAGAAATTTACATACCCCTGGAGGTCAGGAGGCCGCTGGAAGGTGCCCAGAATTAGGAGCGCTCTGATGCGCTATAGAGCGCTTGGCACCCAGACAGGTATAAATCAGACGAGATTGGGGGAACGCCAAGAGCTGCAAGCCTTATACAGAGCAGTGCGTGTTGGCGTGAAGAAAATTGTTAGCTGTGGTGGAAGGACGGGGTGGCGGGTCACTTGCGGCGCTCTGAGGGACTGAATTTAATACACTGACATTGTCAAGTGTGGGAAACGGGGTGTAAGTGAGGAGAAGTATGAGAGGATGAACTCAAAGAACAGCGGAACCCAAGACACCTAGGGAGAGCCTTAACTCCAGTACAATTCAGAAGTATCTCAAAGAAGTGAGTGCCAAGAGCCCGGGGGTGGATATGAAACAAGCAGGAACAAAAGAGAAAAAAGCCCAGCTGAAACAAAAGGGAAGACAGGGGGAGAAATCCAGGGAAGACCCGGAGCCAGAAGGAGTGTGTGCCATGAGCGAGACGGAGGAGCTACGAAACATTGCACTAATCCCTAATAAAACAGAAATGATAGAAATGTTCGCCAAACTCGAAAACTCTATTAAATCAGAAATATTAAATGTACGGACGGACATGGGTCATCTGTTACGTAGAGTTGAAGAGAGAGAAGAGGCTTCAGGAATCCAGGCGAAAGAGATCTCGGATCTAAAAGCGCAAATGAAGAAAATGCAGAATGAAAATCGCTTGTTGGCCTATAAAATGGAAGAACAAGAAAACCAAAGTCGACGCCAAAATTTGCGTATTAGAGCTCTTCCTGAACAACAGAATGAGGATTTAGGGAATAAGATGCAGAAAATTTTTAACCCAATCCTGGGAAGAAGGGAAGATGAGGTCCTGAGGATCGATAGGGTGCACAGGATCAGAAAACCCCCAAATATGAAACAAGCTATCCCGAGAGATGTAATAGTTAAGTTTCATTCATACGAGGATAAAGAGAAGATCTGGATCAATCTCAGAGGTGCTTCTCCAATAAGTTTTGATAATAGAGACTTACAAATCTTTTCTGATCTATCAGCGGGAACATTGGCACGAAGAAGGCAACTTAGACCATTGCTAGAACAACTGAGAAGGCCCAACTTAAAATATAGTTGGGGGTTTCCCACATCCCTGTTGGTAACAAAAGAGGGCAGAACGCATAGGATGAGTGTGACAGACTCACCTGGGACAGAGGCTATTGGAGGGGACTGAACGCAAGCCTCTTGCCCACTGATTATGGGCCCTAGCATTTGGGGGAATGGTGCTCTCTGTGAGCTGTATGCCTGGGGACCCTGGGGTTGGTGTTACTTTGGATTCAGCTCCATGTCCCCCCAAAACACACAGACTCTGGGAACCCTTTATATGCCATATTAGAATGATAAGACTGAATTATACTGTTGGGACACTGTCACGGAACGTCCCACACTCCGCTCCAGTGCTTCCATCATATACCACTTCCTCCCAGTCTGTATACAGATATCCCAACCTCTCTGAGCACAAACAAGGCGACACTTACTTGTTGCTACCAAGAACTCACTTTATTCAGAACCAGAATACAGTCTTATATACACAGGAGAAGATTACTCTAACAATACAAACGTAACCTAATTAACAAGAGCTAATTATCTAATCCTTTATACAGCCTAGGTGACTGAGACATGACCTTTTGCCCAGACTTGTGGTCACCGAGCTTCACACAGTTATATCAACACAATATCAGTCGTCCCGTCTCCTACATTGTATAGAGGACAATGTCATTAGCTCATTCAATTAACATAAACACAGGTTGATGACACCAGCATCTCCTCACAGGATGTGTCCCAACAGAATGAATCAGTCTTATCAGCAGGGGGCTGCTGGAGGAACCCCCCCTCCCTCTTCAGGGACACAGATCCACAGCAAGGAGTCCCCAACAGAATCAAACAACAAACAATATATACATATATACACGACTGAGTCCGATTAATACAGTTCAAACCGGACCTCCAATTCACCCCACAAAGAACACCGTTCCATTGAAAATCCAGGGCCCATAATCAAAAGGCAACAGGCTAGCGTTCAGTCCCCTCCAATAGCCTCTGTCTCGGGTGAGTCTGTCACATTTCTCCCCCATCAAAGGTTGACTAACAAGGTCCCAGACCTCCACCTGGTCTGGACATACGTTAGTCAGGCAGAGTGAACTCACATAGTCTTCCCGCATGATCTCCATTCTTGGCTGCAAGGAATAGTTGACCTCAGTAGGTGTGGGGCAGAGGTCATTTATTCTCTGTCTGGCTGCCAGGGCTTCAGCTGGATTGTTTTTAACATTCCTGGGCTCGGTCTGCTGCTGGGCAGAGGGGCCAATCACCCCTGCTTCTTGAAGCTGTAGAGGGACACTAGGTGCTAGGCAGAGGCCAGCGGTGCTCTGCCCTGTTGCCAGCGATTCAGCTGGGAGTAGCAGCTCCACTACACCAGCTTGTCGTCGGAGAGAGGGGCCAACTGCCCCGGCTCCCTGGAACTCCACAGTGGTTGCTGGTGCTGGGAAGAGGTTGGTAGCACTCTGCTCTGTTGCCAGCACTTCTGCTGGGGACTCTGCATCCTCCGCTCCAGCTAACCGTTGGGGCAGGAGGCTGGCTTCCTCCACTCCCAAACTGTGTAGCTGCCATTGGAAAAGGGAGCCAGCTGCTTCCTTTTCTATTCCCTCATCTGGCTGCTGGGACGACATGTTGATGGTACTGTCTCCCAGGTACACGGATCTTTGCTGGGGAGGAAAGCCCGCTTCCTCCACCCTGGCCAACTGTTGGGGAGGGACAACACACACCTCCTCTCCCTTCTCCCCCTGTATCTGCTGCTGGGAAGTGATTGCCATCTTCTCACCCTGAGCCTCCACAATTGCTGCAGGTGTGGGGCAGAGGTCTTGGACCCTCTGTCCGGTTGCCAGCACTTCTGCTGGGGGTTTGCCAGGTGATTCCTCCTCTACAGAAACGTCTTTTAAATCCCCAGTCTCTGGAATTGATGTCCGGGGATAGAGGTTCACCATCTCCTGTCCATGGAACCCAGAAGATGCTATCATTTCTGGGCAGAGGTTAGCAGAGCTCTGCCCTGTTGTCAGCACTTCAGGTTTGGGGACGGCAATCTCCAGATTTTCCACTGCCGATTCATTGGCATGCTGCTGAACTTGTTCTAGAAGTTTCCTGTATGCCCTTTCCAGATGCTGTTCCTTCCTTAGCAAATGGTCCAGATCAGGTTTGAGCTCTGAGACCCCTGCAAGACCGAGCATAGACTCTCTATAGTCTCTCAGGTCCTCAAGGTCAGGTTCCCCTTCATCGCCAAACATAAAAAGATCTGTAAGGTTCTCCCACAGCAATCCAGGGCCGCCAAAGTCATATCCCTCCGGAGAGCATTCTGTCGTCTCCCCTAAATATCCCTCCTCTGCGTGCCATTGCAGAGCCCGATAACGATTGTCCAGCTCTATCTCCTGCTAGACCAACCTGTCCAACTCAGTCACCCATTCCTCCTGGGGCTGCTCTCCCAGGAGTGCCATCCGCAATGCCCGTTGGTCACTGGCCCGTTGCTCTTAGGTTGGAAAGCACTTGCCCTGTTTTATACCAGCGAGACGGAGGGCTGCAATCCAGAGCTCCACCCGAATTTACTGCCTAAGCTCCAGGTATTCATCCTCAGACACAGTCCTGGTGTATGTTGAAAGGATGATCCGCAGCAGCCCCGGGAACTCTGATGCCAGGTCCATATCTCCGCTGGGGTGACTGAAGTCTGCTATGCTGATCTTGTATCCAGTTGGAGGTTTGGATGTCCCAGACTTCAGGAAGCTTTCCCGCTGCTTGCCACCAATGTCACGGAACGTCCCACACTCCGCTCCAGTGCTTCCGTCATATACCACTTCCTCCCAGTCTGTATACAGATATCCCAACCTCTCTGAGCACAAACAAGGCGACACTTACTTGTTGCTACCAAGAACTCACTTTATTCAGAACCAGAATATAGTCTTATATACACAGGAGAAGATTACTCTAACAATACAAACGTAACCTAATTAACATGAGCTAATTATCTAATCCTTTATACAGCCTAGGTGACTGAGACATGACCTTTTGCCCAGACTTGCGGTCACCGAGCTTCACACAGTTATATCAACACAATATCAGTCGTCCCGTCTCCTACATTGTATAGAGGACAATGTCATTAGCTCATTCAATTAACATAAACACAGGTTGATGACACCAGCATCTCCTCACAGGATGTGTCCCAACAGAATGAATCAGTCTTATCAGCAGGGGGCTGCTGGAGGAACCCCCCCTCCCTCTTCAGGGACACAGATCCACAGCAAGGAGTCCCCAACAGAATCAAACAACAAACAATATATACATATATACACGACTGAGTCCGATTAATACAGTTCAAACCGGACCTCCAATTCACCCCACAAAGAACACCGTTCCATTGAAAATCCAGGGCCCATAATCAAAAGGCAACAGGCTAGCGTTCAGTCCCCTCCAATAGCCTCTGTCTCGGGTGAGTCTGTCACAGACACATCCTGCAAGGAGATGCTGGTGTCATCAACTCCAACTACCTGTGTTTATGTTAATTGAATGAGCTGATCACATTAGCCACCAGCACCGGCTAGGAGACGAATGGTCTAGGCTGAGGAGGGGGTGGATTGTTGTTTGTATTGTTAATTGTAATTAGCTCCAGCTATTGTGTTTATACTACTGTGAAGCTCGGAGCCCACAAGTCTGTAATCTGTTCTGGGTAAATTTGTTTCGTAAATTAGCTCATGTTAATTAGGTTAGCTTTGAGTCAGCCTGCTGTATAAATGTGTGTGAGATCTCAAATAAAGAGTTAGTTCTGATGTACTCCAAGACTGGTGTTGTCTAGTTCTTGGGGGTTCCTATAGCCAGATCCATTGGGCTCGTGTTCCAGAACTTAGGAAGTAGTATACTGACGGAAGCATTCAAGCGGAGTGAGGGACGTTCCGTGACATTGGTGGCAAGCAGCGGGAAAGCTTCCTGCGGCCTGGGACATCCAAACCTCCAACTGGATCCAAGATCAGCATAGCAGACTTCAGTCACCCCAGCGGAGATATGGACCTGGCATCATAATTCCCGGGGCTGCTGCGGATCATCCTTTCAACATACACCAGGACTGTGTCTAAGGATGAATACCTGGAGCTCAGGCAGCAGATTCGGGTGGAGCTCTGGATTGGAGCCCTCCAGCTCGCTGGTATAAAACAGGGCAAGTGCTTTCCAACCCAAGAGCAACGGGCCAGTGACCAACGGGCATTGCGGATGACATTCCTGGGAGAGCGGCCCCAGGAGCAATGGGTGACTGAGTTGGACAGGCTGGTCCAGCAGGAGATAGAGCTGGACAATCGTTATCGGGCTCTGCAATGGCACGCAGAGGAGGGATATTTAGGGGAGACAACAGAATGCTCTCTGGAGGGATATGACTTTGGCGGCCCTGGATTGCTGTGGGAGAGCCTTACAGATCATTTTATGTTTGGCGATGAAGGGGAACATGACCTTGAGGACCTGAGAGAATATAGAGAGGCTATGCTCAGTCTTGCAGGGGTCTCAGAGCTCAAACCTGATCTGGACCATTTGCTAAGGAAGGAACAGCATCTGGAAAGGGCATACAGGAAACTGCTAGAACAAGTTCAGCAGCATGCCAGAGAATCGGCAGTGGAAAATCTGGAGATTGCCGTCCCCAAACCTGAAGTGCTGACAACAGGGCAGAGCTCTGCTAACCTCTTAACCTCTGTCCAGCACTGATAACATCTTCTGGGTTCCATGGACAGGAGATGGTGAACCTCTATCCCCAGACATCAGTTGCAGAGACATGGGATTTGATAGACTTTTCTGCTGAGGAAGAACAACCTGATGAAATTCCAGCAGAAGAGCTGCTATCAGGGCCAAAGTTCACTGTGCTCTACCAAGCACCAACAGTGGCTTCGGCCTTCTTGAGAGAAGAGGTAGTCGGCCTTTCTCCCACAACACTGACAGGGACATGTGATTTTCTGCCAGCAGCATCTATGGAGTTAAAACAAACTTCTCCAGCTGAAGATCTGGTAATTGAACAGAGGGTCCAAGACCTCTGTCCCACACTTTTACCAATTCCAGAGACTGGGGATTTAATAGACGGTTCTGTAGAAGAGGAACCACCTAGCAAACCCCCAGCAGAAGTGCTGGCAACTGGACAGAGGGTCCAAGACCTCTGCCCCACACCTGTGGCAGTTTCGGAGGCTCAGGGTGAGAAGGTGGCAATCACTTCCCAGCAGCAGATACAGGGGGAGAAGGGAGAGGAGGTGTGTGTTGTCCCTCCCCAACGGTTAGCTGGAGCGGAGGATGCGGAGTCCCCAGCAGAAGTGCTGGCAACAGAGCAGAGTGCTACCAACCTCTTCCCAGCACCGGCAACAACTGTGGAGTTCCAGGGAGCCGGGGCAGTTGGCCCCTCTCTCCGACGACAAGCTGATGTAGTGGAGCTGCTACTCCCAGCTGAATCGCTGGCAACAGGGCAGAGCGCCGCTGGCCTCTGCCTAGTACCTAGTGTCTCTCTACAGCTTCAGGAAGCTGGGGTGATTGGCCCCTCTGCCCAGCAGCAGACCGAGCCCAGGAATGTTAAAAACAATCCAGCTGAAGCCCTGGCAGCCAGACAGAGAGTAAATGACCTCTGCCCCACACCTACTGAGGTCAACTATTCCTTGCAGCCAAGAAAGGAGATCATGCGGGAGGACTATGTGAGTTCACTCTGTCTGACTAACGCATGTCCAGACCAGGTGGAGGTCTGGGACCTTGTTAGTCAACCTTTGATGGGGGAGAAATGTGACAGACTCACCCGGGACAGAGGCTATTGGAGGGGACTGAACGCAAGCCTCTTGCCCACCGATTATGGGCCCTAGCATTTGGGGGAATGGTGCTCTCTGTGAGCTGTATGCCTGGGGACCCTGGGGTTGGTGTTACTTTGGATTCAGCTCCATGTCCCCCCAAAACACACAGACTCTGGGAACCCTTTATATGCCATATTAGAATGATAAGACTGAATTATACTGTTGGGACACATCCTGTGAGGAGATGCTGGTGTCATCAACTCCAACTACCTGTGTTTATGTTAATTATATGAGCTGATCACATTAGCCACCAGCACTGGCTAGGAGACGAATGGTCTAGGCTGAGGAGGGGGGAGATTGTTGTTTGTATTGTTAATTGTAATTAGCTCCAGCTATTGTGTTTATACTACTGTGTGAAGCTCGGTGCCCACAAGTCTGTCATCTGGTCTGGGTAAATTTTTTTCGTAAATTAGCTCATGTTAATTAGGTTAGCTTTGAGTCAGCCTGCTGTATAAATGTGTGTGAGATCTCAAATAAAGAGTTAGTTCTGATGTACTCCAAGACTGGTGTTGTCTAGTTCTTGGGGGTTCCTATAGCCAGATCCATTGGGCTCGTGTTCCAGAACTTAGGAAGCAGTATACTGACGGAAGCACTCAAGCGGAGTGAGGGACGTTCCGTGACAATGAGGTTTCCGGAGGAGATGCGGGACTTTTGTGAAAGTCTGGGTATCCCTGTACCAGACGTATTTAGTGAAGCGGACAGCTGAGAGGATATGGATGACATCAAAAAGTCGGAGGAGAAGAAAGGAAAAGATTACCTTTTTTTTTTTTTTTTTCTTCTTCTCTTCTTCTCTCTCTTCCCTCCTCCCAGGGGAGACCGGAAGAAGAAGGCATATTGAGTGTTGAAACAAAGGATTCATGGGACTGGGGGATGTGGGCGAGGGAAAAGTGACATTTGAAAGATAGAGTGTTTTTTCTTTCTATGGGGGCCTCAGGGAAGTAGTTATGCCTGGCCGATCTGCCCGCCTTGGTCCCTCCTGTCTCCCTCCCTGTCATTTTGAGGGGCGGGGGGGGCACTGGTGGCCGCTGGCGGAATCTCACCCTTGAAAAAGAGGCTCGCAGTATGGGATCTAGTAGGATTCTTACGTGCAGGCTTAGGGCCGGTGTGGGCGGGGGGGTGGGGGGGTTCCGCCTGCAGGGAGGGTTATGAGTATACAGGGGACATTACACGAGGGAGGATAGTGGCTACCTACCCGAATGCTGGAGTTAAATTTTTTATCGTATAACGTTAAGGGATTGAACTCCCCAGCGAAAAGACATAAAATACTCAGGGAACTCCAACACTATAGAGCTGATATAGTATTCCTTCAGGAGACCTATTTGACCTTAGAATCGAACATTAAATTATATTCCCCACGGTTGCCTTTTTGGTTTTATAGCGACACACCTATGAGGAGATCAAAAGGAGTGGCAATCGGGTTTTCAAAATCCGCTAAATTTTTATTGCTAGAAAGGTTGAAGGACCCAGAGGGTCTCTATTTCTTCCTTAAGGGCAACCTGGGGAATAAAAAGATCACCCTAGTCAATGTCTATTGCCCCAATAAAAACCCGATTGGGTTTCTAAAATCGGTATTGACTAAATTGTTGGAGTTCAGGAAGGGGGAGGTGGTGCTGGCGGGGGACTTTAATTTCTGCCTTGATCCCACTCAAGATAGTAGGTCCCGGGCTCAGGGGACAAGTAAGGTTCAATTAAGTATGATCAGGCGACGGCTGCACCAATGCCATCTGATGGATGTGTGGAGGGTGCAGCATGTAAATGCTAATGACTATATCTTCTTCTCCCCTGTGCACGGGACGTACTCAAGACTGGATTATATACTGTTGGATCACAGTCTATTGGATTGTGTAGAGGAATCCAGAATTGAGATTACTTCATTATCAGATCAATCGCCTGTCATGATGAGGATTGTGATCCCGGAACTTCAAAGACAGCCCTTTTCGTGGAAGTTGAATGAAAATTTATTCAAGGATCAACAAGTTCTAGAAAGGGTTCAGGAGGAAATTGAATTTTTTTTTTACAGTCAATGATACAGGGGAAATTTCCCCTCCAGTGTTATGGGAAGCACATAAAGCATATATTAGAGGGGTCTTTATCTCTATTGGGGCCGTGGGGTGAAAAGGAAGAGAAAAGAAGATAGGGAAAGGCTTATAGAGGAAATTTCTTCATTAGAGCAGAACCATAAAAAATCCAAGGGCCAGAGCCAGGATAGCTTCCGTCAGTTAATCACTAAAAGGAAAGTGTTAAGGGACAGCTTGGGCAAGACTTTAGAAGGGCTTTCAATAAAATACCAAAAGAGAGATACTTCTGGGGAAACAAGTCTAGCAAACATCTGGCAAGGCTATTGAGAAAGAAAAGGGACTTGAATTACATTGAGAAAATACAAAATAAAAAAGGTGAGGTAGTAGCTACAAGTAAAGAGATAGCGGAAGAGTTTAAGAAATTTTTTGAAGCTTTATACGCCATTAGACAAATGGGTCCGGGAGAAAGATCTATGACAGGGAGAGTGGAGGAATTCTTGAAGGAGGCTGGGGTACCGGGGTTGTCTGTAGAGAATAGGGATATCCTTGATAGACCCATAGTGGTGGAAGAAATCTATGCAGCTCTAAAGAATTCCCCAAAGGGAAAGAGTCCAGGTCCAGATGGATATACCACACTATACTTTGAAAAATGTAAACATATTTTGATACCAAGGTTAAGCCACTACTGGAACGAATTGGGTACCAATTGTGTAATGGAGGGTGAGGCCCTGGCAGCGACTATTACACTGATTTTTAAAGAAGGTAAAAATAAGGAGCTTTGTTCTAGCTATAGACCTATCTCATTATTAAATGCTGACGTTAAGTTATACGCCAAGGTACTGGCTAGCAGACTGAAGGACAAAACGACCACCCTGGTACATCCAGACCAGGTGGGTTTTGTACCGGGGAGGCAGAGTAGGGACAATGGAGTGCGATCAGTGCTCCTGTTGGAGTCCATCAAACCAGGGGGGCCCCCAGCTCTATTCCTGTCAATGGATGCGGAAAAAGCGTTCAACAGGGTAGACTGGAGGTGCATGATTAAAACTCTAGAAGCAATGGGGGTAGCCCAAGATTCATTTCATGGGTTAAAATACTTTACAACAACCCTTCGGCATCCGTAAAGGTAAATGGGGGTTTTTCTAGTCCTTTTCGGATGGAGAATGGTACTAGGCAGGGGTGCCCTCTATCCCCCCTTCTTTTTGTTCTGACCTTGGAGCCATTATTGGCTACCATTCGAAACAACCCAGACTGCAGTGGGGTGAGGATAGGACCAGAGGAACATAAACTTGCGGCTTTTGCTGACGACGTGATGTTCTTTTTCACAAACCCCAGGATTACAATCCCGAATGTGTTACAGGTCCTAAAAAGGTTTGGAGAGATTTCAAATTTTAAAATAAACCCGGGCAAGTCCGAGGTGCTCAATATCAATGTGGGCATACAAGAAGAAGAGAGCCTCTCAGGGGTGTTTCCCTTTCCTTGGAGAAAGGAGATTCATTATTTGGGGATTAAATGATCAAATACTCTAAAAAAAATGTACGTAAACAACTACATCCCTTTGTTGTATGAAATTAGGCGAGAAGTAAGAAGTCTATCACTGCGTCCCCTCTCTTGGTTTGGACGCATCAACGCAGTGAAAATGAGTCTAACGCCCAAGATATTGTATAAATTCCAGATGCTCCCCATCCCGCTTCCTCGGTCATATTTTAGAGCCCTAAGGGGCCTGATTGCGAGGTTTGTCTGGGGGTGGCAAAAAGCCACAAATTGCCCGATCAGTCCTGATTAGGGGGAAAAAAAAGGAGGACTTGCACTTCCAGATTTCAATAAATACTACATTGCAGCAGTACTTTCACGAGTTATAGAATGGTCAAAGGAAGGTTTGGATAGGAGGTGGGTAAATATAGAACACAGTCTGAGTAGTATAAACTTAGGTCACATTATATGGAACCCTCCTAATTATAGAGCACTGAGTACAAACACAGCGGTATTAATGCACAACACATTAAAGTTTTGGGATCAGATTCACATCCAAAATAAATGGACTTATAATTCACCTTTGATTAATATGAAAGACAATACATTTTTTGAACCGGGGATGAGGGAGTTGGGAGGGAATTGGATTAAAAGTAAAAATACACAATTAAAAGATGTAATCAGAGAGGGGAAAATATGCTCGTATTCTGATTTGAAGGTCAAATCAGAGTACATGGTGATTGATTCATGGAGGTACGTCCAGCTGTCTCTCTTTATCGGGAAATTACCGAAACCTCTTAGAAGTAAGGAGGAATATAGGCCCCTTGAGCAGCTCTGTGTGAGCGAGCAATCGAGAGGTCTTCTTTCTCAAATATATAAGATTCTGAATGTGAGGGAGGAGCTGGAGGTGCCCCCATATATCAAGAAATGGGAAAGGGAGTTAGGGTCACGGTATAGTAAATTCACATTAGAGAAGATTTTGAAGATGACACACAAGTCTGCAGTAGATATCAAGAGGACTGAGATAAACTTTAAATGCCTTGCAAGATGGTATGCCACCCCAGACAAAATAAGTAAATATGACCCGGCAAAATCGGAGAAATGTTGGAGGGGGTGCGGTGGTGTGGGAACGATGGCACATATCTGGTGGGAGTGTGCCATCGTTAAAACATTCTGGAAAAAAATTATAAAATTAACTAAAGCAATTACGGGCAAATCCTTGCCAGAAGATCCATGGGTATGTCTATTCCATGGTACTGAGGAGTCTATTAAGCAATATCAAACATCCATTGTCCCTATATTGCTGGACACAGCCAAGAAGCAGATTGCAAGGAAGTGGTTGGATCCAGCAAGCCCAAATACTCGAGACTGGCTCTATGGTGTAAATGAAATTTATAATGTTGAGAGCCTGGATAGCTGGGAAATAGAGCCAGACGAGGGGGTCGAACGGGTCGATAAATGGGCAGTATGGCTAAACTATAAAAGCACTTGGAGTTACCTTGAGGAGATTATAAGTGAGGCCTGATGAGTTAAGGACTTGAGAAAGTCCAGTTATGATAGGTGGTTTTCTGCCGTTCCATGATGGCCATCTGCAGGTTGGGGGGGGGGGAATGCAAGAGGGATTGAAAGGATATGATATTGTATTGTGAGTTTATGTACACTCTTTGTAGGGTTTGGGTTTTTGTATTCAAAAAAATTATTAAATACAGATTTAAAAAAAAAAAAAGCTTTTACGTGCAAACACAGTCTAATGACCATGAGGCCATGAGTCATATATAGTTATATGAAAAACAGAGAAATATATACAGCATAAAAACATCATTAACCCTTCACTCCGCAGCGGCAGATCAATGGTCTGAGAGTGGAGGAAGCTGTCCCCCCCAACAGTCAGTCAGGGCAGAGGAAACTGTCTTCCCTTCCCAGCAAGGATCTGTGCAGCTGAGAGACAGTACCAAAAACATGTTGTCCCAGCAGCCAGGTGAGGGTACAGGAGATGGAACAGCCAGCTCATTTTCCCAACAGTAGATCCACCGTTTGGGAGAGAAGGTGGCCGTTCTTCCTCCCCAGCTGCCTGGGAGTGGAGAAAACTGGCCTCCCTTCCCAACAGTTAGTGAGAGCGGATAATGTGGGGTCCCCAGCAGAAGCGCTGGCATGAGGGCAGAGTGCTACCAACCTCTGTCCAGCAGAGGCAACAACTCCAGACATCCAGGGAGCTGGGGCAGGAGGTGACCCCTCTCTCCAGCACCAGACCAAACCCTAGAACAGTCAAGACCATCCAGCTAAAAAAAAAAAAACACCCAGCTGAAGTACTAGTGACAGGGCAGAGCATCTCTGGCCTCTGCCTAAGAACTACAGTGTCTCCATGGCTTCAGGGAGCCGGGGCAGTTGGCCCCTCTCTCCTGCAGCAGACCGAGCCCAAGAATGGTAAAGACCACCCAGCTGCAGGGCTGGCAGCCAGACAGAGGGTTCATGACCTCTGTCCCACACCCACACTGATGACAACCTTTTCCTGTGGTCAAGAATGAAAATCAGGTTGACCACCTATGTGGATTCACTCTGCCCAACTAACACGGGTCCAGACTAGGTAGAGATCTGGGACTTTGTTAGTCTACTTTTGATGGGGGAGAAATGTGACAGACCCAACCAAGATGAGCTTTTGAAGAGGACTAGAGAAAAGCCACCTACCTACTGATTATGGCCCATGGAAAAAGCAGATCATTCTTTAATGATGGGCAACCACTTAATGGGAATGGTTTGGATTACTTCTCTGAATGAGGACAATAACGCTTCCCTTCTGGAGTGGATGGAAAGGTGTAATATTAATCTTGTACAGGTTAATGGCCGGAGGAAAAATGGTAGCCCTCCTGCAGACTGGATGCAAGTAGGGGAAGAGGGCGCCAGCCTTCTGGAGTTGAAGGGAGCAGTTATGAATAGAGAAAAACAATACAGTAAAAATAGGAGATGATGAAAAATTATGAATAAAACTCACTTTTAGAAGTGAAGGAGGTGTAGACCATCTGGGGAGCAGTGAATCTTGCTCGGGCTCTGAGGAGGGCGGCTGGTATGAGTTGAATGAAGATGCCTGTGGTGCGGTGGAATGAAGAATGCAGATGGGAGCTCCGGCTGTTCAGGTCGATGTCAGCCGCTTGCAGGTTGGATGCCTGGCTGTGCGGTTGGATGGAGTGTCAGGCTGCTCGGGACATCGGATGCAGATGAGGTGCCAAGACTTGTGTGATGGATGGCAGTGACAGCAGATGAAGTGTGACCGCAGATCTGGATGAAGTGTCAGGCTGATCAGGAGTGAGGGTGGCTGTGGTTGGAGCTGCCAGGCTTCTCAGATGATGGAGGCTGCGGGTGACCGCTGAGGACTCTCTGGCTTTGGGGCTGCCTCAGAAAGTGTGATGACAGTGTTCCATGGTGTGGTGGAGACTGTGCCGAGCTGTAGGCTGACCAAAAAGCAAGGGGGGCCGGCTGCCCTGCAGTGCATCGGCATCCCAGACCTGTCAGTCCTCTCGGAGAAGGTTGGTTAGGTTCGGGAGACCACGAGGATGATACGGTGACATTGAGGGGGCGCGGTAATGCGTTTCAGGGATCCGCCCCTTTTTCAAACCAATAATGAGAGTGGCAGCTATGGATGGCTATGGACCATTCTGAAGAAGCCCAACCAGGTCGGAGTAACATGTACAGGTGGGAGGAGCTGTTATTCGGGATATCTTTTGGTTTATGTACCAGCGTGGTGAGCTGACTGTGTTTTTAATCCCGTTGTTCAGTTTTAATACCTCATTATGCGATTGTGACTCTGTAGTGGAGTCATGGTCTGGAGGTGAGCAAACAGTGTGTCCGAAGGTGGTGGTAACTAAACACATTGGATTATAATTCTTTACATTACGTTTCACATTGCACTCAATATTTAAGTTGTTAACATTTTATTTGATTATATTATGTATTAATGGCTGTGCTACACTGATTAATTGCATTTTTTTTTTTAGCTATGGATGGGCGTAATTTATAGGGGACTTGGGAGGGGCTAAGTTCGGGGGTAATGCCTACCAATGTTTGAATGGCAGTTCTTGTTGTGTAATACAAGCTGATCTGGAGACTGATTGGGACATGTATGGTAAGGTGGTAGGGATCTTTCTGGTAGAGAACAAAACTCTATAAAAAGAATAATCGTCAAATAAAAAGGATGATCTTCAAGTAGAATTTAAGATGTTTGATTGAGGAATAAAAGTTAAAAGTTAAAAATATATATATATTTATATAGGAAAAAAATACAATAATAGTAATAAAAAATCTTTAATAATGAAAACATAAGAAAAAAGAAAAAAAAGGGAAAGAATGGTTAAAAGCAAAAAAGATTAATAACAAAAACCTCAAGCCATGTATGGTATGCGGATGAATGTAGATATGGTTTGGAAAGTTAAAAAGTCAAAGGTTAATGGATGGGAATATGTTGAAAGAAAGCAAAGTTAAGAGTGGATGTCAAAGGGTAGATAAGTGTATTGTCAGAGAACTCACATTGCTAATGCTCATCTCCGTGCAGCAGTGGCTAATTCCTGTTCCGTTAATGCCAATGGGCATGCACGGTGTCCCCGACAGAGACGAGTGAGATCCAGAGCAAACACGCACACTGGCGCACCCATACGAGCGTGTGTGTGAGTTAACGTGCATTTGCATTAGTGCTCACTCGCACATTCGCGCCCGCCAATCCCAGCACATGGCGCCCTATATAAACAAAGACTCTGCCTGATATCAGTGCTGGATCGTCTTCAGCTTGTCCCTGTGTTCCTGATTGCTGTTCTGACCTGTTGACCTTGCTCCTGAAAACCCGGCTTCCTTGACTACTCTCCTGGACTACCCCTGCCTGTTTATCTGCCTCTACTCACAATACAGACCTTGGCTTGGATTCACTACTATGGCTCCGCTTCCTGATCTTGTACCTCGCTGCCAGCCCGTTGCCAACTTCTCCCTGTTCCTGATGCTGCAGTTGTTCCTGAGTCCATACTTACCTGCCTGGCTCCCGCTGAACAAGTCTGGTGATCAGTCTCCACGCCTTCCTCCGAGAGATTCCTGTATTTTCAAGCTCCAGCCTTCTGCCGGCAGGAACCTGCACCCTTTTGTTGCCCCAGCACTCCCTGTCCCCACTACCAAGGGTGCTGGGACTGGAACCGTGCAAGAGGCCACCCTCAGCATTTCGGACTCTGCTGCAAGGTACGTGACATGTATGTAGATGAGTAGAAGAATGTTTCTGGGTAGATATGGGGGTGTTGGAAGGTGTTATTGTCAGCTGGTAAATGGTAAAGAAAATAGTTTAGATAACAGTATTTAATTCCAATTCTTTGTTGAGTCCCTGGGGGGGCCACAGTATTTAAGGAGAAAATCCAAAAGGTTTCTTGTTTGCAAAGCTTTTTGAAACGTTCTGCGCTTGAAAGGTGGGCTGGGATGCTCTTGATGATCCAGACATGAAGTAAAAAACAAATGTATTCATCAGTTTAAGCCAATATGTATTCTTCTACAAATTTTTGGTAAAAAAAATCGCAATAAGCGTATATTGATTGGTTTGCACAAAGTTTATAACTATCACTAGGGCCCTGTACCTGAGGTGAGACTGAAGTAGTGAGAAGGCCTCCCTTGCACCTTGGGGCCTTAAAGCCTCTGGAGTAGGGATGAGCCGAACACCCCCCGGTTCGGTTCGCACCAGAACCTGCGAACGGACCGAAAGTTCGCACGAACGTTAGAACCCCATTGACGTCTATGGGACTCGAACGTTCGAAATCAAAAGTGCTCATTTTAAAAACTAATTTGCATGGTATTGTCCTAAAAAGGGTTTGGGGACCCGGGTCCTACCCCAGGGGACATGTATCAATGCAAAAATAACTTTTAAAAACGGCCGTTTTTTCGGGAGCAGTGATTTTAATGATGCTTAAAGTAAAAAAAAAAAAAGTGAAATATTCCTTTAAATATCGTACCTGAGGGGTGTCTATAGTATGCCTGTAAAGTGACGCGTGTTTCCCGTGTTTAGAACAGTCCCTGCACCAAATGTCATTTTTAAAGGAAAAAATCTCATTTAAAACTGCTTGCGGGTTTAATGTAATGTCGGGTCCTGGCAATATGGATGAAAATCAGTGAGACAAACGGCATGGGTACCCCCCAGTCCATTACCAGGCCCTTTGGGAATCAGCTCCGATTCTTCATCGGATATCGAATCTGACATCGACAGGGACCCCAGCAGTGCTACGGACTCTGACGGCAGCCCCCTGTCCAACACACAACCTTCATTCCCAGTTGAAATCCTGCCCTACTTATACCTCGGCTGTGCCAAAGATTCTATCCAAGCCAAGGATATTAAGGGGAACCCCACACCCAAATTAAAATAAGGAAAGGTGTGGGGCCACCAGGCCCTATATACTCTGAACAGCAGTATACAGGCGGTGCAAACAAGACAGGGACTGTAGGTTTGTTGTTAAGTAGGATCTCTTTGTAATTTTGAACGGGTACATTTTTAACGTGTTTAGCTCAAGCCAAAAAATCTTTTTTAAGCTTTTTGGAAAACATAGGGAAGGGTTATCACCCCTGTGACATTTGTTTTGCTGTCTTTCCTCCTCTTCAGAAGATTTCACCTCACTTTTTGTCCCAATGGATTGGAAAGCATCAGTGGAAAGGAGAAATGTTTTTCCCATATTAACTCTTACAGGAGAGAATTTCCCTTCATAGGGGTAGATTTCATCTCACTTCCTGTTGTCTCCTTCCGTTTGCAAGTAGGAGTCGTTTGTAAGTTAGTTGTTTGAAAGTAGGGTCCTGCCCTATATACTCAGCAGAAATTTGGGCCTTAGGTGTTGCTGTGGCCACAACACTGTAAGCCCTCACAGGGCCCTGCTGTGAAATATTAGATCAAGAATTGTAATTACATGCCCCTGTTGAACAGGAGCTGAAAAATTAGGCCTTAGGCACTGGTGCTGGTGCCACAACACTGCAACCCCTCACAGACACTCTAGTTGGAACGCAGGAACGAGCCTTGCTGCAAAGTATTGCATCGAAAATTGTAATTACACGCCCTTGTTAAACAAGGGCTGAAAAATTGGGCCTTAGGCACTGGTGCTGGTGCCACAACACTGCAACCCCTCACAGACACTCTAGTTGGAACGCAGGAACGAGCCCTGCTGCAAAGTATTGCATGAAAAATTGTAATTACACGCCCCTGTTAAACAGGGGCAGAAAAAATGGGCCTTAGGCACTGGTGCTGGTGCCACAACACTGCAACCCCTCACAGACACTCTAGTTGGAACGCAGGAACGAGCCCTGCTGCAAAGTATTGCATCAAAAATTGTAATTACACGCCCCTGTTAAACAGGGGCAGAAAAAATGGGCCTTAGGCACTGGTGCTGGTGCCACAACACTGCAACCCCTCACAGACACTCTAGTTGGAACGCAGGAACGAGCCCTGCTGCAAAGTATTGCATCAAAAATTGTAATTACACGCCCCTGTTAAACAGGGGCAGAAAAAATGGGCCTTAGGCACTGGTGCTGGTGCCACAACACTGCAACCCCTCACAGACACTCTAGTTGGAATGCAGGAACAAGCCCTGCTGCAAAGTATTACATCAAAAATTGTAATTACATGCCCCTGTTAAACAGGGGCTGAATAATTGTGCCTTAGGCACTGGTGGTGGCGCCCAGAACCAAAAATGTTCTTACAAGCTATCAGCGTGATGATTGAGGAGGAAGAGGATAATTACTCAGGGATAGTCACTCAGCATCAGCATAGGCAGTCTTTGAAGGGATCTGAGATTTCAAAAAAAATTATTCGGTTACATCAGCATCAGGTGCTTGGTAGCTGGTGGTGATCCAAGACTGATTCATTTTTATGAAGGTCAGTCGATCGACCGAGTCAGTGGACAGACGCACCCTGTGATTGGTTACCACGCCTCCAGCAGCACTGAATGTGCGTTCCGAAAGAACGCTGGATGCAGGACAGGCCAGTAGCTCAATTGCATACTGTGCAAGCTCTGGCCAGTGATCCATCCTCAAGACCCAGTAACCCAGAGGATTTTCGGTGGGAAAGGTGTCCAAGTCTGATCTTGCCCCTAGGTATTCCTGCACCATGTAAAACAGACGCTGGCGATGGTTGCTGTAACCGATCATACCTTGGGGCTGCGGACCAAAAAATTGTCTGAACGCATCGGTCAGACGGCCACCTTCTCCACCGCTCCTTCTTTGACTGACCGAAGCCTCAGCAACACGTTGTCCAGAAACAGGAGTTTGTAACCTCCCAGTCTCTGGGAACGCGTTGCACAGACCTTTCTGCAAGGCCTCCCGAAGATGTTTCATCCTCTGCTCCCTCTGCGATGGCAAGATAAGGTCCGCAACCTTACCCTTGTAACGTGGATCAAGGAGGGTTGCCAGCCAGTATTGGTCCTTCTCCTTGATAACACGAATACGAGGATCCTTACGCAGGCTTTGCAGGATCAGGGAGGCCATACAGCGTAGGTTTGCTGAGGCATTCGGTCCGGAGTCCTCTGGGTCACTAAGGACGACATGGTCCGCAGCCACCTCCTCCCAGCCACGTACAAGTCCATGTGTTTCTTGGGACTGATCCCTTAAAGACTGCTGCTGATGCTGAGTGCCAGGCTCCACCTCCATACTGACACAATCTTCCTCCTCCTCCTCCTCCTCCTCCTCCTCCTCGTCCTCTTCCTGTGTGATCGGCGGGCACGCAGGAACACTGTCTGGATAAAGGGGGCCTTGAGAGCTAAGGAAGTCCTCCTCTTCCTGCCTCTGTTCTGCCTCAAGTGCCCTGTCCATTATTCCACGCAGCGTGTGCTCCAACAGGTGGACAAGGGGGACAGTGTCACTGATGCATGCACTGTCACTGCTCACCATCCTCATGGCCTCCTCAAATGGTGACAGGACAGTGCATGCATCCCTGATCATGGCCCACTGGCGTGGGGAAAAAAAAACAAGCTCCCCTGACCCTGTCCTGGTGCCATAGTCGCACAGGTACTCATTGATGGCCCTCTGCTGCGTGTGCAGCCGCTGCAGCATGGCCAACGTTGAGTTCCACCTGGTGGGCATGTCACAGATTAGGCGGTTCTTGGGCAGGTTAAACTCCTTTTGGAGGTCCGTCAGCCGAGCACTGGCATTATATGACCGGCGGAAATGCACACAGACTTTCCTGGCCTGCCTCAGGACATCCTGTAAGCCCGGGTACCTGCCCAAGAAACGCTGCACCACCAAGTTAAGGACGTGAGCCAAACAGGGCACATGGGTCATTTGTCCCTGTCGGAGGGCAGAGAGGAGGTTGGTGCCATTGTCGCAAACCACCATTCCTGCCTTAAGTTGGCGTGGCGTCAACCACCTCTGAACCTGCCCCTGCAGAGCTGACAGAACCTCTGCCCCAGTGTGGCTCCTGTCCCCCAAGCACACCAGCTCAAGCACCGCATGGCATCTTTTGGCCTGCGTACTTGCGTAGCACCTTGAATGACTACGGAGCACCGCTGGTTCCGAGGAAGAGGCCATGGAGGAAGAAGAAGAGGAGGGGGTGGAGGAGAGAGGTGTGTCACAATCATTAGCATTTTGGAGACGTGGTGGCGGAACAACCTCCAACACTACTGCACCTTGTCCTGCATCCTTCCCAGCTGCCAGCAGAGTCACCCAATGCGCCGTGAAACTTAGGTAACGTCCCTGTCCATGCCTGCTGGACCATGAGTCAGCGGTAATATGCACCTTACCGCTGACTGCCCTGTCCAGGCATGGACATTGCCTTCCACATGCTGGTAGAGAGCCGGAATCGCCTTCCGTGAGAAAAAGTGGCGTTTGGGTACCTGCCACTGAGGAACCGCACATTCCACAAACTCACGGAAGGGGGCAGAGTCTACCAACTGAAAAGGCAGCAGTTGAAGTGCTAGCAATTTTGCCAAGCTAGCATTCAACCGCTGGGCATGTGGATGGCTGGGAGCAAACTTCTTTCGGCGGTGCAGCAGCTGGGGCAGGGAAATTTGCCTGGTACAATCTGACGTCGGTGTACCAAAATCAGATTGCCCACAAGTACTTGGCTGTGACACACCTAATTCTACACCTTCATTCCTCTCAGTGCAGGTCTCAGAGAGGACTGAAGGTCTAGTGGGGTTGGAAATCTCAGCTGATGAGGAGCAAGGAGAGGTCCTCTTTGTTCTTTGGTGTGGGTCTTTTAGATACGCTTGCCAACGAACTGCATGGCAGGTCAACATATGTCTGGTCAAGCATGTGGTACCCAAGCGGGAGATGTTTTGGCCACGCGACATACGCTTGAGACATATGTTGCAAATAGCAGCGGTGCGATCTGATGCACTCGTCTCAAAAAAGGCCCACACCAAAGAACTTTTTGAATAACGCGCAGAGACTGCAGCGCCCTGCACATGTGGAGCTTTGGGGTGTGATGCAGTCAATGTGCTGCCCTTAGGCTGGCCTCTGGAGGGCATCCTGCCTCGTTGGTATTGTGCCGCCTCCTCCTCCTCCTCCTGCTTGTGACTGTCTGCCTCTCCTTCTTGGCCTTCCAGACATACTAATGGCCTGTAGCTGCACTAAGCTGGGATATATATATATATATATATATATATATATATGTACTGATACTGCAGCTAGCAAAATCAACTGCCTGCCTGTAGTATGAGAACACCACCAACCTTCTACAGGTAGCTTTAGCTGAACACTGTGAGGTGGACGCACCCCACTAACTTGTAGGTTTAGCTGAACACTGTGAGCAGGACGCACTGCACTAACTGTAAATAGTCTAGCTGCCTGACTGTGGTACTAATAGGATCAAAAGAACACCAGCAATTTTCTTCAGGTAGCTGTATTTACTGTAACAAGACAAGCCTGCCTGTCAGTAAGAAGATAACAGAAACGGATCTAGCTGAACACTGTGAGCAGGACGCACCCCACTAGCTTGTAGGTTTAGCTGAACACTGTGAGGTGGACGCACCCCACTAACTTGTAGGTTTAGCTGAACACTGTGAGCAGGACGCACCCCACTAACTTGTAGGTTTAGCAGAACACTGTGAGCAGGACGCACTGCACTAACTGTAAATAGTCTAGCTGCCTGACTGTGGTACTAATAGGATCAAAAGAACACCAGCAATTTTCTTCAGGTAGCTGTATTTACTGTAACAAGACAAGCCTGCCTGTCAGTAAGAAGATAACAGAAACGGATCTAGCTGAACACTGTGAGCAGGACGCACCCCACTAGCTTATAGGTTTAGCTGAACACTGTGAGGTGGACGCACCCCACTAACTTGTAGGTTTAGCTGAACACCGTGAGCAGGACGCACCCCACTAACTTGTAGGTTTAGCAGAACACTGTGAGCAGGACGCACTGCACTAACTGTAAATAGTCTAGCTGCCTGACTGTGGTACTAATAGGATCAAAAGAACACAAGCAATTTTCTTCAGGTAGCTGTATTTACTGTAACAAGACAAGCCTGCCTGTCAGTAAGAAGATAACAGAAACGGATCTAGCTGAACACTGTGAGCAGGACGCACCCCACTAACTTGTAGGTTTAGCAGAACACTGTGAGCAGGATGCTCTGCACTAAATGTAAATAGTCTAGCTGCCTGACTGTGGTACTAATAGGATCAAAAGAACACCAGTAATTTTCTTCAGGTAGCTTTATATACTGTAACAAGACAAGCCTGCCTGTCAGTAAGAAGAGAACAGGAACGGATCTAGCTGAACACTGTGAGCAGGACGCACTGCACTAAATGTAAATAGTCTAGCTGCCTGACTGTGGTACTAATAGGATCAAAAGAACACCAGTAATTTTCTTCAAAATACTGTAACAAGACAAGCCTGCCTGTCAGTAAGAAGATAACAGGAACGGATCTAGCTGAACACTGTGAGCAGGACGCACTGCACTAAATGTAAATTGCAGGAACGGATCTAGCTGAACACTGTGAGCAGGACGCACTGCACTAAATGTAAATAGTCTAGAAGATAACAGGAACGGATCTAGCTAAACTGAATACAGTGTATATATATATATATATGCAACACCTGGGATGCATATATATAGTCAATACACTTTAAGTACAGCTAACTGACTGACTGTCCTGCCTAATCTAGCTAACTCAAATGAAATGACACTGTCTCTCTCTCTCTCTATTTCTCAGCACACCAGAACACACTGCACAGGGCCGCCGTGCAGGCGGCCTTCTATAGTGTGGGGCGTGTACTAAATCCCCTGAGCCATAATTGGCCAAAGCCTCCTTGGCTTTGGCCAATTATGGCTCTCTGTTAAGGCGGCACTGTGATTGGCCAAGCATGCGGGTCATAGTGCATGCTTGGCCAATCATCAGCAAGCAATGCGCTGCAATGCCGCAGTGAATTATGGGCCGTGACGCGCCACACGAATTTGGCGCGAACGGCCCATATCTTTCGCAATTTGATGAACGATCGAACAGCCGATGTTCGAGTCGAACATGGGTTCGACTCGAACACGAAGCTCATCCCTACTCTGGAGATGGAGACAGAGACTTGGTGGACACCGAATGGCACGGGTGCCAGGGGTGCGGAGCACCATGCAAGCCTTAGTCCGAGATCTGAGCCAAGGTCAAGTCCAGTTTGGCAACAAAGTATAAAAGGGTTAATCAGAAGAAGAATGGTCGAGATCCAAGCCGGGGTCGGTTCCAATCTGGCACCCGATTACAAAAGGGGCAAAGAAGTAGAATGGTCAAGGTACAAATCCGAGGTCAAGGGCAAGCAGCAATCAAGAGTAGTCAAATAGGTTTCCAGGTCACAACAAGTTCAGACAGATCACACACTAGCACAGGAACAAGGGGGGACTGAAGATAATCCAGCAATTTGGCAGTGTCTGGGTTTATATAGGGAAGTTTGCGGTCACTTCCTGTGCACCTCCTGGGCATTTTCCCACCTTTTTCCATCAGGTTGAAGTCAATTCCTGTGCGTCTCCTGGGCATTTTCCTGCCTTTTTCCATCAAGTCTTCTGCGCAGGTGCGGGTTGGCGCACTGAGGCGTCTTTGGCACATGCTCAGTTGGCACGGATTTCCTCTTGCGGCAATGTGCCATTGGTGCATGCGTATAAGCCCTGGACTCTTACAATAACGTCTACAAAATAGGGGAAAGATTTAGGGACTTTTTATTTTTTTATTGTTTTTACTAATAATGGCGTCAGTCTGCGATTTTTAGCGGGACTGCAACATTATGGCGAACAAATATGACGCGTGGCACCAATACAGTGATCAGTGCTATAAAAATGCTAATGCCTGTAATAAAGGCAGGAGCAGTGGTCATGTAAGATTAGAATTAAGGCCTTATTTCAGACTTATAAGCGAGTAGAGCAACTTGCACAGTTACCACTTTGTACTCCACGGCTATGCTTATACTGTTGAAACTAATGCACTACAGGCACAACTTCTGTTAGAGATAACATAGTTAGTCAGGTTGAAAAGTTCATCTAGTTCAACCAAAAAAAAGGAAAGAAAAAAAATACAATTCCTTATACACAAGCCTTCACCCACAGTTGATTAGGAGAAAGGCGAAAAACCCCAGCAAAGCATGCTCTAATTTGTTATAGCAGGGGAAAAATTCCTTCCTGATACCCCGAGAGGCAATCAGACTTTCCCTGGATAACCTCCCCACAGGTGTACAGCTGGTACCGTGGAGCGTGTACAATGACAATGTTTTGTATGTTACTAATGGATGCAGGAGCACACTTCTCCATAATTCCATTCTTGTTCTCCCAGAGCTCCTACTACATCTCTCTCCCTAAGGCAGGCTAGGGCCCAGGTACTCTGTGCAATGAGAGTGGCCCCAGTATGTGGGGAACCAGTTGCTAGTGAAGAGGCCAAGCATAACACCCCTTCAATACCAGAGTATCCATCACCTCTGCCATGTCACCAGTTTCCTTCCTGGTTCGCTGCGTTAGCAATTGACACAAAATACAGTAGTCATTAGCAACAGCAACATAGATTCCTCAGGACAGCTTCTCTGCTCGTTAGACTTCTGTACTGTATCTTTTCTAGTGATGCCTGCTGGGTCAGTGATGTCACAAGGGGGCTGTGCCAGCAGGAGGTGATTGGCCTTTGTTGATGGCGGAGCATTTATTTTTAATTTTTTGGGGTATTTTGGCATCGGCATCCCGATTGATGATGGATCTTCATCAGGGTACACTGTTTTTTTTTTTTATTTATTTAATCAAGGACTTGTCAAAAACTGTCTCTGTGTTTTTACTTTTTAACACTTTTTTGGTGAATGGATAGGGGTACTATGTAGAAAAAAAAAGAACGTCTGCACACCACAGAAACATTCCAACGATTTTATTCCAAAAATAGCAAATGACAGCCAACAAAGACACAGAGTGTCCGAACCCAGGAGGTGACACATGCGGTCACCTGGAAACGGGAGAAGTGGGACTTTGAGTGAGGTGTGCAAAAGAGGCCAAAGGATCAGTCACTATATAACAAACCATTTATTGATTGACAATAGTCAGGTGGCACAGTGTAGTTCCAAATTGTACATAAAACCATCATAGGTACTTGCATATACACATGGTAACAGTGAATAATAAAAACCCCAATGGTGCAGGGCAAGAAATGGTTAAAGGGTTAACAACATCCATAAAATGCACAGGGTCACAATATTGCTATATAACACTCAATGAGAGATATGATGCATGTAGTAGGCCTGACGCGTTTCGTGTATCAAACACTCTTCAGGGGCAATAAAGCACCAACATCTAAAAGCAAGAAAAAACAAAAAATCCAAATAGTAAAAAATATAGTGCATGAGGAAAAAAATGGGGTATGCATATAGGAGAGGCTGCAAAGCCAAAATCCCAGATGTATACTCACTTGACCAAAGAGTGTGACCACCATGGGTTCCATAGTCACGGGCCACCGACTGAGTCAGATCCGGGAGCTGAGGAGGGAGCCCCCAGGACAAGGGGAGAGAGAGACTAAGCCAGGCGCACACAAGAGGAATCCCCATATGGTAATATATCCACACTGGTGTTGAGGTGAGAGGAGAAAATCTGTGGTGGTGATAGAGAGTAATGCATATATGAGGTATGCTCTAGGGCTAGCACAGGCCCCCAATCCCAAAATGGTTGTCCAAAATGTTAACATATACTACCCTCTTACCTAGGTAGTAGATAATGGCCGTATATAATCTGCCCAGTGATGGATATGCTGCCTGGTGGTGAACTGGCAGAGAAATGGGGGCCCCTTATGTACAACCAGCCACCCCTCCCCCCCAGCAGGGAAAACTCCCCCCAGCGTCAAACAGTGCGGGCACCAGGCGAACCGAGGCCTCTCCCAGTGCAGCGGCACTTGCCGCCCACAGCTGCTGGGGACACCGCCGTCCACGTGTCCGCACAGGATGTAAACACAACGCCGGCAGCGCGACTGAGGTCACGTGTACGGCGTGGAGGTATGACGCCGACGCAGGGAGGGGAACCCGCCCGATCCCCCGTCATCCGCAAGGATGACGGAGAGAGGAGGGGAGGGGGGAGGGACCCCAACCTGCGTCGCAGCTCCCGGAAACCGAGACAAGGGGGTGACCAAGTGACATGGACTTCCAGTGGGGGGCACACTACAAAACTGCATCAAAGGGTCACCTGGGTCCTCAGTCCTTCTTTAAACTATGTACCCAATACTCATTCACATAGGCAGGGGCTGGGATCTGGGGGGCTCCTTGTTAAAGGGACTTCCAGATTCCAATAAACTCCCACCCACAGACCTCTACAACCACAGCCCAGGGTTGTCAGGAAGAGGCCCTTGTCCCCATCCATGTTGAGGGAATGTGGCCTAGTATGGTTTGTGTGGGGGGGGCACTCGCTTGTCCCTCCCCTTTCCTGACCTACCGGGCTGCATGCTCAGATAAGGGTCTGTTATGGATTTGGGGGGGACCCTACGCCGTTTTCTTTTTTTCTTTTAGGTAGGTTCTATACATGGTACAAATGTGCCACTTTACATGCAGACTAAGGGGACCCCCAGGCACTAGATTTAAAGGAATTTTCCATTTTTATTGTTATCATTAAAATCACTGCTCCTTAAAAAACAATCTTTATTAAACTTTTTTTTTTGCATTGATACATGTCCTTCAGGGCAGTACCCAGGCCCCCATACCCTTTTAATGGGCAATAACTTGCAAATAAGCCTTTAAAATGGGCACTTTTGATTTTTCACGTTTGGGCCCCATTAGACTTCAGTGGAGTTTGATGTTCGGGTCCAAACTTCTGCTATGTTTGGGAGTTTTGGTGCGAACTGAACTAAGGAGTGTTCAGCCCATCTCTAATCTTTTCTAACCTTTTCATATCCCTGTTGTAAGCCCTGTTCTCTTACACCCCTTTAGAGGCTTCAGACCAGGCAGAATAAATGAATAATAGAGATATTTTTATTGAAGAGGTTAAAGGTAACAAAGGAATGGTACTCAAAGACATCTTACACACATTTTCGTGTACAAAGTTCTCTAAGTGCCCCATGGGGTGATCATACCTGAATTAGGCAGCAAGTCCACAAAAGAGTCCTTTTCAATGCAAAAGTCCATAACTGGCAGTAATCCACATGAGGTAGTAATAATCTATAAACAGGCTCAAGTTAAAGTAGCAGAAGTCCATATACAGTATCTCACAAAAGTGAATACACCCCTCACATTTTTGTAAATATTCTATTATATCGTTTCATGTGACAACACTGAAGAAATGAGTGAGTGTGCAGCTTGTATAACAGTGTAAATTTGCTGTCCCCTCAAAATAACCCAACACACAGCCATTAATGTCTAAACCGCTGCTAACAAAAGTGAGTACACCCCTATGTGAAAGTGTCCAAATTGGGCCCAACGTGTCAATATTTTGTGTGGTCACCATTATTTTCCAACACTGCCTTAACCCTCTTGGGCATGGAGTTCACCAAAGCTTCACAGGTTGCCACTGGAGTCCTCTTCCACTTTTGCATGACAACATCACGGAGCTGATGGAGGTTAGAGACCTTATGCTCCTCCACATTGTGTTTGAGGATGCCCCACAGATGCTCAATGGGGTTTAGGTCTGGAGACATGCTTGGCCAGTCCATCACCTTTATCCTGAGCTTCTTTAGCATGGCAGTGGTCGTCTTGGAGGTGTGTTTGGGGTCGTTATGTTGGAATACTGCCCTGCGGCCCAGTCTCCAAAGGGGGGGGATCACCCTCTGCTTCAGTATGTCACAGTACATGTTGGCATTCATGGTTCCCTCAATGGACTATAGCTCCCCAGTGCTGGCACACTCATGCAGCCCCAGACCATGACACTCCCACCACCATGCTAGACAAGACACACTTGTACCGTTTGTGGGCTTTCTTGAGCATCATCTATAGAAGAGACTTCCTTCTGGGACGACAGCCATGCAGACCAATTTGATGCAGTATGCAGCATATTGTCTGAGCACTGACAGGCTGATCCCCCACCCCTTCAACCTCTGCAGCAATGCTGGCAGCACTCAAATGTCTATTTCCCAAAGACAACCTCTGGATATGACACTGAGCACGTGCGCTCAACCCCTTTGGTCGACCATGACGAGGCCTATTCTGAGTGGAACCTGTCCTGTTAAACCACTGTATGGTCTTGGCAATCTTCTTATAGCCTAAGCCATCTTTATGTAGAGCAACATTTGTTTTTTTTCAGATCCTCAGAGAGTTCTTTGCCATGAGGTGCCATGTTGAACTTCCAGTAACCAGTATGAGAAAGTGAGAGTGATAACACCAGATTTAACACACCTGCTCCCAATTCACAACTGTGACCTTGTAATACTAACGAGTCACCTGACACCGGGGAGGGAAAATGACTAATTGGACCCAATTTGGACATTTTCACTTAGGGGTGTATTCACTTTTGTTGCCAGCGGTTTAGACATTAACGACTGTGTGTTGAGTATTTTTGAGGGGACAGCAAATTTACACTGTTATGCAAGCTGTACACTCACTTTTTTACATTGTAGCAAAGTGTCAATTCTTCAGTGTTGTCACATGAAAAGAAATAATAAAATAATTACAAAAATGTGAGGGGTGTACTCACTCTTGTGAGATACTGTAGATCCACAAGCTCCATACCCCACTGGGAATCCCGACTGGTGAAATGGCAGAATGGCTACATTTTAGCAGTCTTTCCCCTGACTTCTCCTCCTGGCCTCTCAGGGCACAGATAAGACCCTATATAGATGAAATGACCTGAAAGGGGGTGATAACTTTCCTGAAAAGAGTGGAAAAACCTGACCAGCAGCATTAACCCTTTTTTCTCAGGAACTACCACCAAGGTAATAAAGGAAAAACATCCACGTATTCCCTCCTCCATATCTTTTCCTTCACTTTAGGTTTAAGGTGAGCACCAAGAGGACCTTTATAACAAAAGTAAGAGTGGCTTTTCACAAAATCAGAAATTGGTTCTGGTTTGTCTACCCACGTATTGCTTTCCACTGTCAAGCCCTGCAGCCGATGCTCCTCCTGTGGTTCCTGCTTGTGATGCTGAGGTGGTAGGTGTCCAAAATATTTCCTGCACCCACATGGCAAACACCATTCAAACTTAACAGAGAACTTTCCATAAATCCCTGAACCCCCAAAGCTCACTGTGACACTGGAGATTGTATTGTATTATAGAAGGGTGCATGCAAGCAAAATGAATGTCATTGCTCTCACCTGAAGGATGCACGGGAATATCACTTCCGCCACCTGGAACGACATAGGCAGAGGCAACAGTGTTTGTCAGTCTAAATGCCACCACTGTAAAGAGAAAAACAAATCAGCGCAATAAAATGACCCCAATATATATAAAAACTGCTGAACACCAAGGGTCAAAATTCAAATCCCTAAAATAAAATGTACAAAAGACAGTGCACTGTCTTTTGTACATAGATGCCAACACTGTAGGATCTCCCATCCAAGAAGTGACTGCCAGGGACCTAGATCTGGATGCCACAGTGGAAGGTGCAGAGGAACTCACCTGCTGACGATGTCCACGCTGAGGGTTTCGTTCGTGGGACCTCCATCCATTACCATTAGCCACCTGTCATGTTGCAGATCCAGCTCTCTCTAACCTGGTGGTAACACTGCCTCTCCTTGCATATGCTCTTGGTAGGTGAAAGGGTTAACCATGCTGTAGAACACCAGGGATGGCGTGGCCTGCCCAGAGGAGCAAATGTGGCTGATGAATCTGAAGGCTCTAAGAATACTGATAAAGCAGAGTGGGTTAATGAGGCAAAGGGGGCTGAAGGAGTGGAAACCGTTAATGGAGCAGAAAGGACTAAATGAGCAGATAGGGTTAATGGAGCAAAGAGGGCTAAGGGAACAGAAGGGTGGAAAAACGCAAACACAATGCATATACAAGGTAAAAACAATACAAGCATACAAACAGGTGTGAAAATTAGAAGACAAATAGGAAGGCATTTTTTTAATATCAAAAGAAAATACAATGTACATTCAAGTAGAAACACTTCACCCACCATCATGTATACAATTTTATTGTTCAATTTTTATTTAGATTTACCAAAACCATGAAATATGAGGTCAAACCTAAACACTTTCAATTTGTATGCAATCAGGCAAGCCCTGATACCATATAGTTGAAGGTAAATCTAAAGGAAATTGAACACGTAAATTGTATAATGTATGGCCAGCTTAAAGGCACAGCATAATCCTATCTCCAAAGAGATAGACACCTCGTTGTGCAACCAACATATTGAATTGGACATAACTGACAGATCGCAACATATATTAAAAACATTTCAATATACAATTTAAAATACAATAGATCTTAAAGTTTCTACTACTACCACAGAGCATACCAATTCTCCCCGAAGTATGTGGGGACAACACAGGCAATACTTAATACCACAGCTAAAATTGCCCTTAAAGTGCAGCCATATAGCGGAGCCACTAACAAGTAAGAGGAAAAGACTGGGAGATAATCTGTTACCCAAATTAGGAACCCGCTGGACACTATATCAACACCTTGGGGGTTATTTACGAAAGGCAAATCTACTTTACACTACAAGTGCACTTGGAAGTGCAGTCGCTGTAAATCTGAGGGGAAGATCTGAAATGAGGGAAGCTCTGCTGATTTTATCATCCAATCATGTGCATGCTAAAATGTTGTTTTGTATTTTCCTTGCATGTCCCCCTCAAATCTACAGGGACTGCACTTCCAAGTGCACTTGTAGTGTAAAGTGGATTTGCCTTTAGTAAATAACTCCCCTTGTTTCAAAATCTCAGCATATTTAGGATCATTGTATAGAATAGGAAAATTTCTTTCCAATCTATTCTTAACTCATGTAAACTCTATACTACAGAGTACATTGTTGAAAAACATGGTTTGTCACATCTCCCTCTATCTCCCTTGTTGGACATATTCAAAAGATCCATTCTGTTCGTATTCTTAGCAATAGTGTAAGCAATGTTTAAAACCAGTTGGGAATAACCCCTCTCAAGAAATCTCTGGTACAAGCTGGATGCTTCAAAGCTCTTATCCTTACTGCATATCCACCTAAATCTTAGAAATTGTCCAACAAGAATACCCTGTACGGTATGCCTGGAGTGTGTAGAACCAGCCTATAACCGACTGTTACCCAGCAGGTGCTTCATATACAGATTGGTACAAGCTGAACCATACTGCACAGTCAATTCAACATCCAAAAAGATATGTAACTGTTACTCCAGTGTCCAGTGAAGGTACAATTTACCACATTATCATTCAAATATGATACAAATATTCCAAGTCCCCCTCTCTTACATTGCCCAGAGCTATCACAGTATCCCTTATATAAACAGGAAAGGAAAGAGGGTTCAATCTGCCCCTCCTCCTCCTCCCACTACTACACCTCTGTATTTGTCCACCCATACTGCAATCCCTGGCGTGCTGTGCCTCAAAAAAATGGATGTGTGGGTGGGAAATTTGAAGCCCAGCAGCCAGCAAATACATAGTGGATGAAAGGTTCCGATGCCTGAGCATCCATCCTCGAGTGAGTGACCTCACCATCCACTGTCTGTCTGAACAAGTTGGGAGGGCTGAGCAAGAGTGTGATAGAGATATTTTTATTTATATAGGTGTTTATAATCCTGCACTGAGTGAGATAGGCTTGAGAGTAGTAGGTGTCCTTAAGACATTTTGGAAAAGGCCTGGATTGTAAGTCAACTTGGTAGTTTGGGCCTAGTCAAACAGAACAAGCAGTGCTTTAGGGTAATTGAGTGTAAATGCAGGTGAAGTGCAAGTTTCTCAAGAAAGGGGTATATTCAATGTCAGCAACAGAATAACTCTGGGTCAAAGACCTTCTTCTTCCTCCAACTCTCCTTCTGCTAATCTTTGGCAGCAAGCTGTGCAGATGGAGGTGTCCATCTTTGTGTGCAGATGGTGCTCAATGGCGTTCTTTAGTCATCTGTCAGAAAGTGGGTACAGTTTGAAATGGTAGTAAACCTTTGATGTTCCTGCAGCAGGCCTTGGACAGAGGGCATGTTGCAATACAGGGCGATACCCCAGCAATCATCGGACAGCTTCAGGTTATGACTGGCGCAGTGGGCAGAGCAAACCCAGGCCGAATGAGTCTAACACTCTGAAAAGGGATCTAGCGACTCTCTGAATGGTGCCAGCACACCGGCTACTCCTGGCAGCAAACCCACAAACAGTATTTCTCACTCTCAGCAACACACTTGTCTCTGGTTGGCAACTATTTCCAACTCCCTATTCTTTCCTGAGTTTTTAATTTATACCCCCCTTCTCTGGCTCCTCCTGACCTTAGGTACTTTGGGTCTGGTAGTTCTTTTTCCAGCAATAGTAATGGCACCACTTATGGCTTATACTACATCTCCCAGAGTTCAGTGTTTCAAGTCTAAAGTTCAATAAAATAACATATTCACCATTGTCATCTTATGCTAGAAAAGAAGATCTGCACTCAGGAATTTTCACCATAGTTACATACATAGTTACATAGTAGGGGAGGTTGAAAAAAGACACAAGTCCATCAAGTCCAACCTATGTTTGTGATTATATGGCAGTATTACATTGTATATCCCTGTATGTTGTGGTCGTTCAGGTGCTTATCTAATAGTTTTTTGAAACTATCGATGCTCTCCGCTGATACCACCACCTGTGGAAGGGAATTCCACATCCTCGCCGCTTTTACAATAAAAAACCCTTTCCGTAGTTTAAGGTTAAACCTCTTTTCTTCTAATTTTAATGAGTGGCCACGTGTCTTGTTAAACTCCCTTAGTAATTGTAGGCTCTGCAGTAACAGTAGTTCTGTTTAAAAGGGATCTACATCCCATCTGTGGTTAAGCCAAGATGGCATACATGTGGCAAATTTATGGATCCAGAAAACTTCTTCTCTTTCAAACAATTTCTTATGTAAATATGCTCTCCTACCTGGGAAATTCTTCCTTTCAATACCATAGAAAATTAAAGAAGACATATCGCCTCCATGGATATCCAAAAAATTTTTGGAAACTGCAGAGGGGTGATATGCCTCTGCCTCAGAATTGCATTCATCACAATAGTGCTCTCCTATTCTGATTCTCAAAGGATGTAAAGTACTACCAATGTATTGCAGGGAGCATTTGTACACTCAATAAGATAAATTACATATTGCGTATTGCAATTTATAAAGTTTTAATAGGGAGCTCTTGTCTTGTAACTGCTGACTTTACAATTTGATTGTTATTGTGTACCCACAATACCTACAAGTCTTCACTCCACATTTTTATGAACCAAAGACCGACAACTAGGTCTTAGTATTCCTTTTATTGGTAACAAAATTTTTCAATTAGGAACCCCTTCCTGCGGGATTTGATGTGGTATGGAAGATTCATTGAAGATCTCCTGAAGTAGATAAAATGTAGTACTTTAACTGAACTGAACGTAATGAATTGAGTTTAGGCTTTACATTTAAAAGTGACCTTTCCAGGATTGGTTTTTGGATATTATAGTTACTGGAGATGTTGCTACTGGGTGCATATCCACTTGTACAGTTTATACAGAAAACACAGGAAATACTGTATTGAAGGCTTCCAGGGCCATTTTTAATATTGATTGGACCCTGGGCAAAAATTTTCTTGGGCCTCCCCCCTCCATGCAGTTTCCCTCTCCACCTGCTCTGAGACATACAATAAATAGCAGCTAGACTCGAAATCCGTTTACTGAATCAGATCAGGCAGCGATTGCAATTGGTTGCCAGAGGTTACGGTGTATCATTACCACTCACTGACTGGTTGCTAGAAGTTACAGCACACATTACGGCTCACCAATTAGTTGCCAGAGGTTACATCACATGGTTTCTGCTTGTTGATTGGTTGCTAGAGATTACTGTACATCAATACTGCTCACTGATTGGTTACTAGAGGTTACTGCACACCATTACTGCTTACTGATTGGTTGCTAGAGGTTACAGCACATCATCTCCTCACTGCCTGCACACCTTGGACTGGGGAGGTGAATGACCTATAAACTCCTAGGGATCCTGGGACTCCTGGGATCAGTGGCAGTACTGGGGGGAGGGTGTGATAATTGCCATGCTGATTTTTTTTTACCGACTACGAATATAAAGAAGAATTTCAACACTGACCACCAAAGTAAGGGGTTTACACTGACCCCTAATGTAATAGAAGCATTCACAGTAACCACCAATGTAAGGAGAGATTTACACTGACCACCAATGTAAGGGGGGCATTCACACTGGCCACTAAGGATTCTACATCAAGCACCAATGTAATGAGAGGATTTACACTGATCATGAATATAACTGAGACATTAACCTGCGTTCACATTTGTGTATGTTGGTAACGCATGCAAAATCGCTTTCCTGACACCACTGAAACATGCTGCCCTTTAGCAGATACACAGCAGTGCCATTAATTGTTAATGACACCCTCACACATCTGCTGACATGTGCCTTGGCCCTGTGTAATTTTGAAAAAGGGTTTGGGACTTTCTTCTGCATTTGTAGCACATAGCGCAGCCCATTGAAATGAATGGGCTGCCCTACACGCGACCTACATCTTTATCCACCCTGTCAGTACACCTTTGCATCCTAAAACCCCTGCTAACCTCTGCACCCCAAACCTCTCCAATCCCCCTCCCTTTTAACTCTACCTGCCTCCTCTGCTCATCCTTGCACCCACCTTCCTTAACTCCGTAAATCCCCTCCTAACTCACCTGTGCACTTCAAACTGTAATTCCTTCTCTGCCTACCTCTGCACACCCCACACTACCCCCCCCCCCCCCCACACACACACACACACTCATTTGCTTACCTTTGCAGAACAGGCTGATGGTAGGCTTAATGACCACAGTTGTAGGCAGGACTTTCAAGCATGCCCCTTTACCTCCCAAGTGGGCAGCATTCAGTATAGGTGATAATGGATATGACCTCAGGCATGATATACATATGAATACTGTCTCTATTTACATATGAATGCTGCCGGTCGGCTGATATTTACATATGAATGCAGCCGCTATTTACATATGAATGCTGGTATTTAAACTTGGTGAGTCATCTGTAGACAACAATAGGGCAGAGCTGGGCAGCATTAGTAACAGAACTTCACACTGAGATATCAGGACACAGCATGGGACTAAAACCTCAAGCGATGAAGGAATTTAAACTGGGATAGTTGGCAAGTATGAGGCAGCTGCTTTGGGCCCCACAACAATGACAGGGCCCAGGGCAGCTGCCCTTTTTGCCCTGCATTAAAGATGGCCCTGAAGGCTTCTAGTTGTCTTCCTCTCCATCAAGGGAATTCCAGTGGGAGGGTGGAAGAGTTTATCTGGACAAAACACATTTTTTCTAGTGATGTCCTTTATAAAAGGGAACCATCCTGTGTTCAGGTTAGATTATCAGCTGGAGGGTCAGAAACATTGCAGAAGGTATATCTCTGCAAGATTTCTTAAGTGACATGTATAATCTAGCATCTAGAATTAGAATGCAAATCATAACTTTTTCTGTGAAATATCCACAAATAGTTAGGATCTTAAAGAAAAATTAACCAATGTTTTGTTCAAATTTGCTGTTAGTTTTGGGATTTCTGGGATATTGAATGTGTATAGCTTTTGTTATAAACAATGTAACATCATCACTGAAGAAGATTTTTTTTTGGCAATATCCAGTTTTGTGACTGGGGTCCTGTGTGAAACTATTTGGGGACTATGAAAACGTTATCACTAAAGTTCTTTTTACTTTCCCATCCTTAGTTGTTTTGTAAATTCCTACAAGTTTAATCTTAAGGCCAAAAGGCAAGTGCTGTTTCTTCCTGGTTAAAAGTGCTTTCCCACACAGAGTCCTATTATTAATTTTGGCATCAGCGTAACAAGTTGTTCCTAATGTCATACAGGTTGGAACTTTTATAATGATAGATTAGGAGGGTATGTGGGAACTGTGTACTAAAAGAGAGATTGTTTTTGGTATGATGTATATAACAAAGTGAAGACCACCCTTTCCTCCCAAGATTTTTTTTATTTTGTATACCAATTAAAATTTGGTTTGTAGGGGATAACCATAAAACAACTAAATAAGAGCTACAATCTTAGTGCCTATATTACTTTGGCAGCAAAATTGTTGTAGCAAAAGAAATATCACTTTCTACAAAAAAAATATTCTTATGTAAAAAAAAATGTATTAAAACTATAATGTTTCAACAGCAAAAACAAATCTGGAGCAGACATCATAACATAAGCACAAAGACTGACGATTTAGCAAGAGATCTATGGCTGAAAAAATTGTATAAATATTTTCTTTTTCTTCACAAGTCCCCTTAAATCAAAGAACATTTTTTCTTGCTTCCATGCAATATACATTTTAGTTTTTGTTGTCTAAAAATTATACATTTGGGATTTGCTAGCAAATTTGGATACTACTGTTTTTATTTCTTGAAAATAAACACTCTTTGGTAATTTTCCACAATACAAAATTTAAAAAACAAAGTCTGCTAATTAAAATTAAATCACCTTAGTGAGACCTTTATGTAACATAGTGGATTGGTAAAGCTTGAAATTAACATACTTACATACAGTTTCTCACAAAAGTGAGTACACCCCTTACATTTTTGTAAATATTTGATTCTATCTTTTCATGTGACAACACTGAAGAAATGACACTTTGCTACAATGTAAAGTAGTGAGTGTACAGCTTATATAACAGTGTAAATTTTCTGTCCTCTCAAAATAACTCAACACACCATTAATGTCTAAACTGCTGGCAACAAAAGTGAGTACATACCTAAGTGAAAATGTCCAAATTGGGCCCAAAGTGTCATTATTTTGTGTGGCATCCAATATTTTTCTAGCACTGCCTTAACCCTCTTGGGCATTGAGTTCACCAGAGCTTCACAGGTTGCCACTGGAGTCCTCTTCCACTCCTCCATGATGATATCACGGAGCTAGTGGATGTAAGAGACCTTGCTCTCCTCCACCTCCTGTTTGGGGATGCCCCACATTTCACTTGCTGAAGAGAAAACTGAAGGGAAAATGCCCCAAGAACAAGCAGGAACTGAAGACAGTTGCAGTAGAGGCCTGGCAGAGTAACAGGGCAGGGATGAAATATTTATGGACCTGACTGTATTTGCAAGGTTTCCACAACCTGCGGAGAAGTTACTTGTAGGTGTTTTACTTTAGAAAAGCTTTATTCCCTTTTAATGTTTCATTGCAATGCAAGCAGGAGAAAAAAAAAAGTTTATGGAAATTGTTAGCGTAGCGTAAATCGAAGTGTCAGGACAGACATCATTTGCTATTTGAGAACAAGCACGGGACTAACACAGATACGGTCAGAATTATTCAGGTCAGCATCAATTGGTGAGAAATGCCATACAACAGCATGGGCATTTATTAACGAGTGACCCGATAGTCCAAAAAATATGTTAAAAGAGAAGTATGGGGTTTTTTTTTTTTTAATTCAAACTTACCTAGGTGGATGCGGCATCAGTCCCCCAGCGCCTCTACACTGAGAACCGAGCAATCTAACGCTACTGAGCACTCAGTTCTCACAGCTCCCCAAGCAGAGAGCTGGAGACGGTCAGTCACCACTCTCTGCTCTGCCCCCTCCTCAGTCACTGGAGCGCTGAGCTGTGGAGGGGGCGGGGTGGGAGCAGCGGGTCAAACGGGTCAAAGGACTGCAGAATGAACTGCACTCCTGTGATCCACAGAAGTACAGCCAAACAAGCTTTGGCTGTACGTCTCCTTTAAGGACTATCCACAAATAACCTATAAAAAGGCTAGGTCAATAAATGATCAATAGGTTAGAAGTCATTTTGAAGAAAGGCCCTCTGTAATGAAATGTAGGAGGGGGACATATAAATGTGGATCATGTGATTGCTGTAAATGGATTTTGGAGGGACCATCTTTTGTACTACCAATGTGGTGCCTTTTACATTGGCAAAATAATATGAAATTTCTGGAGAAGGATATATGTCCATATCTATTCAATTTGAAAAAATCTATTGTACATGCCCATAGGTAGGCATAACCACGACTCCACAAGCCCTTAAGCATAACCACGACTCCACTATGATCATGCTTTGCTGGGGTTTTTTGCCTTCGTGATGGGATTGTATGATTTTTTCCCCTTTTATTGGTTAAACTAGGTGGACTTGTGTCTTTTTTCAACCTGACTAACTATGTAACTATGCAACTATGTAACTATGTTTTGCGCCATTGGAGAGGGTCCACGAGGACTCTTCAGGAGGTGATTTTGATCAGAAGTTATAACAAAGGGAGGGAAGGCAGATATACACTTTAAGAGCCAATTTTCCTCCTGGCCTAAATAAAGTACTCAGCTTCAAGGCTTTTCTTTAAATAATTAAACAGACTTTGAACCTCTCTAGGGGCCCCTTGTCATATGTCCAGCTTAGTGCCCTGTATGTGCCTGCTCAGTGTCTTGTACTTATCCCATCATGCTATATGTCCATCCCATGAGAAAGCATCTAGATTAAGACTAAACATATAGTATTTCTGTTGAGCTCTTGTTTTTTCTTTTTCTTTCTTTTAGATGTTAAGTTGTATGTATTACATTTTGTCATATATTTGGAGGATAATTGTCTGTGCCTAGCGATTATATAGCATATTTCTTCTTTTGCATGGAGTGGCCAGAGGATTGCTGGTGGGCACGGAACCCTTAGAAGGGAATATACAGTACTTTGTCTATCTGATCCTTTAATATTGTATGTAGGAATAATGATATGCAGACTGTTGGAGATAACCTTTGGCCTGGGATATTCATCTGGGTCACTGGATGGATTGTGTGAGCCATCCTTTAGCTGCCCTAGGAGGCGGAGTACAGGTGGAGGTTGCCGGGTTGTCTTCTATAGTGATGATTTTGTTGTGTTTTATCTGGATGGAACGGTTCCTGTGTGTATGCAGCCGGCAGCTGGTTCGCCTGGGGTGCATGTGCACTGCGTGGATAGGGAAGAAGCTGCGATGTTGATGGAGTCAGTGCTGTTTTGGTTGGCTGCCACCTGGTAGGGATGCGCAGATGAGTGTGGAGGCATGTTCTTGCTGGCTTGTTAAGTCACCGGCCGCTCATTGCAATGCTTCACTAGATGTGTTTTGCCTGGTGGGAGCGTCTAGCAGGCATGGCGGGAGGTTGATGCCGATCTATGACATCTTTGGCCATCCGCATCACTGCGTGGTGCCCCATCGGCCGTTTAGCACCAACTAGGCTTTATTAGTTGCTGCAAGTTGGTATAGGAGTAGGGAGTGGTCTGATGCTGCTGGCATCCTAGCAGGTAAGCATAAGTTGACTGTGTATAGATAAGACATAGGCTGCTTTTGAGACCTGATAGGTTCATCTGTATGGCCTGATTTTTTGTCTACCTAGCAGCAGTAATGCTGTATAACCTTCTCTGTTGACATGCCAATCGGGCTGTGATCCAGGTGATGTTCCCAGTCAGATCTAATAAACTGGTACAGTATAAAAAGATCTAATAAGCCCAGGTACAGTATAAAAAACCCAATCTGTACATTTATACCCCTGTACCGGGCAGGCACATGTTACTAATCTACAATGGAATTTCTCCAATGGTGGGTCAGCTGGGGGCTCAGCTGGGGGTTCAGCTCTCTACAATAGTGCCAGCCTTCCCCTGCACGCACCCACAATGTCACCAGCACTAGGTTCTAGTAGACTGCCACCACTGTCAAGGAGACAGACGCCAGACCAGTGCTGTCAATAGCAGGGGCAGGACAGCAAGAGGAGGCTGGGGAATCACACAGTGGCAGAAAACCAGGGCCCGGTCGCAAGTGCTACCTTTGTGAACAATGGTAGTTCTCCCACTGCTTTGGGCTCTTATATTTTCCTGGTGTGCTGGTGACATATCTCCTTGTCAAAAAAGTTTATTGAACATACAATAATATAAAGATACATGAAGTTCGTTTACAAGGATCTATAAAGTAAGCTCATTGTTATACATTAGAATTTGTATAAGTATTTAACTTGAAATTATCAGATAATAAAAATTAGGTACACAAAACATAAAATAAAGGTGGAAAGTAATACATCAATTTCTTTTAGAGTTATTTAAGAAATCTATATCACCTTTAGATATTAACTGTTGGTAATATGTGTACAGATCAGATGTATTCTGATAAAGAGCTTTGATCATAAGGTGGAGGAAAGGAAAGAAAAGGAAGAAAAAGGATAGAAAGATAAAGATAAAGTCCACAAGGTCGACCCGCCCGTCGTTTTATCGTCCATTGGCTTCTTCCTGAAGCATTGAAATGGATGTTTCTATAAGTTATTTAATCTGCTACCATGGCAAATTTTGGGATTTGGTTATGATCGATTGCTGCCATCTTGGCATTAGACATTGTGTTATTCATTCTTTGAATTGTTTCTGCCAGAACCAATGTAGGGGATCTCCATGCCTTGGCCACTGTTTGCTTTGCTGCCGTTAATAGTTGGATCATAAGTTTGTATTGAGAAAATGTTAACCATTCCGGTTTCAAGTTAAACAAAGCTATGAATGGGTCAGGTTGTATTTTCCTTTTGAATATTTTAGAAGCAATCAAGAAAATTTCCTTCCAGAAAATTTGGATTAATGGGCACGTCCACCATATATGTAAATGTGTGCCTATGTCTGGACACCCTCGAAAACAAAGAGCTGAGGTATTAGGTGAATATTTAGCCACTCTGGCAGGTACAAGATACCATCGGGTAAGAACTTTATAATTTGCTTCCAATGCCAAAACATTGGGCGAGGAAGATTTAGATGTGAGCCATATACTTGACCATTCCATGTCCTCTAAAGTTCGCCCCAGATCCTCCTCCCATTTCTGAACATAAGTAGGTTTGTTGAAATTTGTGACTCCAAAGAATTGATTATAAATAGATGAAATTATTCCTTTAGCAAATGGGTCTTTTTCACAGGTTAATTCAAAAATGGATCATTGGGACAAGGGTATATCCACATTTAGGAATGGTGTGAAAAAGTTTTTAATTTGGAGGTATCTAAATATTTCAGAGTTTGGTAGATCATAGTTTTCTCTAAGCGTTGGAAATGGAAGGAATGATGTAGATGTAACAAAATTGTGTAGTTTCAAAATACCTGAAGTTGTCCAAGCTTTAAATGATTTTGGATAGATCCATGCCGGATAGAAGGCCGGATTTCTGATAAAAGATAGGAGGGGATTGTGTGGAGATTGTAATTGATATTTAATTTTTAGTTTATCCCAGAGAGATAAAAAGTATTTAGTTATGAGATTATGTATTTTAGAACGGTCTTTGGGTTCAAGCCATAACAAGTTTGATATAGATAGAGGATCACATTCTGAAGCCTCTATAAATACCCATAATGGGATTTCCTGTTTTGCATGATACTTGGAAAGACTGCCCAAGTGAGCTGCTCTGTAATAGTTAGTAAAGTTAGGATATCCCAGGCCTCCTTTAGTTTTGGGAAGATGTAATGTTTGTATTGGTATACGTGGTTTGGAAGAGCCCCATATAAATGAAGTTTTTCTTTTTTGCACTAGTCTCAAAAAAGGAAGGAACTGGAATAGGAAGAACTCTGAATAGGTATAGTAGTTTAGGTAGAACAGTCATTTTAATTGCATTAATCTTTTCTATCCAGGATAGAGGAAGTTGCGACCATTGCTTTAATAAGTTTGTGATCTGCCTTAGTAAAGGAGGATAATTGGTTGAAAATAAGTCTGAATGAGATGCTGTTAATTGAATTCCAAGGTATGGGATTGATTTCTCTGCCCAGGTAAACGGGAGTGCAACCTTCGCCGGAATTAGTTCCAGGTTTGATAGTGAAATGTTGAGCACTTGGCATTTCTTAGGGTTTATCATAAGGCCGGAGAAGGCTGCAAATCCATCAAGGACAGGCATTAGGTTGGGACCTGAGACCTGTGGTGATAAGAAAAGCAGTATATCATCTGCAAATATACATATTTTGTGTGTAATGCCTCCTACTTCAATGCCGGTTATAGTATGGTTTATTCTAATGTACTGGGCAATGGGTTTGAGTAAAAGGGCAAATAAGAGGGGAGATAATGGGCAACCTTGCCGGTTACCTCTTTCAATATTAAAAGCATCAGATTTGTATCCAGCATATTTTATGTAGGCTTTGGGTTTATTATACAATGCTGTGATCCATTTTAGAAAGTGGGGGGCGCTGGTGACATATCTCTTGTTTTCTGCCACCCTGGGGGATCCCAATACAATAGGAAGCTCACTGAAGCACATGTGAAAGGGTCCCATAATAAAGGGCCCTGCAACAGAAGTAAAGGGCCCCAGGATATATATATATATATATATATATATATATATATATATATATATATATATATATATATATATATATACACACACACCTACAGTATCTCACAAAAGTGAGTACACCCCTCACATGTTTGTAAATATTTTATTATATCTTTTCATGACAACACTAAAGAAATTACACTTTGCTACAATGTAAAGTAGTGAGTGTACAGCTTGCATAACAGTGTAAATTTGCTGTCCCCTCAAAGTAACTCAACACACAGCCATTAATGTCTACACCGCTGGCAACAACAGTGAGTACACCCCTAAGGGAAAATGTCCAAATTGGGCCCAATTCGCCATTTTCCCTCCCAGGTGTCATGTAACTCGTTAGTGTTACAAGGTCTCAGGTGTGAATGGGGAGCAGGTGTGTTAAATTTAGTGTCACTCTCTCATACTGGTCAGTGGAAGTTCAACATGGCACCTCATGGCAAAGAACTCTCTGAGGATCTGAAAAAAAGAACTGTTGCTCTACATAAAGATGGCCTAGGCTATAAGAAGATTGCCAAGACCCTGAAACTGAGCTGCAGCACGGTGGCCAAGACCATACAGCTGTTTAACCACTTCCTTACCAGGCCAATTCTGACATTTCTCTCCTACATGTAAAAATCATAATTTTTTTGCTAGAAAATTACATAGAACCCCCAAACATTATATATGTTTTTTTAGCAAAGACCCTAGAGAATACAATGGCGGTTGCAACTTTTTATCTCACACGGTATTTGCGCAGGAATTTTTCGAACACTTTTTTTTTGGAGAAAAACAGTTTTGTGTTTTAAAAAAAAACCAAAACAGTAAAGTTAGCCCAATGTTTTTGCATATTGTGAAAGATGAAGCTACGCTGAGTAAATAGATACCTAACATGTCACGCTTCAAAATTGCGCACGCTCGTAGAATGGCGCCAATGTTCGGTACTTAAAAATCCCCATAGGCGACGCTTGAATTTTTTTTACTGGTTACATGTTTTGAGTTACAGAGGAGGTCTAGTGACAAAATGATTGCTCTCGCTCCAACGTGTATGGTTTGAACACCGTTTTCATATGTGGGCGGGACTTACGTATGCGTTCGCTTCTGCGTGCGAGCACACGGGGACAGCGGCGCTTTAAAATTTTTTTTTTTTTATTGATAATTTTTCTTATTTTGACACTTTTTTGAAAAAAAAACATTTTTGATCACTTCTATTCCTATTACAAGGAATGTAAACATCCCTTGTAATAGGAATATAACATGACAGGTCCTCTTAATAGTGAGCTATGGGGTCAATAAGACCCCATATCTCACCACTAGGCTGGGAAGCCTGAAATAAAATAAAAATAAAACGATCACCGCTTCCCAGCCGAAGCGGCGCCATTTTTTTGAATGGAGAGGCCGGGCGTGACTTCATAACATTGCGCCCGGCTTCTGATGATCATAGAGACTCCGGCGACCATCTGGTCCACCGGAAATCTCTATGATCTACATCCGGTGCCGGCGGATCTGCTCTCCGCCTCACTGATCATAACGGTGAGTCAGAGCAAGCAAATCTCTATGATCTACATCCGACGCCGGCGGATCCGCTCTCCGCCTCACTGATCGTAACAGTGAGTCGGAGCAAGCACTGGAGGGTGGCGGGAGGGGGGGACGTCCCCTCTTGTCTCATATAGAAACGATCAAGCGGCAGAACGGCTGCTATGATCATTCCTATGGTGTCGAGATTCGCCGGCTGAAACTGGCAATATCTGAATGATGTCTGTAACTAGAGGCATCATTCAGATATACCCGCCCAAAGCCCAGGACGTCATATGATGTGGGCGGGCGGGAAGTGGTTAACAAGACAGGTTCCACTCATGGTCAACCAAAGAAGTTGAGTGCACATCCTCAGTATCATATCCAGAGGTTGTCTTTGGTTAATAGATGTATGAGTTGTGCCAGCATTGCTGCATAGGTTGAAGGGGTGGGGGGTCAGCCTGTCGTAACGGTGAGTCGGAGCAAGCACCGGAGGGCGGCAGGAGGGGGGGGACTTCCCCTCTCACCTCCCATAGGAACGATTAAGCGGCGGAACGGCCGCTATGATCATTCCTATGGTGTAGAGATTCGCCGGCTGAAACCGGCAATATCTGAATGATGTCTGTAACTACAGGTATCATTCAGATATACCTGCCCAAAGCCCAGGACGTCATATGACCTGGGCGGGCGGGAAGTGGTTAACAAGACAGTTATGGTCAACCAAAGAAGTTGAGTGCACATCCTCAGTATCATATCCAGAGGTTGTCTTTGGTTAATAGACGTATGAGTTCTGCCAGCATTGCTGCATAGGTTGAAGGGGTGGGGGGTCAGCCTGTCAGTGCTCAGACCATATGCCGCACACAGCATCAAATTGGTTTGCATGGCTGTCATCTTAGAAGGAAGCCTCTTCTAAAGATGATGCACAAGAAAGCCTGCAAACAGTTTGCTGAAGACAAGCAGACTAAGGACATGGATTACTGGAACCACGTCCTCTGGTCTGATGAGACCAAGATCAACTTATTTGATATAGATGGTGTCGAGCGTGTGGCGGCAACCAGGTGAGGAGAACAAAGACAAGTGTGTCTTGCCTACAGCATGGTGGTGCTCCCATGGTCTGGGGCTGCATGAGTGCTGCCAGCATTGGGGAGCTACAGTTCGTTGAGGGAACCAAGAATGCCAACATGTACTGTGACACACTGAAGCAGAGCATGATCCCCTCCCTTCGGAGACTGGGCCGCAGGGCAGTATTCCAACATGAAAACGACCCCAAACACACCTCCAAGACAACCACTGCCTTGCTAAAGAAGCTGAGGGTAAAGGTGATGGACTACCCAAGCATGTCTCCAGACCTAAACCTGATTGAGCATCTGTGGATCATCCTCAAACGAAAGGTGGCATTGCCCAAGGTCTCCAACATCCTCCAACTTCATGATGTCATCATGGAGGAGTGGAAGAGGACTCCAGTGGCAACCTGTGAAGCTCTGGTGAACTCCATGCCCAAGAGGGTTAAGGAAGTGCTGGAAAAGAATGGTGACCACACAAAATATTCACACTTTTGGCCCAATTTGGACATTTTCACTTAGGGGTGTACTCACTTTTGTCGCCACCAGTTTAGACATCAATGGCTGTGTGTTGAGTTATTTTGAGGGGACAGCAAATGTACACTGTTATACAAGCTGTACACTCACTACATTACATTGTAGCAAAGTGTCATTTCTTCAGTGTTGTCACATGAAAAGATATAATAAAATACTTACAAAAATGTGAGGGGTGTACTCACTTTTGTGAGATACTGTATATATATATATATATATATATATATATATATAATTGCGTTTTATAGTTGGCCCCCCTACTTTTGTCCCTGTGCCCTCTCTAAATATGAAAGCTGGAGACGCCACTGTTTATTAATATAAAAAAATCCATTACAACTTTATTAGTACAAAATTAAAACATTGCAAATTAAAAAAAAAAGCCCTGGTACAGTATAAAAAACACAATTTGTACTGGGCAGGCACGTGTTACTAATCTATAATGGAATTTCTCCAATGTTGGGTCCTGCCAAGAAAGATTCCCCATTGTGTTTCAATTACTTCAATCAAAATCTTCTTCTGGGAGCAAAAAATCTGAGTAATTATAAGACATACGATTATGACATTTTGTGTAGTCAAAAACACAACAAAATTAAGCTACCAGAAAATCTGTACAATCCAGTATGTTAAGTAGAGTATGTGAAAAATCAATTACAACAAACTGTGAATAAACCAGAGTCTTTAAAACTCAGGTCCAGTTTTCCCAGATCTATGGACTGCTGTCAGGCCAGGGGTGTCCTTCATGAGACCCAGGAGAGGCCATGCATCGACCACTACCAAACACAAGCTTGGTGCCAGATGATATGGGTGACATGTACATTGAAAGGTTCAAATGTTCATGTAAGTGAACACATTTGAAGTTTTAGTGATTGAAAACTTAAACACAGATCATTTTTGTTATTGGTACAGAGAGGACTTGGCGCATATAAAAAGTACAAAATGTTTATTACAAAATTGTATTAAGACACAATTAAAATCATCCGGAATGTATGGGATCGTAGACAGTACTTAAGGCGGAGGTCAGCTGAAAAAAAAATATTAAAAGCCAGCAGGTACAAATACTGCAGCTGCTGACTTTTAATACATGGACACTTACCTGTCCAGGGAGCCCACGATGTCGGCAGCCGAAGCCGATCCGTCCTTCGGCTCTTGGCTGCTGCCGCCGCCATCCTCGGTAAGGGAATAAGGAAGTGAAGCCATGCGGCTTCACTTCCTGGTTCCATACTGCGCATGTGCGAGTCGCGCTGCGCGTCCTCTCAGGTCCCTGCTGTATTCTGTGTCTCACAGAATACAGCGGGGGAGGACGGGGTAGGCGCCGGAAGTGGCATAGGTCACCGCAAGCGCCGCGGTGATCTATGCCAGGAAGTGGGAGCAAATACCTGTCCTCCCCCCTGAAAGGTGCCAAATGTGACATCGGAGGGGGGAGGAATCCAAAAAGTGGAAGTTCCATTTTTGGGTGGAACTCCACTTTAATTAATCCATATAATACCTTTCAATAATATAATTAATGACGATAAAAACACTAGACTTTTATTGGATTGAAATTGGCCGCTGCCCTTTATAATTGGCAATAAATTATTTAATTTTTAATCCAATTTCATAACACACATTACATTCTTGTCTTATCACCAAATATTTTCACACTAAACCAAAATAGTTGAATGAAAAAAGTGACCAATGTATGGGCTGTCTAACATCTAAGGCCAGCCACAGACAGTTTAAATCTCGGACGGTTCACCAGGAACAGGCTGAGATTTGAACCATTAGTTAACAGACTGAATGTACCAAGTTGATCGATCGACTTGGGCACAAGCAGCCTGCTGGATACTCTTATGATTATCGTTAGTGGTCGCTATTGCCGCTAGTGATAATCATTGTTTGTTGGGAGATTACAATTGTTGGGCAGGAGGGATTCCCCTGTCAGCACTGACTGTGTTGATGGGAGAATCATGCACATTTCTTTCCTGCAATATGTGGGCGCAGGAAAGAAATTTGCACCATCTATGGGCTGCCTAACTGGAACTGAAAGTTTGTGAAAGTCTTGGAAGAACAGGAGGGGGAGGGGGAGACAGATGGGGGAGAGAAGGGAGGGAGATAGGGACAGTTAATTGATCACAGTGTACTGTACTGCAGTGTGCACACTCACCCACGGGTCCAGACTGGAAGCTCAGGCATGAGGCATCATTGTCACAACCAGGAATCTGCAGCTGCTGATTTCCATATGTCCCCGCCCACACATTCCCTTTCTTTCAGGCATAGCTGCACCGTGGGGATAGTGTGGGCGGGACTGGAAGACACACGAGGAACAGAGGTGGGAGGAGGAGGAGCTATATTGCTCTCTGCTCCCCCGTCCATGAGGGGAGTGAGTGGGGTGGCTGGACTCGCTAGGCTGTGTAATAGTGTCATAGACACTCGGCTCAGCTGCAGCCACCAATCTTGGAATTTACAGGCTGATTCTCCTGTCCTATGGATAGGAGAAATTTGTTTTTTCAAACTGTCCCTGAGATAATAGGAGGTGGTGGAACTCGCTCTCCTCCCTGCCAATTAGGATGCAGGGGGAGGGAGCAGATTCAGTGGCCATGGCTGTGTGAGCGCCGTATTATGCAGACAGAGTGTCAGCAAATAGAGGGAGGTGGGAGAAATCCCCCGTAGGAGCAGATAGGGTGAAAGGGATGCTCTCAGCAGAGTCTGAGTTATTCCAGCGGCGGCCAGAGCACTGTGTGGGGCCACGGGGCACCCACCTCAAGTACCAAACCAAAAGTCCTTTTAATTGGCGGGGCACAGTATAATGTTGGGGGTGGTCATGGCCCCATCTGGCCCCCCTAGTAACGCCAATGTTAATAAAGAGTAGTGGATGTACTTTTCGGCTGTATCTAAAATCCCAAGAGGAAACAATAAGAATGTGTAACAATTAGATTGTAGGAATGAGCATCACTCTATGTATTGTTAAATAATACAAGTTAGCATGACGGTGACTTTTAACAGGTCTGTAATCACTAAAACTTCAAATGTGTTAACTTACATGGATGTAGCACCCTGATGTTTAGGCAGGGTTGCTCTTAAATTTATTGCCAAGTGATAGTTGCCTTGGCCAATTCTTAGGAGATCAACTGACTTTGCCCTAATTCTGGAATTGCTGCACTTCTCTCTTCTGTCACTGGTGGCAAGTGACAATCCGTATCTGGTGGCAGGCGAAGTGGCAAGTGACAATCCGCAACGTGTGGCAGGTGACATGGCAAGTGACAATTTGCAACGCGTGGAAGGTGACATAGCAAGTGATAATCCGCAACGTGTGGTAGGCAACGTGGCAAGTGACAATCCGCAACCTGTGGCAGGTGACGTGGCAAGTGACAGTTCTCAAGGTGTGACAGGTGACGTGGCAAGTGACAATGCGCATCTGGTGGCAGGCAACGTGGCAAGAGACAATCCGCAACATATGACAGGTGACATGGCAAGTGACAATCCATAACGTGTTACAGGTGACGTGGCAAGTGACAATCCGCAATGTGTGGCAGGTCACGTGGCAAGTGACAATCCGCATCTGGTGGCAGGCAACGTGGCAAGTGGCACGCTCAGGGCTCCCACTGATTCTGCATTATGGTGAGTTAAACTATTTCATTTTATATAACAATGTAACAATAGAAATGATGCGTTTCAATCATCCTGACACCATAACAACCATGGTGTTGTGATGATTTAACTGCCAACACCAGCTATTTCCCTGATAAATTGCCCCCCAAAAAATATTTTCTGGCAATGCCCCTCCCGAGACTAGACTCTGGAACTACCCCTGGTAGACACAGAGGCTGCTTGCCCTCTTTTAGTGGCCTGTGAGCTTCTGCCTCTTCTTGATGGCCTTCTGGACATGATGTATTTTTTGTATTGTACACACTGTATTAGATACTGTGTACACCACCTGAAGTGTATTAGAAACAGTACACCACAGAATGCACTGTAGATATAGGCTACACTGGATGCAGAGTACATATATTGTACAGGACGCCAAGGTTGGGTCTTGGATGGGTGCTATATAGCACCGATATTTGGGTTATGGTCCCTTTAAGGGAAGTGTGGTAGTATTCAGGGGGTCACCCAGGGGGGTGAGGAATTCCCGGGAATAGCTTTAATCAGGAGAGGACTGACTCACAGTTCTCTCGGTGTTAACAAAGAGATATTTGGGACCGGGAATTTTGGAGGCTCTGAACTGATATTTGTGTGAGAAAGAGCCTCCACCCCTAACTACAGGGATTCCAGCACACACGGGGTTAAGAGCCTCCAGGAAGCAGCTCTTAAAGGCAGGAAGTAGTGCTAGGAGTGGTGGCGAGGAGGAGTTGGTGAATACACCTGTCTTGAAGAGCTGTGAGTCTGCTGGAGGCTGCTAAAAAGATTCAACAAGGACTGTTAAACCCTTGGGGCGAAGACCCATTCATGAACTGTATGTGCCTCTTTACTTTTACTTTGTGCTGAAGATAAGTGGACTTTATTTTGTATTTTGTGCTTGTGTGCTGCTGGAAGCCTTATTTCGATTTGCTTGCTGAAAATAAAAGCTTTTTTGTTTAAAGTTTAACGGCTTTGCACTCAGTCCTGTGGAACTAAAATCCCCCAAACTTTACAACTGGTGTTTTGGATGCGGGCAGAAGTGCATTTGCAGCCGCAAAAGTTGTTTAAAACTGAAAACTGATATTTAAAGAGACAGTGTACCTATGGCATGTATTGGGTGAAATCGGCTCAGACACTACAAACAGCAGGAAAAAAACAAAACATGGAGGAGGTCATCAAGGCATTGGCGCAAGCCACCGTGACCCAGCAGCTAGCCTCAGCAGAGGCAAACCGTCGCCATGAGGAAGCGATGGCTCAGCAGCAGCAGGCCCTGGCACAGGCTGTAGCTGCAAAACAGGAAAGAACACGGTTGCTAGCCGCCCAGTTTAGTGCCCAGCAGGAGTCCACTCAATCACAGGTGGCTGCCTTGTAGGAGGCAGTGCAGTGTTTGGCTCAGGGACGGGAGCAAACGGTCGTCGCTGCTGACAACCAAGTATCCATGAGGGCCAGCCATTTCTTGCAAAAACTGACATCCAGTGATGATGTAGAGGCCTTTCTCACTACCTTTGAGAGGATAGCGGAGAGAGAGAGGGGTGGCCCTGTGACCAATGGGCTGGAATTATCTTCCCTTTCCTTACTGGTGACCCGCAAAAAGCCTACTTTGACCTCCCGGCTGAGCACATGAGCGACTATGAGCATCTGAAGGCAGAGATCCTGGCCCGCCTGGGAGTGACCACGGCTGTCCGGGCTCAAAGGGTGCACCGCTGGAGGCATAAACCTGACCGACCACCCAGGTCCCAAATGCATGAATTGGTACAGCCTGTCAAAAAGTGGCTGCAACCAGAGAAGCTGACAGGCCCGCAAATGGTGGAATGAGTGGTGATGGACTGGTACCTGCAGTCCCTGCCAGATGACCTACAGCACTGGGTAAGCCGTGGAGACCCTGCAACTGCTGACCAACTAGTAGAGTTGGTCGAAAGGTACACCATGGTGGAGGACCTGCTTGGTCCTGCCAAGCGTCAGGAACCCACACCAAGGGCAACCAGGCCAGCCACAGCAACTAGGAGAGAAGCCCTGCCAGACGTTGGATTTCGCAAACCTGCATCATCTTCTGTAGAACCACAGAGGTTGGTTCCTGTCCCAAAGATGGGGGACATACAGTGTTGGCGATGTTGGTCCTGGGGGCATACCTGGGCACAATACCCACTTCAGGAGGAGAACTTTACACTGCAAACCGAACCGGGGGGGGTGTTCGGCTCATCCCTACTCCAAAATCAAGGTCTGCAATGGGGAAGATTCCTCTTCGTCCACCCCCAACATGACCTGTAGCGGAGAAATCCCCCCCCAGAGGTCAACTTGGTCTTGAGACATGAAAGATGAGCATTATCAACTATAATCGTATTTTCTGAAATGTCATTATCAGTGACAGGTATCTCAACATTATGGGTGCGTGTTGCGGGTGGTTCTGGAAACCCATTAAAGTCTATGGGACTTGAACGTTCAAAATCAAAAGTGCTAATTTTAAAGGGTAATATGCAAGTTATTGTCCTAAAAAGGGTTTGGGGACCCGGGTCCTGCCCAAGGGGACATATATCAATGCAAAAAATTTTTTTTAAAACAGCCGTTTTTTCGGGAGCAGTGATTTTAATGATGCTTAAAGTGAATATTTCTTTAAATATTGTACCTGGGGGGTGTCTATAGTATGCCTGTAAAGTGGCGCATGTTTCCCGTGCTTAGAACAGCCCCTGCACAAAATGACACTTTTAAAGGAATAAAAGTTATTTAAAACTGCTTGCGGCTTTAATGTAATGTCGGGTCCAGGCAATATGGATGGAAATCAGTGAGACAAACGGCATGGGTACCCCCCCAGTCCATTACCAGGCCCTTTGGGTCTTTTATGGGTATTAAGTGGAACCCAGCACCCAAATTTTAAAAAAAGAAAGGCGTGGGGCCCCCAGGCCCTATATACTCTGAACAGCAGTATACAGGTGGTACAAACAAGACAGGTTATGTATAAAGGAAGAAAAACTTGAGCTTGGGACTTTCTTGGCACAATAAACACTATAGTAATATAATTAAAAGTACAATTTATTGAAGATTATTAAAAATATAAAAAAGGGACAAAGACAGAATTAAATTCATATCCATACATTTACAGTTTATACATTCCATACAAAGCTCTGTAGTGAAATATCATTATGCAGTAATTGGAGTTACCAATATACATACAATCATGTATAGATTAAAGAGGATCTATGCAGAGATAATGATCGATGGTGAGAAATCGCTCAACATGTTGCATGCCAAAGCGCTTCTTCAGGAGCACAAAACAAATTACTGGAATATAACAAAATATCCCATGAATACAAAACATACATACTAAGAAGGAAACAGATTAGACAAATATTACATATTTAATATCGTCGTCACTAAAGCCCAAAGGATGGTGCTATAGCACCGTCGGGATAATATTCAAATATCATGGGGGCATATGTAACATGATAGGTATTCAAATATAACATATGTGTATAGTTAAATCCGTTTTGGATCACAATGGGTGCGACTGCCAGAAGAGGGGAAAAAAGTTATAAGAGAGTATGTGAAATTAGAGCAAAGAGAAAAGTGGAGAAAAGGAAGAGAATAGGCAAGAGAAGAAGAGAGCACAGAAGGGGGAGAAAAGATTGAAACTTGAAAGAGAGGAGGGAGAGGAGGGAAGGGAGAGGAGGTGGGAGGGTAAAGAGATTGCTAGAAAGCTAGGTCTGAGAGGCTGAGAACTATGGCTAACTATAGATGTAAGTAGTTCATTATATATTTAATTATAAATATGTGTCTCGTCATTGTCCTAAAGGGGGACATATGGTTTTTACTAAGTGGGGGGGATTGGAGTGATGCCCATTAAAATCTGTTACCATATGCCAGTTAAATGGTCCTGTTGGTCACCTGTTACGTTAGGACACCATGATCTGGTGCAGCATATTACTGGCAATATGTATCAGTTTCTCTACCAATAATAAGGGATCTCTGACCTGGTTAACAATAGTAGCCATAAATTCCTGGTCAGTTTATCTTAGCAGGCGACATGCAAACCAATCAAAAGGGAATTCAAATGTAGGCAGCAGTAACCATTCAATATTTCTTCTAGTTAACCCCCTTCTACTATTTTTTGCTGCGGCCACTAAATATATAAGGTATTTATAAAGTAAAAATTTGACTTACCATAAGGAAATTTTTTTTGTATAGATTTAATTGCATATATGTACATATAAGTAAAGGATCTCTCCACTGGGTTCTTAGACCTTCAGCCCAATAATACAAGCATGAACCACAATAGGTAAATGACAAGAGTAGATGGTGTCTCAATTGATAGCAGGGATAAAGATGTATTTATGTCAAGCCTCTAAATGCAGCTTAGAGGGGTTGATCCATAGCCAGGTCAAGTAACTGAATCAGGCAAACAGACCCACAGAGAAGAAACAAAAGATATGAACATAGAGTAAGGATTTTTCAGTAAAACACCAGGGTGCAAATAATATATCCATTGTGTGCTGAATATCTAGGAGCAGGCTGTCACATACCTTAGTGATTCAAGGCAGACTCTGTAAGCAGCGAAGCAGCAGGTACTACCCACAACGCCGCTCGGGTGTGGAGCGTCTGGTTGTGTGGGGCGTGAGACAGGAGACGCAGAGAGCGTCTCTTGTACACACGCCCCGCCTGTGGTCACCAATCGGCGAGAGCCGATGTGACGTCATCCAGGCCGGCCGTCGAATGCAAACTGCGCACATCCCCGTCCATTGCGTCGGCATGGAGACCGCCGACGCGCAGAAGAGGGAAGGAGCGGCTGCATTACTGGGTAACCTGGATACCAGTGTAACCCAAAGCACCAATCACCCTCGTGAGGGGGCGTGGCGCTTGGCGGCCGCATGATACTGAAAGTAAAACCCCAACAATGCATCCGCACCACCATGGGCAAAAGTCACAGGGATACACAAACAGCAGGTATATAAAAAACAGTTGAAGTGTACACAAACAAGATAATTTATGAAAAACATATGGTAATATAGTTAAAGCTGCTGAAACTCCTATCAGTATTCAGGAAATGGCAAAATAGGAGAAAAAAAGAAAAGGAAAGAAAATAAAATAAAACATTGCGAAAAGCATGGACATCAAAAGGGAGACTGATGGAGGTCATCCAAAGTTGGACCAAAGAGAATTAGTTGACAAACAGGTCCGCATTGGGCTAGAATATCCTCAATGGCCAAATTATGTGGTATTGGCATAGACAACAAGGGGGAGAGGGTAGGGAAAGTAACCTTTTTTGGAGGAGGAAATGATAAACTATGTCGTCTTAAAAAAAGCTTATACGTATGAGCCTCGTTGATGCCCGGGGAATGCGTGGCGCTGAGGCGCTCAATCCACAAAGTTTCTTTTTGACAGACCTGTTTGTCCCAGTCTCCACCTCTGGGATCCTTAGGTATCACTGATAGCACAATAAAAGATATCATAGAGACGTCAAATCTATGGTAAAGGTCCAAATGTCTACTGACTGCTGTCACCATCTTGCCCTCCGCTGAGTAGTAGACATGATCTTTTATCCTACATCTTAAGTGTATAATAGTTTTGCCTACGTAGAAGGCGCCGCATTGACATACCATAAGGTACACAACGCCTTCGGTGTCACAGTTGGCATGAAACTTTGGGGTGAAGGTTTCCCCATTCGGAAGTAGGAATGTTTTTCCTATTTTTACCCATGGGCAAAATGAACATTTGCCACATTGTGAGATCCCTTGCCTGGATGGTTTATGTTTTGGGGTGGTCGAGTAGTAGCTGGAAGTTAATTTATCCCCCAGAGATCTAGCCCGTCTGAAGGTGATTTGTGGGTAGAGACCAGTATATTTTTTGAGGATGGGATCCTCTTGGAGGATCGGCCAATGGTTACTTAATATGTTGCGAAGTTGTTCATGTTGCTGCAAGAATCTTGTGATAAATCTCACTGGGGGTATATCCTCAGCTGTTTTTTTCTCTTTGTATAGTAAAGAATTTCTGGACTGTCGTACAGCTTTATTGTACGCACTACGTAGTAGCGTTTTGGTATACCCTCTCGCTAGTAGTCTGATGTGAAGCGCATCTGCTTGAGATTTAAATTCCTCCAGGTGGGTGCAATTGCGGCGCAATCTTAAGTATTGTGCGTAGGGGATGCTTTTGACAAGTGGCCTGGGGTGGACACTATTGGCATGCAACAGGGCATTCCTTGCAGTTTCCTTCCTGTAGAGGGTAGAGGCTAGACAGTTCAAATTGTCTTTGAAGATGGTTAGGTCCAAAAAGGTTATACATTGTGGATTGCTGGAAACCATAAATTTGAGATTAAAGCAGTTGAGGTTTAAGATTTTGAATAAATCTATCAAGTAATTCATGGGTACCTGTCCATACTAAAAAAATGTCGTCAATGTAGCGTCGCTAGATAAGGGCATGGTCAGTAAACAGACTTAGGGAATCATCTGAAAAGATGTTTCGTTCCCACCCTCCCAGGTACAAATTGGCGTAGGCCGGTGCACAGCAAGTGCCCATGGCCACGCCTTGTACCTGGAGGAAGTGGGAACCTTTAAAGCAAAAATAGTTTTGGGTAAGTATGAATCTCAGCAGTTCTAAAATGAACTCACAATAGTCCCAGCTGTAATGATCCTGCTCACGTAGAAAGGTGCAAGCCATCCCGATGCCCTGCTTGTGAGGGATGCTGGAGTATAGGGACTCCACATCCAATGTCACGAGGAGGGCATCAGGAGGGACAGGCAACCCCTCTATTTGTTTTAGAAGGTCTAGAGTGTCACGAGTATAGGACGGTAGGCCTAACACATGTGGCATAAGGACAAAATCTACGAGACGGCTGGCGTTCTCTGTCAAAGAACCAATTCCGGATATGATTGGGTGGCCTGGTGGCATAGTACAGTGCTTGTGGATTTTTGGTAAGGCATACAATGTAGCCTCTCTTGGTTTTTTGATGTTCAGATAATTATAAGTATCTTGGTCAATAAGACCTTTTTGGTAGGCTGCTCCAATGATATCTAGAAATTCCTGCTTGAATTCCAAAATGCGGGTCTCCCACAGGCGGGAGTAGCATTGTTTGTTTAGTAGAATCCTCATGACCATAGACTCGTAATACGTCTTTGTCATGAGGACAACGTTTCCGCCCTTGTCTGAGGCCTTAATCTCCAAATCAGGATGGTCTCGTAAGAGTTCAATCGCTCGTACTTGAGAGCGAGTGAGGTTCCCTGGGTTATATGCAATATTCATTTGTTTGATGTCATTAATGGTTGCTATTAGAAATGCCCATATATGGGGATTAGTGGACAGTTCCGGGAATCGCTGGGATTTAGGCTTAAATCTGTTACTCGTGGATGTAGATTTAGTGGTTGACCCTACACCTTGGTTTGATAGGGGATTATTAGTGTCTTGTGATGATTCATTTTCTTCAAGTAGGAGCATTAAATCCCGGATGGCTCGAAAGTCCTCCATGGAAAAGTGCTTCACTTGTTCTGAGATAGATTTGTCTAATTTAGATTGTTGGACCTCTCTATCAAATAGAAATTTATAGGTTAAATTTTGTGAAAATAAATATACATCCTTAATAGTTTCATATTTGTCGATGTTTGCATAGGGGTAGAAGCTCAAGCCATATTTGAGGACCTCTAGAGTTTCCTCTTCAAAGTGGTAAGGTTTATAACATCAAGGCCTGATGTTATGTCCGGGCCTGTGTGTCCATCAGCGATTGAAAATTTGCCTGTGCAGTGTTGGGTTGGATGTGTGCATCCAAAGTGCTGTGTCTGGTGTGGGGGGGGATGTTGTGTAGGAGGTAGAAGAACGGTTGGGGGACTGGGACCTTGAGATTGAGCTAGGTCAGTGGGGGTGGTATTAATTCGGCCTGACTCAGTGTGGCCTGAAGTATTCATTTGTGACATGTTGTGTATCTGTGCTTGTGTGTTCAAAATTTGAATAGCTTGTAAAGCTGTGGTGCCTAAGTATTTGGGCTGTGATAGTGATCTCTCATTCTGTGGTGTTGTGTGTTTTTGAGGGTGAGGTATTAAATTGATGTCTAAATTAGGGGGACGTTTTTTAGAGGAGGGTGTATAGGACCCTCCGCCTTAGTCTCGTTTACGTGCTCCCGAGTTGTTACGGGAGTTAGTGGTGTTCTTTGGGCCTTGTCTAGGGAAGGAAGAGGTGGATCTGACTGAGGAGTCTGATTCCGTATCTTGATCCATGGCCCTGTCATATGTATTAGTTGCACGACGATAATTTCTAGAGCCCTTTGTTTGTGCTGGGTTGTGTGATATGCGAAGCCTTCGGAGAAGGCTAGTCGATCCTTGCATAACTTATTTTGTTTTTGATATATGATATCCTTCGTAATCCTAGTTATATGGTCTTTTATTTCTTGAACTCGCTTTGATAATAGCATATGATCCCGAATGTTCTCATTGGAAGTTTGTAATAACATTTCCTGATCTAAATTATTCAGTTCCATTTGGTAGTGCGAGATCAGGAGCTTCATAAGTTCCGAGCTACACTGGGTCAATATGCTCTCCCATGCGATTTTGAATTCTGGGGATAATACTTGAAATGATGGATATAGTTGGATCCGTAGACCAAGAGGATTGATGTTTTCCCGCACATATTTCTGCAGGAACTCTATGTGCCAAATCAAATTGGACTTCTTTTTGAGAGAGCGTTTTAATTTTGCCATATATTGGTTTATACCTACTTCCTGTTCAGTGTCAGTGTTGCAGTTAGTTTGAATCTCTGACATATAACCCAGCCAACCTTGGCCAACAAAATCCATAGTGCAAAAAATATATAGGAAGGATACAGTTAGAGAACCAGATATCAAAGAAGAAAAAAAGAAAGAAGATTCCTGAAAGATTGAGAATTAAATCGTGTTAGCCGCTACATGTAGAAAAGGGAAAAGGTATTTTATATAGGTCAAAAACCACTGAGATAGCTAGGGGCCCAGGTGCTTCCACCCATAATTGGTATTCAGTCATTGAAGTATCAACACATAGTGGTAATGTGGATACTAGTGGTAGAGGATACTCAGTGCCACGTCCTTACAGATTATGTATAAAGGAAGAAAAACTTGGGCTTGGGACTTTCTTGGCACAATAAACACTATAGTAATATAATTAAAAGTACAATTTATTGAAGATTATTAAAAATATAAAAAAGGGACAAAGACAGAATTAAATTCATATCCATACATTTACAGTTTATACATTCCATACAAAGCTCTGTAGTGAAATATCATTATGCAGTAATTGGAGTTACCAATATACATACAATCATGTAGAGATTAAAGAGGAGCTATGCAGAGATAATGATCGATGGTGAGAAATCGCTCAACATGTTGCACGCCAAAGCGCTTCTTCAGGAGCACAAAACAAATTACTGGAATATAACAAAACATCCCATGAATACAAAACATACATACTAAGAAGGAAACAGATTAGACAAATATTACATATGTAATATTGTCGTCACTAAAGCCCAAAGGATGGTGCTATAGCACCGTCGGGATAATATTCAAATATCATGGGGGCATATGTAACATGATAGGTATTCAAATATAACATATGTGTATAGTTAAATCCATTTTGGATCACAATGGGTGTGACTGCCAGAAGAGGGGAAAAAAGTTATAAGAGAGTATGTGAAATTAGAGCAAAGAGAAAAGAGGAGAAAAGGAAGAGAATAGGCAAGAGAAGAAGAGAGCACAGAAGGGGGAGAAAAGATTGAAACTTGAAAGAGAGGAGGGAAGGGAGAGGAGGTGGGAGGGTAAAGAGATTGCTAGAAAGCTAGGTCTGAGAGGCTGAGAACTATGGCTAACTATAGATGTAAGTAGTTCATTATATATTTAATTATAAATATGTGTCTCGTCATTGTCCTAAAGGGGGACATATGGTTTTTACTAAGTGGGGGGGATTGGAGTGATGCCCATTAAAATCTGTTACCATATGCCAGTTAAATGGTCCTGTTGGTCGCCTGTTACGTTAGGACAGCGTGCTGCCAGCAACACACCAGTGATCTGGTGCAGCATATTACTGGCAATATGTATCAGTTTCTCTACCAATAATAAGGGATCTCTGACCTGGCTAACAATAGTAGCCATACATTTCTGGTCAGTTCACAAGCACTGTACTATGCCACCAGGCCGCCCAATCATATCCGGAATTGGTTCTTTGACAGAGAATGCCAGCCGTCTCGTAGATTTTGTCCTTATGCCACATGTGTTAGGCCTACCGTCCTATACTCGTGACACTCTAGACCTTCTAAAACAAATAGAGGGGTTGCCTGTCCCTCCCGATGCCCTCCTCGTGACATTGGATGTGGAGTCCCTATACTCCAGCATCCCTCACGAGCAGGGCATCGGGATGGCTCGCACCTTTCTACGTGAGCAGGATCATTACAGCTGGGACAATTGTGAGTTCATTTTAGAACTGCTGAGATTCATACTTACCCGAAACTATTTTTGCTTTAAAGGTTTCCACTTCCTCCAGGTACAAGGCGTGGCCATGGGCACTTGCTGTGCACCGGCCTACGCCAATTTGTACCTGGGGGGGTGGGAACGAAACATCTTTTCAGATGATTCCCTAAGTCTGTTTACTGACCATGCCCTTATCTAGCGACGCTACATTGACGACATTTTTTTAGTATGGACAGGTACCCATGAATTACTTGATAGATTTATTCAAATCTTAAACCTCAACTGCTTTAATCTCAAATTTACGGTTTCCAGCAATCCACAATGTATAACCTTTTTGGACCTAACCATCTTCAAAGACAATTTGAACTGTCTAGCCTCTACCCTCTACAGGAAGGAAACTGCAGGGAATACCCTGTTGCATGCCAATAGTGTCCACCCCAGGCCACTTGTCAAAAGCATCCCCTACGCACAATACTTAAGATTGCGCCGCAATTGCACCCACCTGGAGGAATTTAAATCTCAAGCAGATGCTCTTCGCATCAGACTACTAGCGAGAGGGTATACCAAAACGCTACTACGTAGTGCGTACAATAAAGCTGTACGACAGTCCAGAAATTCTTTATTATACAAAGAGAAAAAAAACAGCTGAGGATATACCCCCAGTGAGATTTATCACAAGATTCTCGCAGCAACATGAACAACTTCGCGACATATTAAGTAACCATTGGCCGATCCTCCAAGAGGATCCCATCCTCAAAAAATATACTGGTCTCTACCCACAAATCACCTTCAGATGGGCTAGATCTCTGAGGGATAAATTAACTTCCAGCTACTACTCAACCACCCAAAACATAAACCATCCAGGCAAGGGATCTCACAATGTGGCAAATGTTCATTTTGCCCATGGGTAAAAATAGGAAAAACATTCCTACTTCCGAATGGGGAAACCTTCACCCCAAAGTTTCATGCCAACTGTGACACTGAAGGCGTTGTGTACCTTATGGTATGTCAATGCGGCGCCTTCTACGTAGGCAAAACTATTAGACACTTAAGATGTAGGATAAAAGATCATGTCTACTACTCAGCGGAGGGCAAGATGGTGACAGCAGTCAGTAGACATTTGGACCTTTACCATAGATTTGACGTCTCTATGATATCTTTTATTGTGCTATCAGTGATACCTAAGGATCCCAGAGGTGGAGACTGGGACAAACAGGTCTGTCAAAAAGAAACTTTGTGGATTGAGCGCCTCGGCGCCACGCATTCCCCGGGCATCAACGAGGCTCATACGTATAAGCCTTTTTTATGACGACATAGTTTATCATTTCCTCCTCCAAAAAAGGTTACTTTCCCTACCCTCTCCCCCTTGTTGTCTATGCCAATACCACATAATTTGGCCATTGAGGATATTCTAGCTCAATGCGGACCTGTTTGTCAACTAATTCTCTTTGGTCCAACTTTGGATGACCTCCATCAGTCTCCCTTTTGATGTCCATGCTTTTCGCTATGTTTTATTTAATTTTCTTTCCTTTTCTTTTTTTCTCCTATTTTGCCATTTCCTGAATACTGATAGGAGTTTCAGCAGCTTTAACTATATTACCATATGTTTTTCATAAATTATCTTGTTTGTGTACACTTCAACTGTTTTTTATATACCTGCTGTTTGCGTATCCCTGTGACTTTTGCCCATGGTGGTGCGGATGCATTGTTGGGGTTTTGCTTTCAGTATCATGCGGCCGCCAAGCGCCACGCCCCCTCACGAGGGTGATTGGCGCTTTCGGTTACACTGGTATCCAGGTTACCCAGTAATGCAGCCGCTCCTTCCCTCTTCTGCGCGTCGGCGGTCTCCATGCCGACGCAATGGACGGGGATGTGCGCGGTTTGCATTCGACGGCCGGCCTGGATGACGTCACATCGGCTCTTGCCGATTGGTGACCACAGGCGGGGCGTGTGTACAAGAGACGCTCTCTGTGTCTCCTGTCTCACGCTCCACACAACCAGCCGCTCCACACCCGAGCGGCGGTGTGGGTAGTACCTGCTGCTTCGCTGCTTACAGAGTCTGCCTTGAATCTTGAATCACTAAGGTATGTGACAGCCTGCTTCTAGATATTCAGCACACAGTGGATATATTATTTGCACCCTGGTGTTTTACTGAAAAATCCTTACTCTATGTTCATATCTTTTGTTTCTTCTCTGTGGGTCTGTTTGTCTGATTCAGTTACTTGACCTGGCTACGGATCAACCCCTCTAAGCTGCATTTAGAGGCTTGACATAAATACATCTTTATCCCTGCTTTATCCCTACAGGAGTAGATGGTGTCTCAATTGATTGAGACACCATCTACTCCTGTCATTTCCCTATTGTGGTTCATGCTTGTATTATTGGGCTGAAGGTCTAAGAACCCAGTGGAGAGATCCTTTACTTATATGTACATATATGCAATTAAATCCATACAAAAAATTTCCTTATGGAAAGTCAAATTTTTACTTTATAAATACCTTATATATTTAGTGGCCGCAGCAAAAAATAGTAGAAGGGGGTTAACTAGAAGAAATATTGAATGGTTACTGCTGCCTACATTTGAATTCCCTTTTGACTGGTTTGCATGTCGCCTGCTAAGATAAACTGACCAGGAATTTATGGCTACTATTGTTAGCCAGGTCAGAGATCCCTTATTATTGGTAGGGAAACTGATACATATTGCCAGTAATATGCTGCACCAGATCACTGGTGTGTTGCTGGCAGCACGCTGTCCTAACGTAACAGGTGACCAACAGGACCATTTAACTGGCATATGGTAACAGATTTTAATGGGCATCATTCCAATCCCCCCCACTTAGTAAAAACCATATGTCCCCCTTTAGGACAATGACGAGACACATATTTATAATTAAATATATAATGAACTACTTACATCTATAGTTAGCCATAGTTCTCAGCCTCTCAGACCTAGCTTTCTAGCAATCTCTTTACCCTCCCACCTCCTCTCCCTTCCCTCCTCTCCCTCCTCTCTTTCAAGTTTCAATCTTTTCTCCCCCTTCTGTGCTCTCTTCTTCTCTTGCCTATTCTCTTCCTTTTCTCCTCTTTTCTCTTTGCTCTAATTTCACATACTCTCTTATAACTTTTTTCCCGTCTTCTGGCAGTCGCACCCATTGTGATCCAAAACGGTTTTAACTATACACATATGTTATATTTGAATACCTATCATGTTACATATGCCCCCATGATATTTGAATATTATCCCGACGGTGCTATAGCACCATCCTTTGGGCTTTAGTGATGACAATATTAAATATGTAATATTTGTCTAATCTGTTTCCTTCTTAGTATGTATGTTTTGTATTCATGGGATGTTTTGTTATATTCCAGTAATTTGTTTTGTGCTCCTGAAGAAGCGCTTTGGCGTGCAACATGTTGAGCGATTTCTCACCATCGATCAATATCTCTGCATAGATCCTCTTTAATCTCTACATGATTGTATGTATATTGGTAACTCCAATTACTGCATAATGATATTTCACTACAGAGCTTTGTATGGAATGTATAAACTGTAAATGTATGGATATGAATTTAATTCTGTCTTTGTCCCTTTTTTATATTTTTAATAATCTTCAATAAATTGTACTTTTAATTATATTACTATAGTGTTTATTGTGCCAAGAAAGTCCCAAGCCCAAGTTTTTCTTCCTTTATACATAATCTGTAAGGACGTGGCATTGAGTATCCTCTACCACTAGTATCCACATTACCACTATGTGTTGATACTTCAATGACTGAATACAAACAAGACAGGGACTGTAGGTTTGTTGTTAAGTAGAATCTGTTTGTAATTTTGAACTGGTACATTTTTAAAGTGTAGCTCCAGCCAAAAAAAATCTATTTTTAAGCTTTTTGGAAACCATAGGGAAGGGTTATCACCCCTGTAACATTTGTTTAGCTGTCTGTGTACCTCTTCAGAAGATTTCACCTCACTTCTGTCCCAATGAAAAATGTTTTTTGAAAATTTGGGGTTTTTAGTGAAACAAGGATTGGTGATAAAGCATCAGTGAAGATGAGACATGTTTTTCCCATATTAACTCTTACAGGAGAGAATTTCCCTTCCTAGGGGTAGATTTCATCTCACTTCCTGTTGTCTCCTTCTGTTTGCAAGTAGGAATCCTTTGTAAGTTGGATGTTTGAAAGTAGGGGCCTGCCCTATATACTCTCCAGAAATTGGGGCCTTAGGTGTTGGTGTTGCCACAACACTGTAAGCCCTTACAGTTACTCTTGGTGGGCGCAGGAACGGGCCGTGCTGTCAAATATTAGATCAAGAATTGCATCAAAAATTGTAATTACACACCCCTGTTAAACAGGGGCACAAAAATTGGGCCTCGGCCACTAGTGGCGGTGCCCAGAACCAAAAATGTTCTTACAAGCTATCAGCATGAAAATTGAGGAGGAAGAGGATTGTCACTCAGCATCAGCAAAGGCAGTCTTGAAGGGATCTCACCTTAACAAAAAAATCAATCGGTTACATCAGCATCAGGTGCTTGGTAGCTGGTGAACTTGGAAATTCTTTGGTTTTATTTTGATCCAAGACTGAATCAGTCGATCGATCGATCGATTCAGTGGACAGGCGCACCCTGTGATCGGTTACAAAGCCTCCAGCAGCACTGAATGTGCGTTCCGAAAGAACGCTGGATGCAGGAGAGGCCAGTAGCTCAATTGCATACTGTGCAAGCTCTGGCCAGTGATCCATCCTCAAGACCCAGTAACCCAGAGGATTTTTGTTGGGAAAGGTGTCCAAGTCTGATCTTGCCCCTAGGTAATCCTGCACAATGTGAATCAGACGCTGGCGATGGTTGCTGGAACCTATCATACCTTGGGGTTGCGGACTAAAAAATGGTCTGAACGCATCGGTCAGGTGGCCACCTTCTCCACCGCTCCTTCTGTGACTGACTGAAGCCTCAGCAACATGTTGTCCAGGAGGACCAGGAAATTGTAACCTCCCAGACTCTGGAAACGCATTGCACAAACCTTTCTGCAAGGCCTCCTGAAGATGTTTCATCCTCTGCTCCCTCTGCGACGGCAAGATAAGGTCCGCAAGCTTACCCTTGTAACGTGGATGTAATCATCCCTCCCCTTGATACCACAAATACGAGGATCCTTCCGCAGGCTTTACAGGATCAGGGAGGCCATGCAGCGTAGGTTTGCTGAGGCATTCGGTCCAGAGTCCTCTGGGTCACTAAGGGTGACATGATCTGCAGCCACCTCCTCCCAGCCACGTACAACTGCATGGGTTTCTTCGGACTGTAAATGATCCCTTGAAGACTGCTGATGAATGTCAGGCTCCACCTCCATACTGACACAATCCTCCTCCTCCTCCTCTTCCTGTGTGATCGGCGGGCATGCAGGAACATTGTCAGGAAAAAGGGGGCCTTGAGAGGTAATGAAATCCTCCTCTTCCTCCCTCTGTTCTGCCTCAAGTGCCCTGTCCATTATTCCATGCAGCGTGTGCTCCAACAGGTGGACAAGCAGGACAGTGTCACTGATGCATGCACTGTCACTGCTCACCATCCTCGTGGCCTCCTCAAATGGTGACAGGACAGTACATGCGTCCCTGATCATAGCCCACTGGTGTGGGGAAAAATAACAAGGTCGCCTGACCCTATCCTGGTGCCATAGTCGCATAGGTTTCAGGACACTTGTAGGGCCCCTTCATCAGGGAAGTTCAAGGCAAGGTGAAATTACCATAGCATATTCTAAACCATAAAAAACAGAGAAAAAAACAGAGAAAAGATAATAGTAATAGTATGGAAAAAAAAAATTAATTATAACAACAACAGACTATATGCATCATAAGCAGAGGGCAAGAGGCGGGAGCATCGTTGAGACCAAGACTGGGAGATCACCTACCGATTGGATGAACTTGGTGCAATATACACCTCCAAAAAATGTGTCAGCTGATGCAGTGCGTAAAATCACATCAAACGCCGGGAAGTAGTATGAAATGGAGATCACTATTTGGTTATGTGAAACTAAGAGGTCTGCATAGGTAAATGCAAATTAATTCAGGGTGGATAATGACACATTTGACAAAAGCGTGTCTGCAAAAAAGAATATATAAGGTATCTTAGAAATATGTAAAGCTCATAGGGAAACAGGTGGTATTTGTCACTCCATTGTTATCATTAGTATTGGTATATGCTTAGAAAGCATTCATTATTGGACACCAATGTTCACAATAATAGCCGAAGTTAAGGGTAGGAACATTGTATTATTAATCACTGATGAAGGTATAAATATATAGATAAGTCTTTGTACTAGTAACAGGTACAGAATATATCCTAAAATAATTAAGTAATGTTAACTAACCTGAGGTTTATCAGAAGCAAACAAATATTTCATATAGGTACCTGTTAGGGCATTGAAGCAACCCCCTGGATCAGCCCATTGAATCAGCCCATAAACAGTAAGTTGGGCGGCTAATATTCAAGAGCAGACAACGTATATTATAGTTAGCGTCATGAAGGAAAGGTTGTAATAAGAGAGCTGAATTCCATCAACCTTGCAGAGTGATCTCCAGCTTGTGCAGCACGTTTGTCCTGATGTAAATAGAGGAGACCAATACTGCAATTAGGGCTCGTGTTTTTATAGTGATAGACGCCAGCATGTGCGCAGCTTCTCATGCTGCACACGCTGTGTCAAGAGAGATGTGGGCGGGGCCTGGCGTTAGTACTGACCTACGTGATGAGTGTCTAATAGCTGTGGATAGGCTTGGGGAACATGCTTAGCAGCGTGACTGACACTGCACAACTGCCTCCTCTACACCTCTAACCAATAGAGGATGAGGGGCGGGGCTGCGCTGGTAAACAACTGCGCATGTACGCAACCTCTGTGTACGGTGAGACATTAGAGGAAGCAGACAAGAGCTGCCGATCAGAGCGGCAAAGTGGCACATGAGTCAGTTGTCCTTGTTGGAGGGCAGAGAAGAGGTTGGTGCCATTATCGCAAACCACCATACCTGGCTTAAGCTGGCGTGGCGTCAAACACCTCTGAACATGCCCCTGCAGAACTGACAGAATCTCTGCCCCAGTGTGGCTCCTGTCCCCCAAGCACACCAGCTCAAGCACCGCATGGCATCTTTTTGCCTGCATGCTTGCATAGCCCCTTGAACGCCTACCTAGCACCACTGGTTTAGAGGACAAATCAGCACAGGAAGAGGCCATGGAGGAAGAAGAAGAGTAGGGGTAGAGGAGAGAGGTGTGGCAGAATCACCACTAGTAGAATTTTGGAGGCGTGGTGGCGGAACAACCTCCAACATTACTGTACCTTGTCCTGCATCCTTCCCAGCTGCTAGAAGAGTTACCCAGTGCGCGGTGAAAGATGGGTAACGTCCCTGTCCATGCCTGCTGGACCATGAGTCAGCGGTAATATGCACCTTACCGCTGACTGCCCTGTCCAGCGAGGCCAAGACATTGCCTTCCACATGCCGGCAGAGAGCCGGAATCGCCTTCCATGAGAAAAAATGACGTATGGGAACCTGCCACTGAGGAACCGCACATTCCACAAACTCACGGAAGGGGGCAGAGTCTACCAACTGAAAAGGCAGCAGTTGAAGTGCTAGCAATTTAGCCAAGCTAGCATTCAAACGCTGGGCATGTGGATGGCTGGGAGCAAACTTCTTTCGGCAGCAGCAGCTGGGGCAGGGAAATTTGCGTTTTACAATCTGATGTTGGTGTACCGATCCCAGCTGAAGAGGAGCAAGGAGAGGTCCGCATTGTTCTTTGGTGTGGGTCTTTTAGGTACGCTTGCCAACGCTTGACGAGTGGCTTGACGCGCCACTCAAATTTGGCGCAAATGGCCCATAACGTTCGCAATTCGACGAACGGTCGAACAGGCGAAGTTTAAGTCAAACATGACTTCTTCCAGGCTAGTGTACCCAGATTTGGGGGTGTCCAGGGGTGTGTTTGGCACCACGCAGCTACAGGACCCTACTTTAGTCAATGCTCGGGAGCAGGTATCAGTTATTAATGGAGTCCCACAAGTGCCCGGTGCCGAACAAAGGTTTCCTCACTTTGCATTGAACGGGGACTTGCTTTATAGAGTATCTGAAAGCCGAGGGGAAACTGTAGCAGTTGCTGTGTGCCTCCTCCTCCCCTCTCCTATCAGGCACCCACGTGGAGTCAGTGACATCATCATCCCCTCCCTCCTCATCACTGGAGCAAACCTGGCAGTATGCTGCAGCAGGGGGAGCATGACTGCCAGATTGCTGTCCTTCTTGGGCACCCCCTCTGTCCGTGCTCACGTTACTGCCTTCATCTAGCTCAGTATCAGCATCAGAGCCTTCTAAACGCTGGGCATACTCCTGGAGCATGTACCCAACACTGTGGTCAAACAGTTCGAGGGACTCCCCAGGAGGACATGGTGGGGCTAGGGAAGGAGTCACTGATGCCATTGAGCCGAGGGAAGAAGCCGCGTTGGCAGCTGCTTTGCCAGACAAAGTACCCTGAGCATGAGTGAGAGAGGATGAGGAGGATGAGGATGGCTTGGTCATCCACTCGACCAAGTCTTCCGTATGTTGCGGCTCAACACGGCCAGCTGCCGTAAAAAAGGCCAAGCGTGTCCCACGGCCACGTGCTGATGAGGATGCACCGTGTCCACAACCAGCACTATTGCCTCTAGACACAGAGCCTGCTTGAGCTCTTTTATTGGCTTGTAACTGTCTGCCTCTCCTTGTTGGCCTTCCAGACATACTAATGGCCTGCAGTGAGATGTAGCTGCACTAAGCTGGGATAAATATATATATATTATATTATATTATTATATATATATATATATATATATATATATATATATATATATATATATATATATATATATATACATACATACATTGATATTGCAGCTAGCAAAATCAACTGCCCACCTGTAGTATCCACCAATCTTCTACAGGTAGCTTTAGCTGAACACTGTGTAGAGGTCGCACTACACTAACGTTAAAATAATGTAGCTGCCTGCGGTAGTGATAGGATCAGGAAAACACCACCAACCTTCTACAGGTAGCTTTAGCTGAACACTGTGCAGAGGTTGCACTACACTAACGTTAAAATAATGTAGCTGCCTGCGGTAGTGATAGGATCAGGAAAACACCGCCAACCTTCTACAGGTAGCTTTAGCTGAACACTGTGCAGAGGTCGTACTACACTAACTTGTAACTTTAGCTGAACACTGTGCAGAGGTCGCACTACACTAACTTGTAGCTTTAGATGAACACTGTTCAGAGGACGCACTACAGTAACTTGTAGCTTTAGCTGAACACTGTGCAGAGGTCGCACTACACTAACTTGTAGATTTAGCTGAACACTGTTCAGGGGACACACTAAACTAACTTGTAGCTTTAGCTGAACACTGTGAGGAGGATGCACTACACTAACTGTAAATAGTCTAGCTGCCTGACTGTGGTACTAATAGGATCAGAAGAACACCAGCAATTTTCTTCAGGTAGCTGTAAATACTGTAACACAAGCCTGCCTGTCAGTAGGAAGATAACAGGAACGGATCTAGCTAAACTGAATACAGTGTATATATTATATATATATATATATATATATATATATATATATACATACATACATACATACATACATACATACACACACACACACACACACACACACACACACACACACACACACACACACACACACACAACACCTGGGATGCATATATATACACCATACACTGTAAGTGCAGCTAACTCACTGACTGTCCTGCCTAATCTATCTAACTTAAATCAAATGACACTGTCTCTCTGTCTCTGAACGCCGGAACACACACTACACAGGGCCGTTGTGCAGGCAGCCTTATATAGTGTGGGGCGTGTACTAAACCCCCTGAGCCATAATTAGCCAAAGCCACCCCAGCAATATGGATGAAAATCAGTGAGACATACAGCCATACAGCATGGGTACCCCCCAGTCCATTACCAGGCCCTTTGGGTCTTCTATGGATATTAAGGGGAACCCCGCACCTAAATTAAAAAAAGGAAAGGCGTGGGGCCATCAGGCCCTATATACTCTGAATAGCAGTATACAGGTGGTGCAAACAAGACAGGGACTGTAGGTTTGTTGTTAAGTAGAATCTGTTTGTAATTTTGAACTGGTACATTTTTAACGTGTTTAGCTCCATTTGTTTTGTGACATTTGACATTTGTGACATTTGTTTTGCTGTCTGTGCTCATCTTCAGAAGATTTCACCTCATTTTTTGTCCCATTTGACAAATGTTTTTTGAAAATTTGGGTTTTTTTGTGAAACAAGGATTGGTGATAAAGCATCAATGGAAAGGAGAAACGTTTTTCCCATATTAACTCTTACAGGAGAGAATTTCCCTCCCTAGGGGTAGATATCATCTCACTTCCTGTTGTCTCCTTCCGTTTGCAAGTAGGAGTCGTTTGTAAGTTGGATGTTTGAAAGTAGGGGCCTGCCCTAAATACTCAGCAGAAATTTGGGCCTTAGGTGTTGTTGTGGCCACAACACTGTAAGCCCTCACAGGGCCCTACTGTGAAATATTAGATCAAGAATTGTAATTACATGCCCCTGTTGAACAGTGGCTGAAAAATTGGGCCTTAGGCACTGGTGCTGGTGCCACAACACTACAACCCCTCACAGATACTCTAGTTGGAACGCAGGAACGAGCCCTGCTGCAAAGTATTGCATCAAAAATTGTAATTACACGCCCCTGTTAAACAGGGGCTGAAAAATTGGGCCTTAGGCACTGGTGGTAGCGCCCAAAACCAAAAATGTTCTTACAAGCTATCAGCGTGATCATTGAGGAGGAAGAGGATAATTACTCAGGATAGTCACTCAGCATCAGCATAGGCAGTCTTTGAAGGGATCTGAGATTTCAAAAAAAATTATTCGGTTACATCAGCATCAAGTGCTTGGTAGCTGGTGGTGATCCAAGACTGATTCATTTTTATGAAGGTCAGTCGATCGACTGAGTCGGTGGACAGACGCACCCTGTGATCGGTTACAAAGCCTCCAGCAGCACTGAATGTGCGTTCTGAAAGAATGCTGGATGCAGGACAGGCCAGTAGCTCATTTGCATACTGTGCAAGCTCTGGCCAGTGATCCATCCTCAAGACCCAGTAACCCAGAGGATTTTCGATGGTAAAGGTGTCCAAGTCAGATCTTGCCCCTAGGTATTCCTGCACCATGTAAAACAGACGCTGGTGATGGTTGCTGGAACCGATCATACCTTGGGGCTGCGGACCAAAAAATTGTCTGAACGCATCAGTCAGAGGGCCACCTTCTCCAGCGCTCCTTCTTTGACTGACCGAAGCCTCAGCAACATGTTGTCCAGAAACAGGAGTTTGTAACCTCCCAGTCTCTGGGAACTCGTTGCACAGACCTTTCTGCAAGGCCTAGCGAAGATGTTTCATCCTCTGCTCCCTCTGCGATGGCAAGATAAGGTCCGCAACCTTACCCTTGTAACGTGGATCAAGGAGGGTTGCCAGCCAGTATTGGTCCTTCTCCTTGATACCACGAATATGAGGATCCTTAAGCAGGCTTTGCAGGATCAGGGATGCCATGCAGCGTAGGTTTGCTGAGGCATTCGGTCCGGAGTCCTCTGGGTCACTAAGGATGACATGGTCCACAGCCACCTCCTCCCAGCCATGTACAAGTCCATGTGTTTCTTGGGACTGATCCCTTAAAGACTGCTGCTGATGCTGAGTGCCAGACTCCACCTCCATACTGACACAATCCTCCTCCTCCTCGTCCTCTTCCTGTGTGATCGGCAGGCACGCAGGAACACTGTCTGGATAAAGGGTGCCTTGAGAGCTAAGGAAGTCCTCCTCTTCCTGCCTCTGTTCTGCCTCAAGTGCCCTGTCCATTATTCCACGCAGCGTGTGCTCCAACAGGTGGACAAGGGGGACAGTGTCACTGATGCATGCACTGTCACTGCTCACCATCCTCGTGGCCTCCTCAAATGGTGACAGGACAGTGCATGCATCCCTGATCATGGCCCACTGGCATGGGAAAAAAAACCAAGCTCCCCTGACCCTGTCCTGGTGCCATAGTTGAACAGGTACTCATTGATGGCCCTCTGCTGCGTGTGCATCCGCTGCAGCATGGCCAACGTTGAGTTCCACCTGGTGGGCATGTCACAGATTGGGCGGTTCTTGGGCAGGTTAAACTCCTTTTGGAGGTCTGCCAGCCAAGCACTGGCATTATATGACCGGCGGAAATGCACACAGACTTTCCTGGCCTGCCTCAGGACATCCTGTAAGCCCGGGTACCTGCCCAAGAACCGCTGCACCACCAAGTTAAGGACGTGAGCCAAACAGGGCACATGGGTCATTTGTCCCTGTCGGAGGGCAGAGAGGAGGTTGATGCCATTGTCGCAAACCACCATTCCTGCCTTAAGTTGGTGTGGCGTCAACCACCTCTGAACCTGCCCCTGCAGAGCTGACAGAACCTCTGCCCCAGTGTGGCTCCTGTCCCCCAAGCACACCAGCTTAAGTCCCCTTGAACGGCTACGGAGCACCGCTGGTTCCAAGGACAAAGCACAGGAAGAGGCCATGGAGGAAAAAGAAGAGGAGGGGGTGGAAGAGAGAGGTGTGTCACAATCATTAGTAGTGGCATTTTGGAGGCGTGGTGGCGGAACAAACTCCAACACTACTGCACCTTGTCCTGCATCCTTCCCAGCTGACAGCAGAGTCACCCAATGCGCGGTGAAACTTAGGTAACGTCCCTGTCCATGCCTGCTGTACCATGAGTCAGCGGTAATATGCACCTTACCGCTGACCGCCCTGTCCAGCGAGGCCAAGACATTGCCTTCAACATGCCAGTAGAGAGCTGGAATCGCCTTCCATGAGAAAAAGTGGCGTTTGGGTACCTGCCACTGAGGAACCGCACATTCCACAAACTCACGGAAGGGGACAGAGTCTACCAACTGGAAAGGCAACAGTTGAAGTGCTAGCAATTTTGCCAAGCTAGCATTCAACCACTGGGCATGTGGATGGCTGGGAGCGAACTTCTTTCGGCAGTGCAGCAGCTGGGGCAGGGAAATTTGCCTGGTACAATCTGTCGTCAGTGTACCAAAAGCAGATTGCCCACAAGTACTGGGCTGTGACACACCTAATTCTACACCTTCATTCCTCTCAGTGCAGGTCGCAGAGAGGACTGAAGGTATAGTGGGGTGAGAGATCTCAGCTGATGAGGAGCAAGGAGAGGTCCTCTTTGTTCTTTGGTGTGGGTCTTTTAAATACGCTTGCCAACAAACTGCATGGCAGGTGAACATATGTCTGGTCAAGCATGTGGTGCCCAAGCGGGAGATGTTTTGGCCACGCGAGATACGCTTGGGACATATGTTGCAAATAGTAGCGGTGCCATCTGATGCACTCGTCTCAAAAAAAGGCCCACACCAAAGAACTTTTTGAATAACGTGCAGAGACTGCAGCGCCCTGCACATGTGGAGCTTTGGGGTGTGATGCAGTCAGTGTGCTGCCCTTCGGCTGGCCCCTGGAGGGCATCCTGCCTCATTGGTGATGTGCCGCCTCCTCCTCCTCTCTCCTATCAGGCACCCACTTTGAGTCAGTGACCTCATCATCCCCTCCCTCCTCATCACTGGAGCAAACCTGGCAGTATGCTGCAGCAGGGGGAGCATGACTGCCAGATTGCTGTCCTTCTTGGGCACCCCCTCTGTCCGTGCTCACATTACTGCCTTCATCTAGCTCAGTATCATCATCAGAGCCTTCCAAACGCTGGGCATCCTCCTGGAGCATGTACCCAACACTGTGGTCAAACAGTTCGAGGGACTCCTCAGGAGGACATGGTGGGACTAGGGAAGGAGTCACTGATGACATTGAGCCGAGGGAAGAGGCCGCTGCTTTGCCAGACAAATTACCCTGAGAATGGGCGAGAGAGGATGAGGAGGATGAGGACGGCTTGGTCATCCACTCGACCAAGTCTTCCGCATGTTGCGGCTCAACACGGCCAGCTGCCGAAAAAAAGGCCAAGCATGTCCCACGGCCACGTGCTGATGAGGATGCACCGTGTCCATGACCAGCACTGTTGCCTCTAGACACAGAGCCTGCTTGCCCTCTTTTATTGGCTTGTGACTGTCTGCCTCTCCTTGTTGGCCTTCCAGACATACTAATGGCCTGTAGCTGCACTAAGCTGGGATATATATATATATATATATATATATATATATATATATATATATATATATATATATATATATATATATATATATATATATATATTTATATATACTCTGATACTGCAGCTAGCAAAATCAACTGCCTGCCTGTAGTATGAGAACACCACCAACCTTCTACAGGTAGTTTTAGCTGAACACTGTGCAGAGCTCGCAAAAAACTAACTTGTAGCTTATTTAGCTGCCTGCGGTAGTGATAGGATCAGGAAAATACCACCAACCTTCTACAGGTAGCTTTAGGTGAACACTGTGCAGAGCTAGCTAAAAAATAACTTGTAGCTTATTTAGCTGCCTGCGGTAGTGATAGGATCAGGAAAACACCACCAACCTTCTACAGGTAGCTTTAGGTGAACACTGTGCAGAGCTAGCTAAAAAATAACTTGTAGCTTATTTAGCTGCCTGCGGTAGTGATAGGATCAGGAAAACACCACCAACTTTCTACAGGTAGCTTTAGGGGAACACTGTGCAGAGGTCGCACTACACTAACTTGTAGTTTTAGCTGAACACTGTGAGCAGGACGCACTACACTAACTTGTAGCTTTAGCTGACACTGTGCAGAAGTCTCACTACACTAACTTGTCTTGTAGTTTTAGCTGAACACTGTGAGGAGGACGCATTACATTAACTTGTAGCTTTAGCTGAACACTGTGCAGAGGTCGCACTACACTAACTTGTAGTTTTAGCTGAACACTGTGAGGAGGACGCACTACCCTAACTTGTAGCTTTAGCTGAACACTGTGCAGAGGTCACACTAAACTAACTTGTAGCTTTAGCTGAACACTGTGAGGAGGACGCACTACACTAACTTGTAACTTTAGCTGAACACTGTGCAGAGGTCTCACTACACTAACTTGTAGCTTTAGCTGAACACTGTGCAGAGGTTGCACTACACTAACTTGTAGTTTTAGCTGAACACTGTGAGGAGGAAGCATTACACTAACTTGTAGCTTTAGCTGAACACTGTGCAGAGGTCTCACTACACTAACTTGTAGCTTTAGCTGAACACTGTGCAGAGGTCGCACTACACTAACTTGTAGTTTTAGCTGAACACTGTGAGGAGGACGCACTACACTAACTGTAAATAGTCTAGCTGCCTGACTGTGGTACTAATAGGATCAAAAGAACACCAACAATTTTCTTCAGGTAGCTGTAAATGCTGTAACAAGACAAGCCTGCTTGTCAGTAGGAAGATAACAGGAACGAATCTAGCTAAACTGAATACATTTTATATATATATATATATATATATATATATATATATATATATATATATATATATATATATATATATATATATATATATATATATATATATATATATATATATATATATATATATATTTTTTTTTTTTATTACCTTGGATGCATATATATATATATATACACACAATACACTGTAAGTGCAGCTAACTCACTGACTGTCCTGCCTAATCTAGCTAACTCAAATGAAATGACACTGTCTCTCTCTCTCTCTCTCTCTCTCTCTCTCTCTCTCTCTATCTCTCAGCACGCCGGAACACACTACACAGGGCCGCCGTGCAGGCGGCCTTATATAGTGTGGGGCGTTCTAAACCCCCTGAGCCATAATTTGCCAAAGCCACCCTGGCTTTGGCCAATTACAGCTCTCTCTACCGACGGCGCTGTGATTGGCCAAGCATGCGGGTCATAGTGCATGCTTGGCCAATCATCAGCCAGCAATGCACTGCGATGCCGCAGTGAATTATGGGCCGTGACGTGCCACACGAATTTAGCGCGAACGGCCATAACATTCGCAATTTGGTGAACGATCGAACAGCTGATGTTCGAGTCGAACATGGGTTCGACTCGAACGCGAAGCTCATCCCTAGTGCCCATCTGCAGCCTCCTCATCTCCTATAAATGCCGCCTGAACAATACCCATCTGCAGCCTCAATGCAGCCTGATCAATGCCCATCTGCAGCCCATCTCATCAATACAGCCTGATTAAAGCCCATATTTAGGCTCAATGCTCATCAGCAGCCTCACCATCTTTTATCAATGTGGCCTGAACAGTGCAGGAAATTGACGAGCTGTCATCTCCTGTTTACTCAGCTCTCACTCGGCAGTCACAAACACAGTCCCACCTCCACCATCAGGCATTGGACCAGCTCCTGTGATAGACAGAACACTGAACCAATGCGGGTGGCGGAGGCGGGACTGTGTGTGTAACGTGAGAGCCGAGTGAGAGCTGAGTTAGAGCTGAGTAAACAGGAGATGACGGCTCGGTGAATTCCGGTGGTGCTCGTTCCCCTCCTTCCCTTTCCGAGGTACACTATCGGCGTATAACACGCACCCGTGATTTGTCCCCTATTTTCAGGGAGGGAAAGTGTGTGTTATACGCCGATAAATACAGTATATATATATATATATATATATATATATATATATATATATATATATATATACACACACACACACATATACACACATATACACATATACATATACACACACACACACACACACACACACGAGAATGTGTGTGTAAAATTATATATATACACATATACACTGTTGTGCTCATAAGTTTACATACCCTGGCAGAGTTTAGGATTTCTTGGCCATTTTCCAGAGAATATGAATAACATGAAAACTTGAAAAAATGAATAAAAACCAAGCGCTGATGTGGATAGATATGTGTGATATAAATAAATTGTGCTTAAAAATATATATACCAATATAGTTAGTGCTATGAAAAAATCAGTAAATTAAAGCTGCTATCAATATAGGGTGATCAGATAACCAAACAAATAGTACTAAGTATAAAATTGATGCGCTTTAAATAAATAGTGCACAATATGCTGCTGCGACTAAGCTTAAATCCAGGAATAAAAAATGCATACATGTGAATAAAATAAATAATTATGGTGCTAATACATGTGTTAAAATTGCCAAAATAAATCTTCAAATTGGTGATGTGACGGTGAATATAAATAAAATAATAATGACACTCTGAGTACAATGTCCAGGCAGAGATAAATAGTGGGAGAAAGTAAAAATAATTAAACAGTTCCTTCCCTTAATCCAGATTGATTGACTCACTGGGTTAGATCGTTTGTATCAGGATATTTAGTTTTTCTTGCATCCCACTTCAGCCATAATACTGCTGGTGATTCGGCTCTCAGGATAAAGGTTTTATGCAAAGCAAGCAAAGAAAAAATAGATCATTGTGCAGTGAACTTACTAGATAGTACATAAGCAAAACAGGGACAAGAGATACACTCACAAACTCCCGGTCTATTAGAAGCATTCAAATAAGCAGATTGCAGTCAGCCGCTGTGGACGAGGTTTCCCATAGAGAAACAGCTGCTGTTAACCTTCAGGTGTATTGCAGCACTGAACGTCCTAAGCTCCTCCCACGCGTTACATCACTGACACGTGACTTTTTCAAGGATGAAGGTGTTCAAGGTTCCTTGAAAAAGTCACGTGTCAGTGATGTAACGCGTGGGAGGAGCTTAGGACGTTCAGTGCTGCAATACACCTGAAGGTTAACAGCAGCTGTTTCTCTATAGGAAACCTCGTCCACAGCGGCTGACTGCAATCTGCTTATTTGAATGCTTCTAATAGACCGGGAGTTTGAGTGTATCTCTTGTCCCTGTTTTGCTTATGTACTATCTAGTAGGTAAGTAGTAAGGAACTGTTTAATTATTTTTACTTTCTCCCACTATTTATCTCTGCCTGGACATTGTACTCAGAGTGTCATTATTATTTTATTTATATTCACCGTCACATCACCAATTTGAAGATTTATTTTGGCAATTTTAACACATGTATTAGCACCATAATTATTTATTTATTTTATTCACATGTATGCATTTTTTGTTCCTGGATTTAAGCTTAGTCGCAGCAGCATATTGTGCACTATTTATTTAAAGCGCATCAATTTTATACTTAACACGAAAACTTTTTTCACTTATGGTTAGTGTTTGGCTGAAGCCATTTAATATAAATCAACTGTGTTGACACAAAGGGGTTTGAATGGCTATTAAAGGCAACCATCCTCACCTGTGATCAGTTTGCTTGTAATTTGTGTGTGTGTGTGTGTGTGAATAAAAGGTCAATGAGTTTCTGGACTCCAGACGGGCCCCTTGCATCTTTCATCCAGTGCTGCACTGACGTTTCTGGATTCTGAGTCATGGGGAAAGCAAAAGAATTTTCAAAGGATCTGCGGGGAAAGGTAGTTGAACTGTATAAAACATTAAAGGGATATAAAAAGATATCCAAGGAATTGAGAATGCCAATCCGCAGTGTTCAAACTCTAATCAAGAAGTGGAAAATGAGGGATTCTGTTGAAACCAAACCTAGGGCCAGAAAGACCAACTAAAATTTCAGTCACAACTGCCAGAAAAATTGTTCGGGATGCAAAGAAAAACCCACAAATAACTTCAGGTGAAATACTGGACTCTCTGAAAATGTGGTGTGGCTGTTTCAAGAAGCACAATAAGGAGGCACTTGAAGAAAGATGGGCTGCATGGTCAAGTCGCCAGTAGAAAGCCATTACTATGCAAATGCCACAAAGTATTACGCTTACAATATGCCAAACAGCACAGAGACAAGCCGCAAATCTTCTGGCACAGTCATTTGGAGTGATGAGACCAAAATTGAGCTTTTTGGCCACAGCCATAAATGCTGCATTTGGAGAGGAGTCAACAAGGCCTATGATGAATGGTACACCATTCCTACTTTGAAACATGGAGGTGGATCGCTGATGTTTTGGGGATGTGTGAGCTACAAAGGCACAGGAAATTCAGTCAAAATTGTTGGCAAGATGAATGCAGTATGTTATCAAAAACTACTGGAGGAACATTAGCATTCATCAGCCAGGAAGCTGCGCATGGGATGTACTTCGACATTCCAACATGACAATGATCCAAAACACAAGGCCAAGTCGACCTGTCATTGGCTACAGCAGAAAAAAGTAAAGGTTCTGGAGTGGCTATCTCAGTCTCCTTACCTCAATATCATTGAGCCACTCTGGGGAGATCTCAAACATGCAGTTCATGCAAGACAGCCCAAGGATTTACAGGAACAAACACCACAAAAGACTTCAAGCTGTCATTGATGACAGGGCAATACACAGTATTAAGAACTGGGGTATGTAAACTTGTATGTAAACTTTTGATCAGGATCATAACAGTAAACACAGTTGATTGATAATAAATGGCTACAGTCAAACACTAACCATGTGTGAAAGAAACATTTTTGTGTTATCATTCATATTCTCAGAAAAATGGCTAAGAAATCCTAAATTCTGCCAGTGTATGTAAACTTATTAGCACAACTGTATATACTCTGCATCCAGTGTAGCCTCTATCTACAGTGCATTCTGTGGTGTACACTTCAGGCAGTGTATAAATATATATATATATATATATATATATATATATATATATAATGTGTGTGTATGGTCACCGAGGCTAGGTGACAGATGCACTCTGTAGGAGTCGGAAGTGCACCGCTAGGTAGTGGACCCTAGGACTGACTGCTGCGGATTGAACCCTGGGAGGTTCAGGAAGCAGGTCTACTGGATCACTAACAGATCCCACTGGGAGCTAGAGCATAGATTCCCCAGGGCGCGGAGTCTAAGAGCCAGCAGGTGTTCATCAGAGCCCTTAGTGGTGAGGATGGACTAAGCTGCAGTCTGGCTCCAGGTTGCGGCCCCCAGGGTCTCACAGCTCACGCTCACGGTAGACTACAGGAGAAGAGGAAGGAGGCAGCAGGCTGGAACAACAAGGAAAGTAAGGCATAAGCCAAATGTCAGGGCGACTAGCAGACAAGGATAAACATAACACACCAAAGGTCAGGGTCACAAGCAGACAGGGAAAGTCCAGAACAGGCCAAAGTCGGTAACTGAAATCAGACGTAGGAAACACAGCAAGTACACATGAAAGCTAACACACAATGGTTGATCAGCACTGCTGGCTTGCAGTGCACAGGTTAATATAGGGTTCCCTGATAGGGCCTGGGGTGGAGCCATGCTTAGAGGAGAGGTTATAAAAGCATTCAGGTGAAGGTCAGCTGGTCTCTAGAGATGAACATTATATATATATATATATATATACACATACATACACATAGTGGGAACGGAAAGTATTCAGACCCTTACATTTTTCACTCTTTGTTATATTGCAGCCATTTGCTAAAATCATTTAAGTGCATTTTTTTCCTCATTAATGTATACACAGCACCCCATATTGACAGAAAAACACAGAATTGTTGACATTTTTGCAGATTTATTAAAAAAGAAAAACTGAAATATCACATGGTCCTAAGTATTCAGACCCTTTGCTGTGACACTCATATTTAACTCAGGTGCTGTCCATTTCTTCTGATCATCCTTGAGATGGTTCTACACCTTCATTTGAGTCCAGCTGTGTTTGATTATACTGATTGGACTTGATTAGGAAAGCCACACACCTGGCTATAAAAGACCATACAGCTCACAGTGCATGTCAGAGCAAATGAGAATCATGAGGTCAAAGGAACTGCCTGAAGAGCTCAGAGACAGAATTGTGGCAAGGTACAGATCTGGCCAAGGTTACAAAAAAATTTCTGCTGCACTTAAGGTTCCTAAGAGCACAGTGGCCTGCACAGTGGCCTCCATAATCCTTAAATGGAAGATGTTTGGGACGACCAGAACCCTTCCTAGAGCTGGCCGTCTGGCCAAACTAAGCTATTGGGGGAGAAGAGCCTTGGTGAGAGAGGTAAAGAAGAACCCAAATATCACTGTGGCTGAGCTCCAGAGATGCAGTCGGGAGATGGGAGAAAGTTGTAGAAAGTCAACCATCACTGCAGCCCTCCACCAGTTGGGGCGTTATGGCAGAGTGGCCCGATGGAAGCCTCTCCTCAGTGCAAGACACATGAAAGCCCACATGGAGTTTGCTAAAAAAAAAAACACCTGAAGGACTCCAAGATGGGGAGAAATAATATTCTCTAGTCTGATGAAACCAAGATAGAACTTTTTGGCCTTAATTCTAAGCGGTATGTGTGGAGAAAGCCAGGCACTGCTCATCACCTGTCCAATACAGTCCCAACAGTGAGGCATGGTGGTGGCAGCATAATGCTGTGGGGGTGTTTTTCAGCTGCAGGGAAAGGACGAGTGGTTGCAATCGAGGGAAAGATGAATGCGGCCAAGTACAGGGATATCCTGGACAAAAACCTTCTCCAGAATGCTCAGGACGTCAGACTGGGCCGAAGGTTTACGTTCCAACAAGACAATGACCCTAAGCACACAACTAAAATAACAAAGGAGTGGCTTCACAACAACTCCGTGACTGTTCTTGAATGGCCCAGCCAGAGCCCTGACTTAAACCCAATTGAGCATCTCTGGAGAGACCTAACAATGGCTGTCCACCAATGTTTACCATCCAACCTGACAGAACTAGAGAGGAACTGCAAGGAGGAATGGCAGAGGATCCCCAAATCCAGGTGTGAAAAACTTGTTGCATCTTTCCCAAAAAGACTCATGGCTGTATTAGATCAAAAGGGTGCTTCTACTAAATACTGAGCAAAGGGTCTGAATACTTAGGACCATGTGATATTTCAGTTTTTCTTTTTTAATAAATCTGCAAAAATGTCAACAATTCTGTGTTTTTCTGTCAATATGGGGTGCTGTGTGTACATTAATGAGGAAAAAAATGAACTTTAAATGATTTTAGCAAATTTAGCAAACAAAGTGTGAAAAATTTAAGGGGGGTCTGAATACTTTCCGTCCCCACTGTGTGTGTGTGTGTGTGTCTATATATATATATATATATATATATATATATATATATATAGACACACACACACACACACACACACACACACACACACACACACAGACAGTGCCTTGCAAAAGTATTCACCCCCCTTGGCTTTTTACATATTTTGTTATATTACAGCCTTTAGTTCAATGCTTTTTTTTATCTGAATTATATGTGATGGATCAGAACACAATAGTCTACGTTGGTGAAGTAAAATTCTCTGCAAGCTTTCTTTATTTTAAACAACAGCTTGGGGAGTCTGTATGATGAGGTCACAATTTAGTGCACTCGGAACAAGATTAAAGATTTTTTTGGATAAATTCTGGTGTCTATTTCGCAGACTTTGGATTTCTATTCAAGTGTGGAAACATTGGGCTTTGGGTATTGGTGGTGCCTTTACACCATAACCTTATAGAGGTAATCTTGATGAAAGCAAGAATTGGTCTTGCTATCAAAAATTTAAATGATATGTACTTATCAAACAGGTGCAGAAAAAAAAAAATCATCTTTGGGTGTTAATTATGCCCATGAAACCTATATCAAAAAGTTTCTTCACAATAAAATCAACACCCACAAAGCTAGGCAGCCTAGACCAGGGGTGTCCAAACTTTTTTCAAAGAGGGCCAGATTTGATTTAGTGAGCATGCGCGAGGGCCGACTAATTTGCCTGACATTCTTTGAACCATTAAAATTCGGTCTAAGTGTGTTCGTTCGAGCACTAATACACTGCCCAACAAGAATTCTCTTGCCTTTGTCGCGTTCGTTCCCGACACACAGACGAATGCTCTGCTCTTTAGGGGTACCGTTAATTCTTAATGGTACCCCACACAATGGTGCTTTTGGTGCAGTGCAATTTAAAAAAAAAAAAAAAAAAAAAAAGAAGAAGAAGGTCAGGGACTTCTTTCCCTGCATTTTTGTGGGTAGGGAAACCCTTTGAAATGAATGGGCTGCCCTATTAGCACCACGCAGCCACACAGATGTGAACCAAGGGCTTGTTCACATGTCAGGTTGGATGGGCAGTAAAACTACATGGTTAAGCTGTTTTCACCACCCCCAACTTCTCCCTCTTTAGCTGCAGAGGGAGCAGCTGGAGGTGTACACATGCTGTGGCTGCAGCTGGAGGTATACCCAGGGTGAATGGGGCAGCACTGCAACTACCCTGCAACTGTGTGCATTGCATGGTTGCAGTATAGTTATGCTGAATTTACAGGCTTAAAACAGGTGGTGAGGAGGCAACATAATGCCTCTTTACCGCCTGTCAAATGCCTCCGAAAAGCGATCTGTGCATGGATTGCTTTTCAGAGGAGCAGCAGTCCTGGCTGCTATCACAAACAAGTCCTACAAAAGCAGTTCTGATGGTACAGGAATGGGGGGGGGTCTGGATTAAAAGTAACATACACACAGACACATGCACACACACACACAGACAAATGCACGCACACACACATACAGACACATACAGACACATGCACACACACACACACATGCACAGACACATGAATAAAGCCCTTTTAAAAAACGAATCTAGCTTCTAGCACAGTATTGTACCTTTCCAGCTTCCTCATTCAGCCGGGTACTGCACTGTAGGGGGAAGAAGAGAGCACAGCACACTCCCCTGCACTTTACTTTCACTTTTGAGGCTGACTGAGCTTCTCACAGTGCCTATGTACAGTTCGGCAGAGAATCGGGTTCATCTGATAGCCCTGATCCCGCGGCACACTGGTTGAGAAAGGCTGGTTTAGATAACCAGGCGGGCCGTTCAAAACCGGACGGGCCGGACTTTGGACATGCCTGGCCTAGACAGTCTTGCACATATTCCACATCCCAAAAACGCTTAAAAACAGTAACATCGACATCAGAGGCTTGATAGCTGCTGCTAATCCAGAAATGATTAATTTTGATAAATGTTAGCCAGTGAACGAAGTTCTGGTCACTGGTCTATTCGCATGACTCAGTAATCCAGTGGATTGTCAACTGGAAAGCTCTCATGTCTGTTTTTGCCCCTAGATAATCTCCCACCATATGATGCAGACGCTGCCAATGGGATGTGGAAGCTGACAGCCCTGGGTACCGAGGACTAAAACATTTTTGAAATGCAACACTCAGCCGGACCCTTCTCTACTGCTCCTCGCCAACAGAAGCCTCAAAACTAGCCTTTCCATGAGACTGTATCCTTGCAGAGTCTGAAAAGGCATTACATAAACTCCTCTTTAAGGTGTCCTCAAGATATTTCATCCTCTGCTCCCTCTGTGAGGACGAGATGAGTTCTGAGACTTTCCCTTTGCAACGGTTGTCAAGGAGGGTTGCCAACCAATAGTGGTCCTTCTCCTTGATGCCACAAATTCTCAGGTCCTTTCGCAGGCTTTGAAGATTGAAGGAGCTCATGCACCGCAAGTTTGCGGAGGCATGAGAAGCCTCGTGGTCACTAAGGATTACAGTATCTAGAACTGCCTCCTCCCAGCCACGTACTACTCCCAAGGATTCTGGGGACAGAAAACGATCTCTTCAGTGCCTCCAAAACTGCCATCATCCTTCTCCTCCTCCTCTTGTGTTTTCTGTGGTTTCACAAGAATGGTATCTGCATAAAGTGGGCCTTGAGAGGAAAGGAAGTCCTCCTCTTGCTCCCTCTGCTGCGAGTGCCCTGTCCATAATGCCACGCAGAATCTGCTCCAGCAGGAACACAACAGGGAATGTGTCACTGATGCATGTGTTGTCACAGCTCACCATCCTTGTCGCCTCCTCAAATGGTGACAGTGCATACTTTATCAGCAGCCATTGTCGTGGGGAAAAAAGCCAAGTCTGTCAGTGTGCCATACTGAAACAGATAGTCATGATGCTGGAAACTCCATAAAAATTTCTCTGATCTGCCGGGAAGACCTATTGTGTCTGCCATAAATGGACCCTTGGAAAAAACAGGCCAATATATAGATGAGCTTTTAAAAGCTATGGTACTCACTCTGTGCTCCTTTGTTAGAGACACAAAAGATGTCCTGGGCAAAATTCATGACATTGAAGTGGAAGAAAGTTGGCTATTGGTGGGCATCGATGTTAAGAACCTTTACACTTCAGTTCCCCATTTTTAGGGAAAAAAAGCTGTGACTTTTTTTCTGAAAAAATTATACTCTGAAATGTCTCACCATAATGAGTTTATTCTAGATTTACTAGATTTTGCCCTACACAATAACATCTTTCAATTCAGTGAAACCTATTATCAACAAATTTCTGGAACATCTATGGGGGCTCCACAGGCATCCTCCTATGCATGCCTGCACCTGTGTTTTTGGGAGGAGGTTTCTGTCTATGAACTGGAATCTTTCAATAAGTGGGTGGGCCTATGGCTATGTTATATCGATGACATCTCGGTGCTTTGGAAGGGCACTATTTCAAATTTACATGATTTCATTGATGAATTAAATGATAATCAGATGAACATCAAATTTACCTATCATTTTGATTTAAGATCAATCGCCTTTCTAGATCCAAAAATCACTAAAAAAAGATGGTCAATTAACTACATCCACTTACAGAAAACCGACAGCAGCGAACACAGTTCTTTGCGCAAACAGTTTCAATTCTAGACTTTTGGTGCATCGCATTCCAGTTGTTCAAATCCTCCTTGTTCGAAGGAATTATACCAGTGACTCTGATTTTCAGACAGAGGCACAAGATCTATATGCCCGTTTTAGAGAAAGAGGTTATAGCCGTAAAGTTCTTAAAAAGGCTAAATTAAAAGCATTGAAACATGACAGGATAGATATCCTGTTACAGGAAAGAATCCCTATACCATCTGGACAACAGAAAATACAAAGGGAACCAGTGAGGTTCACTACTCAGTATGAGGTTGAGGTTTATTACTCAGTCAACTCAGCTTTTTAATTTTCTATTCATCTAATTACTTGCTCTATATTGTTTTATGTTTTTCTGTTCTTTCCATGATATAGCTCTTTGTTATGAGTGAATTTTACTTGTATGGATGGACTAATTGTGCAATGGGACTAATGTGCAATAGGATTATTTTCATTGTAGATTTGCACCATTTTTCATTTGTATTTTATTAACATCGTTTTTCACTATTATATGGAACAATCCTAGTTATCTGCTACTAATCTAGTTGGATTTGCATTCAATCTGTATTATTTTTTAAAAGGTCATGATGTGTCATGAATGTGTCATTTTTTAAAAGGTCATGAAGCAGTAGGCACCCGCTAATGAAACACCTGTGGCTGGATTTAAAAGGTGTATAAATACCGTTCACAGCCAGAGGGCGCCACATACAGAAGAAGCTAGGGTCCCTAGCGAAACATGTAGACGCATGTCTTCACACGCCTGACACCACTCCACACTCCTGCCTTCCTCCACTGTAGTTTGGACAGTTCAGCAGTTTAGTGCATGCAGTTCATGAGCGAGACATTGCATCTCTGCAGCTTCACCATCATTTGCTGCCCCTGGGTTTGGCATGAGGTTATGCTATGATTATGGCAAGCTATTATCCACACAGTTTGCAAAGGAGATCTTTTCATCAATTGCCTAAACCTCTGCTCCAGGGCTGAGTTACACAACTAGCATGGAAGCCATCCATCCCGGCGAGGTGTTTGCTCATCTCCTGTTTACAAGGCTCATCACTTTGAGAAGCTGGGACCAGCTTGTAAATTACCTGAAATGTTTGGAAACTTTATTTTGTCCCACAAGGAATACGTAAATATGCATGACTGTTTTTGCTTCTCATTTGCCTTTCTGCATTAGCCTCAGTGCTCATTACTGGAGATCAAGTTTCTGTCATACACCTGTGCTGGCCATTGGCTCTACGCTTTCACATGCTTTGTTTGCCACATATCAGCTGAACAGATTCTTTGTTTGATCTACAAGTAGTGTCATTTTGCTTGTGAGGTGTTCTGATCAGATTGATTCATCTGGTACACCTCTTTCATCAGCCATCAGAGAATTTTCTTCCCTTCCCCCTGTTTTTTGAGATGCTACCATCATCACAGTTTGGATGTGATTTTCATTCAAATTTTGTTTGATTATCTCAACGTTCAATCATCAGTTTTCTAGCAAACATGTGTATGCTGTCTGAGTGGTGTGTTGACATTTTTAATTCATACAAAACGTCTTTATTTTATAATGGTGGAAGGTTTATTTATTTATTTTTCTTTGAGTGTTTTTGATAAAAATTGTTAGTCATCAATAAACTTTATATATATTTTTTCATTTATGACTATGTACTCCTTCATTGCTAGATCCCTGTGACTCATTTAAGTGACACTTTGGATCGCATCTTCTCCCTGATGCGAGTTTTGCGTTTTTTCATTACAGAGCTGGAATTGCCTTACGTGCAAAGAAATAGCAACTGGGAACCTGCCCATGTGGTATAGCACGTTCTGCAAAATCACGAAAGTGGGCAGAATCCACAAGAAAGGCAGGAGTTTTAAAGCCAGCAGCTTTGATAAGCTTGAATTTAGACACTGGGCATGTGGGTGGCAGTGACTGTATTTTTTTTTCTGCTGCAAAATCTGGGGCAGAGAAATTGGTCTGCTTTAGTCTACAGCTAGTGGTGTGCTGCTGGCAGACATGCTGCAAGGACCTGTAACACCCTTCGCTATACCATCATCCCTGTCAGTGGAGGCTGCTGAGAGGTCATGAGATATAGCGGGGGTAGACCTGAAAGGTGAGGAGTGAGGAGGAGCAGAATTGTGTCCCTTTTGTGTGGCTTTCAGGTGCTCTTGCGAATGGGCTGAGTGGTGGGAGGTTAAATGCCTTGTCAAGCATGTGGTACCCAAATGGCTAGTGTTTTGTCATGCTTGATCTGCTTGAGGCAAAGTTTGAAAATTGCAACAGTTCAATCAGCTGCACATGTGCTAAAAAAGGCCCAGACAGCTGAGCTGTGGGAAGTGGGCTGGGAGATAACAGCTCCACAATGTGATGGAATAAGGTGGCTGCTCTCTACTCCTTCATGATGGCTGCCTCGTTGGTGTTGTGCCTCACTCTCAGTTTCCTCCTCTGCTCTATCCAGCACCCAAGTCGTGTCAGTGACCTCATCATCATCCCCTCCATTCTCATCATCACTTGAGCCAACTTGGCATTATGCTGTGGCTGGAGGAACAGGACTGCCAATTTGTTGTTTACTAGTGTCTCCCCCTATCTGTAGGCTCATGTTCCTACCTTCCTCAACCTCAGAACCAACATCAGAATCAAGTAATGGCTGTGCATCATCAAGGAGCAAGTGGGTGATGCTATGTTCAATTGGCTCAGCTGACTCATCCATGTATGATGCTGGGGCTATGGCAGGAGTAGCTGGAGTAGCTGTGGACAAGGAGGCAGAATAAGCCACTCTGACAGCTGCGGTGGACTGCGCACTAGTCTCTGCTTGGGTGATAGAGGATGAGAAGGATGAGGATTGTTTAGTAAGCCAGTCCACCACCTCCTCTGCATGCTGTGGCTAGATAGCATGGGCAACATCACTAAACAGAGGAAATGGTGCCCTGCCTGAGGACAGACCACGTCCACCTTTGCCCTAGGACACAGATGCTGCTGGCCCCCTCAGTGCCATGGGAACGTCTGCCTCTTGTTGGCCTCCCAGACAGGATGGGGGAGGGGGGCTTATTACTGAAATGTAATAGAGAAGGGTAAATTTGTACTTGGATGCACTTTAATCAATGTAAAGTGGTGTTTGGTGCACTTTAACTTGAGTACTTACTACACAGACACACTCCACTGACACACTACAATATACTGCAGCAAAACAGCACTGACACAATTCAATATACTGCAGTAAAACTGTACTAACACCCTTCAATATACTGCCATAAAAGTGCACTAAGGCACGTCCATATACTGCAGTAAACGTGCACTAAAGCAATTCAATATACTGCAGTAAAAGTGCACTAATGCAGTTCAATATACTGCAGTAAACCTGCACAAACACACGTATTGCCATAAAAGTGCACTAAGGCACATTAATATACTGCAGTAAATGTGCACTTACACAAGTCAATATACTGCAGTAAACGTGCACTAACGCACATCAACATACTGCAGTAAACGTGCAGTAACACATGTCAATATACTGCAGTAAATGTGCACGTCAATATACTGCAGTACACATGCACTAACTCACGTCAATTTACTGCAGTAAAGGTGCACTAACGCACGACAATATACTGCAGTAAATGTGCACTAACACATCTCAATATACTGCGTTAAACGTGCACTAACCCACCTCAGTATACTTCCATACACAAGCACTAACACAGTTCAATATACTGCAGTAAACGTGCACTAAGTATTGTCACTATACTCCAGTAAACATGCGCCAAAGCAGTTCAATATACTGGAGTAAACGTGCACTAACGCACATCAATATACTACAGTAAACATGCACGAAAACATGTCAATATACTGCCAATATACTAAACGTGCACTAATGGATGCCAATATACTGCAGTAAACGCGCACTAACACATCTCAATATGCTGCAGTAAACGTGCACTAAACCACCTCAATATACTTCCATACACGAGCACTAACGCAGTTCAATATACTGCAGCAAACATGCACTAAGGCACGTCACTATACTGTAGTAAACCTGCTCTGAAACACTAAACTCACAATAAAGTAAAAATAATTAGTCGCTAGGGATGAGCTTCGAATTCAAGTCGAAAGCAAGTTCGACTCGAACATCGGCTGTTCATCGAACTACAAACATTATGGGCAGTTCGCGCCAAATTCGAGTGGCGCGTCACGACCCATAATTCACTGCGGCATCGCAGTGCATTGCTGGCTGATGATTGGCCAAGCATGCACGATGACCCGCATGCTTTGGCCAATCACAGCGCGGTAAGAATGGAGAGCCATAATTGGCCAAAGGCAGGGTGGCTTTGGCCAATTATGACTCAGGGGATTTAATACACGCCCTACACTATATAAGGCCGCCTGGAAGTCGGCCTTGTGTAGTGTGAGAGATAGAGAGAGATAGTGTCATTTCATTTGAGTTAGATAGAGCAGGTAGGTGAGTCAGTTAGCTGCAGTCAGTGTATATATGCATCCCAGGTGGTGTGTGTGTGTGAGAGTGTGTGTGTGTGTGTATATATTAGGGTGACCACATTTCCAAGCTGCCATTCAGGGACACCCCCCCCGGCACCTGTCCCAAAAGGATGGTTTTTGATACTTTTTTTTGCAAAATGTTTGGAAAAAAAAGCAAACAGTGGTAACCATTTTAATCAGGTGGTATGGGCTAGCAGAATGGAGGGGGACACGGTGGAAGAACAGAGGCGAACAGCAGCAGAACGAAGGGGGACACGGAGGGAGACAGCAGCAGAACGGAGCGGGACAGCAGAACGGAGGGGGACATGGAGGAAGAACGGAGGGGGACAGCAAAACGGAGGGGGACACAGAGAAAGAACGGAGGGGGACATGGAGGGGGACAGCAGAACAGAGGGGGACAGCAGCAGAACGGAGGGGGATAGCAGAACGGAGGGGGACACGGAGGAAGAACAGAGGGGGACAGCAGGACAGAGCGGGACAGCAGAACGGAGGGGGACAGCAGAACGGAGGGGGACAGCAGAACGGAGGGGGACATGGAGGAAGAACGGAGGGGGACAGCAGGACGGAGGGGGACATGGAGGAAGAACGGAGGGGGACAGCAGGACCGAGGGGGACAGCAGAACGGAGGGGGACAGCAGCAGAACGGAGTGGGACACAGAAGAAAACTGGAGGGGGATAGCAGCAGAACGGAGGGGGAGTGGGGGACAGCAGCAGAATGGAGGGGGAGCATGCTCACTGTACCAAAGAAGCGTAACACTAACCTGAAAATTTGTCAATGGCATGCAGCAAACTCGCGGACCTCGTGGGTGGAAGGGAGGACTCGGATGAGGCTCAGCTCAGGACAGAAGTTGAACTGTGGAGAAGTCGGGCAGCTCAGAGTCGGGCTGCGCTGCTGGCAATGTGCTGCTGCTGCAGCGGCTGCTGGAGTAGTCGGCGGCAGCCCCGGTACGGCGGCACTGACTGGGCACAGGCATTATGTGTGTCTCTCTCTGGTGTCAGTGTGGTGTCTGTGGCTGCCTGGCTGGTGGCTGCTCTCTCTATCTCTCGGAGGCGCGCTGCTCAGCCATAGCCCGTAGGGTGCGGGTGCTCACTACACTGACTGCCCACGTGACGGTGTCAGCTGACAGCACTGGTTGCTAGACGCGGGGCATATGATGTGTGTGTTACACAGTGTATAATGTTTATAAGGGTGGCGGCGGTGTGTAAATGTCTATAAGGGTGACGGAGTCAGACTGGAGCCTGGCGGTGTGTTTTTTTTTTCATTCCGGGACACTGTATTGTCCCGGAATGAAGGTGCCCGGGACACAAATCAGAAATAAGGGACAATCCCGGGCAATCTGGGACACGTGGGCACCCTAGTGTGTGTGTGTATATATATATATATATATATATATATATATATATATATATATATATATATATATATATATATACACATATATATACACACACTGTATTCAGTTTAGCTAGATCCGTTCCTGTTATTCTCTTCCTAATATACTTACAGGCAGACAGCTGCAGTATTTTCAGTCAGTGTACTGTATCCTGTGCACAGTGTGCAACTAAAGCTAACTGCAAACAATTGCTGGTGTTCTCTTCCTAATAATACCTCAGGCAGGCAGCTGCAGTATTTTCAGTCAGTGTACCCTGTGCACAGTGTGCAACTAAAGCTAACAGCAGAAAATTGCTGGTGTTCTCTTCCTAATAATACCACAGGCAGGCAGCTGCAGTATTTTCAGTCAGTGTACTGTATCCTGTGCACAGTGTGCAACTAAAGCTAACTGCAGACAATTGCTGGTGTTCTATACCTAAATAATGTATAAATGGAATCAGGTGCGCTACCTGTGACAAACACACTTATAAAAAAGTCAACATTTGAATATCAACCTAGGCTACAAACTGAAATAAAAGAAAAATAGTGAAAAGTGAATGAATAAAAATCAATTAAATGCGGGGGCGCATGCGCGGCGCGATGCGGGTAGGACGTGAGTAACCACAGCTCCGTCTGACCCGGCTAGAGCGGGCTGAATAACCAGAGCCAGACATACAATACGCCGCCGAAAATACTCCATACCCCTCGGGGAACCCTCCGTGCATGCCGGTAAGAAGAATCGGGCATTCTTGCCGCTCACAACACCATTTAACCCACTATCTTCTGAACGCTGCACACAAGCAGGCCGGGAAGATGTCCCAAGATGGCGCCGGAGTCAGCACACACGCGGCTGCAATAAAACAGCTCTCCAATCCATCCATCCACTCTCTCAACAATGGGAACTGTGAGTACTCATCCCCATTATCTAAAGCTGATTTGGATGCCAGCCTTACCACAATCTTTGATAAGCTGGTTAACAAGATAGAGAGTGAGGTACATAAAGCTACTACTGCCCTATCTCAAGAAATAGCCAATATAGGAAATCGCACGGACATCTTAGAAACTAAACATGATGAACTTTCACTTGCTCATAACGATTTAAGAAAAGACTATGAATCTTTAGCAGATAGCTTCGCCTTTATGCAAGCACAGGTGGAAGATTTGGATAACAGAAACAGACGCCATAACATCAGACTGCGAGGTGTCCCTGAAACAGTTACTGATCTGATGCAAACGGTTTCCAAGATTTTCCACAATCTTCTTCCTGACAAACCAATGTCAGCATTCACATGCGATCGTATACACAGAGCCCTGCGCCCCAAACCCACACCTGACAAACCACCTAGAGACATCATCATGTGCATGAAGGATTTTCTTACCAAAGAAGAAATCATGCGTGCTTCCAGAACCACTCCAAACATTGCTTTTGAGGGCAACAGGCTACAAATCTATCCTGACATCTCCCCTGCCACTCTGGATAGAAGACGCAGAATGAAGGAGGTCACAAACATCTTACAAACAGCTCGCATAAGATATAGATGGGGATTTCCATTCAAGCTTACAATCCCACATAATGGCTCTACATACACCGTGTATAATGTAATTGAAGGCAAAGAACTGCTAGTGAAACTGGGACTACTTGATCCAGAACCACCTAACAGATTTCAAACTACTCCAAGACCCTCCCCAATATGGTCGACTCCATCTTCCAGACGCAACACTGCTGAACAAAGAAGATGGCGGCAACCCTTCCAGAACCAAGCCACCTGACCACTTTGATTAAGTGTTTTTTCTACTCACACAAGGCCCCACTTGTGGAGTTGTCCTCTCAGGACTGATTTCTGGTTCGTTTTTCTAATTCCTGTTTAGATGGATCATTCTGAGCACAGCCCTACTCATCAAAAAGTTTGCTAACATTTGAACTTCCCCCTCATCTGGTACCTTGACTTTATCAAGATCCCTAAAAAACGAAAGGAGTAACAAACTTACCACAATTCTATCTCAAACCCTTTCCTTTCCCTATTCTTTTCCTTCCCTCCATACCTCTCCTCCATCCCTCCCTTCCCTCCATTTTCCCTATTCCCCCCCCCCCCCCCTTTTTCTTTTTTTTTTTTTTTTTTTTTATTTTATTATTATAGCTAAAAGGTATATATGTGGCTAAAGTGCGTTTTTAGCAGTGCTTGGAATGGTAAATTTGGGCTGGGCGTACTTGGGGTTTGTTAAAAATGAGATACAATCTCCTTATTTGTCAACCCCCAAGGAAAGAGGGCGTTTTCCTCTGCTGTTACATTTACCCCTCTGGTTGGTATTTAATTATTTTTGTTTCAATGTTTTCAAATAGCCCGCTAAGTCCGTCGTCGCTGGATTGTCTCCCCACCTGCTCATGCGGTTAATTGCCACATCCTTAATTTGGAGGGTGGTGCACTTGATGGCATTCGCAGGATCAGGACGCGTTTGTCCTCCTGATTCAAATGAAAAATGTTGTGACAAGATATTTCTTGTCCCTTTGTTTTTGTTATTTTTTATTACAATATTCACTAATTTCACCTTTATGATCGATACTTTATATAGATTTAAAAATGGAAGTTACAGTACTACTATTCATTCTCATCTAATGATTCAATGTTATAATTTTTTTTGTCTCAAATACTCATGCTCTAAATTTGATACACATTTGACCATGGTTTCTCTACTGTTACAGTATAAGATGACATTACCTTTCCGAATGCTAAACTTTAACCTCCCTCCATACGCTTATATGCTTTTCATTTATATTTCAATATATGTAACTGGGAAGATATTACTTTATAAGCATACCTCTTTACAAATCATCAATGGTACTTAGAGTAATATCTCATAATGTTCATGGTTTCAATACACCCCACAAAAGGAAAAAGGCCTTCCAACACTACAAAAGAATTGGTGCGGATATTATCCTACTACAGGAAACCCATTTCTCTTCCTCTAGACACCCAAACTATTTTGACAAAACATATAGCCAATTTTTTTATACTACATACCACAATAAAACCCGAGGAGTTGCTATCTTTATACGTAACACTATCATTTTTGACTCACAACATATTTATAAAGACCCAGATAGCCGCTATATCATTATAAAAGGTCAGATAAATAACAAAGAAATCACTATTGCATCAATTTACGCACCAAATGACTCACATTCTTCTTTTTTCCAGGGCTTTTTTGAATCACTAGAAAAGCTTAGCTCTCCCCATCTGATAGTCGGTGGAGACTTTAATCTAACAGCACATCCAGCACTAGACAGAAGCAAAATTTCCCCTTCCACCAAAGCTTTCCCTAAATCTTTAAACAGATCCCTTAATAAATTTCAATTAATTGACTCTTGGAGATCACATAACATAGGTGCAAAAGTTTACACACATTACTCACATCCCCATGATGTCTACGCTAGACTAGATTACATTTACTGCACACCTATTCTATTAGCCAACTCCTCTAATGCTACAATACACCCATGCCCATGGTCAGATCATGATATTACATTTTTCAAAACTTCACACATAGGTCTCAAACCATCACCATATAATTGGAGACTAAATGATACTATCCTAACAGATGCTTCACTGACACAGACCATTACAACACATATTGAGAATTATTTTACTGACAATGTCAATGATGATACTCCTCCTACTATGATTTGGGCAGCTCATAAAGCTGTCCTAAGAGGCCATTTAATCAGTCTCGCTGCAAACAGAAATAAACAAAGACTCACAGATATCAAATGCCTTACTAAAGAACTTAACGACCTATACCATAAATTGCTAATAACTCCTTCATCAGAAATTACCAAACATATTCAGGACAAGCGTAAGGCGTTGGATGTTATCCTTTCTGCAAACACAGAGAAATCACTAAGGTTTTCCAAGGCTAAATTTTTATTACATAGCAACTCTCCCTCATCTATGTTTGCCAAAAAACTTAATCATGAACACAAACCCCCACATACATACAAACTTAGAGACCACAAAGGAAATATGATCACACACCCTCAAGAAGTACTTAAAATATTCTCCGCATTTTATAAAGACCTCCTCTCAAGCCCTCAGCCTCCTGCAGACCAATCATCCAGATCGTGGATGGACGACATCAGACTACCCTCTCTTACCCCACAGCAAATGGAATCTTTGAACGCCCCCTGTACAGAACTGGAATTGACCCGTATTATAAAATCCCTCAAAACCTCCACAGCCCCAGGCCCTGATGGTTTTTCTTCTTCATATTATAAAAAATTTGCCCCCCTCCTAACCCCTCACCTGACTAACCTTTTTAATCACATTCTTAATGGTGGACAATTCCCCAATGAGATGCTTCTAGCTAATCTTTCCCTAATCCCTAAACCGCTTAAGGATCACTCTCTCCCTCAAAATTTTCGCCCTATATCAGTTTTAAACAATGACCTCAAAATTTTTGGAAGATTACTTGCAGACAGACTGGCAAAAGTTATCACAAATCTAATTCATATTGACCAAACCGGTTTTATCCCTGGAAGACAAATTGTTGATAATGTCAGATTGGTCACTAATATTATCCAAGACGCAAATTTTTTCTCGCGGAAGCTTTGCCTCTTAAGTCTTGATATTCACAAGGCATTTGACAGCGTTAGCTGGTCCTACCTTAATTTTTTACTACCCAAATTTGGAATATCAGATAAATTCTTGCAGGGATTTAACGCTCTTTATCATAATCCCCAAACTAGAATTAAAATCCCAGGCCACAATTCAGAATTTTTCTCCCTTAGCAGAGGGACTAGACAGGGTTGCCCCCTTTCCCCACTCTTATTCGCCCTTGCTATTGAACCATTAGCCCATAAAATAAGACATAACTATGATATAAAAGGATATACTAAAGGGGAAAACGAATTTAAACTCAGCTTATACGCTGATGATGCTCTTGTATTCCTTACGGACCCTATTACCTCTATCCCATCCCTCCTTAAAGAACTGAAACTTTTTCACAATATCTCTGGCCTCAAAATAAATATGAACAAATGTTCTGCAATGCCAATTAACCTTTCTCAAAACACACAAAATTTATTATCGAGTAGTTTCCCTTTCATATGGTGCCCTAACTCATTTAAATACCTTGGAGTCTCTATAACCCCAACACATAACCAGTTATATAAGTCTAATTATATCCCCCTTTTTTCCAATATTAACACTATCCTTAACTCTTGGTCTTCATTTCATATCTCGTTCCTAGGTAGAATATGTGCCATCAAAATGACAATCCTACCCAAACTATTATATTTTTTTCGTACCCTACCAATTAATATTCCAAAATCCAAATTATTCTCCATTCAGAGAAATATCAACAATTTCATATGGGCAGGAAAAGAGCCCAGATGCAGCTATGCACTAATGCATAGACCCCAATCTGCAGGAGGTTTAGGTCTTCCCAACATATGGTTATATTACCTTGCTGCTAGACTAACCCAACTTTCTCAATGGTTCACCCCTACACATGACACCCCTTGGAAAAAATTTGAAATTACCTCCATTAAACCACTGTACTTACAAGGAATATTATGGTCTAATACCACGTCTTACAATAAACTCTCCAAAGTAAATATTATAGTGGCCCACTTTCTCCAACTTTGGAATAAACACAAAGACACCTTCAAACTTTCCTCTAACACTCCACCCTTAGCATCCTTTTTAGGTGACCCCAGATTTCCTCATGCATACAATAACGAAAGACCCTTCTTAAACTGGATTAACAAAAATCTTACTACACTTAGATCCCTACAACTAAAATGGAATTTTACCCCATTCTCTTCTCTACAATCTATACATGGCCTCCCTCCCTCAGAATTTCACCGTTATCATCTAATTAGAGAATTCTATGCTGAATGTTACGCACTCTCTACAAACCCTTCCAACACAGTATTCGAACAGATCTGTATCTCCTTTACTAGAGATAGAGGTTTGATATCAAAACTTTATAATTTTCTAAACAGTGTTGGAATCCCCGAAAAATCCTTACAGATGATTAAATGGGAATCGGATTTGGGCATCACATTCAGCACTGAAGACTGGATATCCATGTCAGATAATCTACGAAAGAGTAACAAATCTATATCATTCAGAGAAACCCCAATTAAAGTATTTTCAAGATGGTACTTAACCCCAGTGAAACTACATTCATACTACCCTTCAGTATCTCCAAACTGTTTCAGAGGTTGCTCTGTTCCTGGTACATTCATACACATATTCTGGTCATGCCCACACCTGGATCTAATATGGCGTAAGGCCTTTGAAGTTATTGAATCTTCATCTAAACAAAAAATCAAACCTTCACCACAAATATGTTTATTGTTTGCTAATATCCCGAATGTTCCACTTCCATGTACCAGATTAATTCATTCTCTATGCAGCTCCATACTTTGGATGATTGCTTACAACTGGAAATCCAACAACCTCCCATGGCAACAAGTTATTTCCAGAATGGAATCATTTAAAATTGTAGAGTGCATATTCCATACCCTTAACGATACTATACATATATATAAAAATAAATGGTCATACTGGATCACGGATTAATACCTAACTGTCTCTCCCCATTTCTATTTATATACAACCATTGCACTTGCAAATTAATGAATATATTGATTTCATAATTACATGTTTCTGTCTAGAGATTATGGTCTAGTAATGTATTTCAATCTCCCAATTTATTGATAATGCTGTAACATTGTAACACACTCTGTTAACAATCCTATAATTTGTTTTGTACTTCTGTGAAACTTCCAAATAAAACTTTTGTAAACAAAAAAAAAAATCAATTAAATGCAATGTCCATCAGGGGGCTTGTTAGCATCCTTATTAGAGGACACCCAAAGGTATAAATCTTCACTGAGACCAAGTCCTTCAGTCAAATGGGGGATATTGTCTTCATCATGTACTTTCATAAGCCAAGCAATAGTAAAAAAGGCTGCTTAACAGATATGTAGGACCCCTATTGCAGAGATCTTTAGGGCTCAAGTGTGTCAGATCTTTCAGACAGGGACAGCTGATTCAGACTTCCAACAGGACTCCTTCCTCATCAAGCCGTTCTGAGCACTGTAATGCTGGTGCAACGAGCTGCAGTGTTCTCCTTATAAACTTTATCCTAATAGATCACTCGTAGTATATAGTGAAACATTAAAAAGAGGAAAGAAGGCACTTCGTAGTGCAGCAGATTAAAAAAAATCCTTTATTCCAAGTGATGGATGGCTGACATTGTAAAAGCATATAGCAGAGCAGAAAATTTCAAACGAACAACACAGCCGCGGCAGAGGCCAGCCAGCTGGTACGAGGCGACGTCAGGTCCTAAAGCTCCACCCGACGCTGCGTTTCTCCATATGGGGCATCGACTGGGAGAGGAGACTAGGGCTGGACGTCAAACACCACGCTATATAAGCACCTCAGCAGGAGAGCGACACTGGAACATGATTGGAATCACTTACCAGGCGGAGCCTAGCGGAGCAGACATGCATTGTTAGAACTCCACACCGCTGAGGAGAGAAGAGAAGGACAAAGCGGAGCCTGCAGGCTCAAAAGGTATCCATTTGAACCTTTTTGCCCCAGGGAACAAACTGTGAAAGTTTGGGCAGGAAATATGGTACTGGGAGGAAACCGTGGCAGAAATAAAAATCACCTCACAAAGAGCTCACAGGCACTCACTGCAGCTGAAGCAGCTCCAGTCACCTCACAAGATACAGCATCAGGGCGCTCTCACAGACAGAAAATGTCACAGCAAGACTCTCCATTTGAGTCAGATACAGAACAAATCCTCTCACAAACTTCTCCACAAGCCTCCTCAGTATCCCCAGTAATATTATTACAATTTGAAAAGATGCTTCATAAGGCTTTAAAACAAACCTCAGACCAAATAACAAAAAGCCTAACCAAAGAAATAAGAGAGCTGGGAAACCGCACCGCAGCCTTAGAAATAAAAATGGATGAAATTGAAATTACAACCCAAGAAAATATAACAGAATTGGAACAATTAAAAAAAGAGAATTTAATACTTAAAACTAAGCTCGAAGATTACGAAAATAGAGCCAGACGTTCAAACTTTCGCATAAGGGGAATACCTGAAACTGTGACAGACCTGCAATCTACTATTACTGCTCTATTACAAGAACTAAAGCCAGATATCCCTAATGAACGTTTAGAACTGGACAGAGTACACAGAGCCCTCACAGCCAAAAAGAAAGATGGACCCCCACGTGATATAATCACAAAATTTCATTATTACAGAACGAAAGAACAAATACTAATTGCTGCAAGAGAAAAAAAGGAACTTAATTTTCAAGGACACAATTATCAAATTTTTGCTGACCTATCCCAACTTACTATTACTAAAAGACGATCCATGAAACCCCAACTAATGGAACTGCAACGCCACAACATTATGTATCAATGGGGCTTCCCCTTTTCAGTCAGATTTAACTACCAAGGTACAATTTACAGAAGCAGATCAGCAGATGAACTACAACAAACCCTTTTAAAATTAAATATGACAGAACCCACAAGCAGCAACTCTCCCACACGCAGAAGAATGGCATCATCTTCACCTTCAGGCAGCACCCAGAAAATTTCAGAACAAAATGGGAATCATCATTCTCACAAAAGAGGCCGTTATGCCACATCATCCATGGACCAAGAAGATTCAATGGACTGACATCCTAATTCCTGATATCTCTTCATTTATTATACTAAGAGATGGTTCTCTATAAAAAACCTATATTTATAACTGAATGTAACTGCATTCTGATAGTCACACACTGTGTGGGATCATGTTACATTCCAGATATATTTCTTATTACTTCTGCTTTATATAGCCTTAGAATATATAAGTGAAATAAGGAAATTCTTGTTCAGTTATATAAAATATCAGGTAATAACAATAGATTTATTACTTTTTAGGACAAATATGTTCAATAATCCAGAAGTAATGGAAGCTTTTTCTTTCTTTTCTTAAAACAAATATATTATTACCTAACTAGTTCCTAGAATTATGTTTTTGTTTATTCTAATCTGAAGCAATACAACCTTAATTTTATGAGTTAACATATCTAAACAGCTGCATATGAATAAAATATGTAATTGTTTACTCTAAAAGGGTTAAAATCCCAAAATAATTCAAACTATCTTCATCAATACCAAAGTTATTAACAGTACCTTTCTAACTGAATTATTTAGCCTAGGGCAAGACTAGCCATATACAACCACCCTGGAATAAATAATTTCAACAAAAACTATATTCTGTACTCCAATTAATGAAACATCATTTTGATGTCTTTTGACATAGCACTTCTCTCCTGTAAGCGGAAGATCCGTGTACCCCCATTAGCCCTCCTCATTCTCCCAACCATATTATGTGGGAGTGTGACGAAGGCACTTATTCCCCTGAGAGAGATATTTATTCTCTTTCACGGGTAAATTGTGATTACTTGCAAAAAATAATTTATACAATGTATCATCTAATCTCATATGTTTTTTATTTACTCTTTACTCCAGAATTCACTGGTTTCTTTTCTATCTATTCATCTCTTCAGTCCACACAGGTTGATCTGCGCAGACAGCTCTGCATAACAAAAAGTAAGTCAAAACTATTTGATCTATTGCCATGGCACCACTGAATATACTTTCCCTGAATGTTCAGGGAATAAATGTCCCTCAAAAAAGGACCAAAGCCTTCCGTACTTTCCATAACAAGAAGGCTCACATAGTATGCCTCCAAGAAACACACTTCACCAAAGATTCTACTCCAAAATATATTTCTCCTTTTTATCAACAAATTTACACGGCTTCTGCCTGTACCAAGCAAAGGGGAACTCTAATTGCATTTCACCGATCCACACCATTCACCTTATCATCAGAAATTAAAGACCCAGAAGGTAGATACCTGATACTCATGGGTTATATAATGGATACAGCAATCACGGTGATTTCCTACTACGCTCCTAACAAACAACCTACACCATTCCTCTCACATTTATTACAAGTGATTAATACACACAAAATAGGAACAGTGATAATGTGTGGGGATTCGAACCAGGTCCTCCTCCCATTTCTAGATAAATCACCTTTTACACCATCCAAAATAACCTCTAGATTACCTTTTTCTCAACTTCTTGCCAAATACAATCTGGTAGATTCATGGAGAGAAAGTAACCCAATGAAAAAGAAATTCACTTATTTCTCACACCCTCATCAAACCTTCACCAGAATAGATCATATTTTTCTAACAATAGGAATGATACCAGAAATTATTGCATCAGATATAATTCTGATTCCGTGGTCTGACCATAATGCAGTATACACTACTATAGCCTCAGCCATACCAAAAGCGCATGACCCAACGTGGTACTTACCGGACATAATGCTCAAACACCCACTACATCAGATGGCCATTGAACAAGCTTTAAAGGAATACATATCAATTAATAATACAACAGATATCTCCCCAATAACACTGTGGGAAGCTCATAAGCCTGTCTTGCGTGGTACAATACAAAGACAAATGGCACTATTTAAACGGGAACGCAAAAATCTAGCAAAAAAACTAGAACTCAATTTTAATGCAGCCTACATATCATTTCAAGATAATCCATCTCAGAGTACAAAATCTCATCTGGAAAAATCTAGATTGGAATACGATCTATTTCTCACTGAGTCAGTTGATAAATCCCTCAAACGCTCCAAACACAATTTCTACATGAATACAAACAAACCAGGTACATATTTGGCTCGGGCATTAAATTCAACTAACAAATCTTTCAAACCAATACGTTTGAAATTATCAAAAAATGTTTACACTTGTAATCCAGTTAAAATAGTCCATAAATTTCACTCACATCTCGCAACTTTATACAAGACAAACAATGAATTTAATCCTACAGAGGCTGAATCCTTCTTCTCAAAAATAACCTTACCTGAGTTATCTCAGAATCAAAAAAGCAGTTTGGATGAGCCTATAACTATAGATGAAGTTGCTAACGCCATAAAAGACCTAAAACTTAACAAAAGACCAGGCCCAGACGGCTACTCGGCTTTATACTATAAAACATTCTCAGAAATACTCTCTCCCATTCTCACTGAAACTTTTAACAAACTTCTAGATGGACATTCTTTTCGGCAAGAAACACTAATGGCAATTGTTTGTATGATCCCAAAACCCCTTTCTGATGATACTTCCTGTGTGAATTATCGGCCTATCTCTCTGTTAAACCTCGATATTAAATTATTAGCAAAAATAATAGCAAAACACCTCAATAGCATTATAGGAAAATTAATACATAGAGATCAAGTAGGCTTCATGCCAAATAGACAGGCAGGCGATAATATACGCAGGGCAGTGTTATTGGCACATATTGCTAAAAAACAGAAAATCCCTTTATGTTTTCTATCTCTCGATATTAAGAGGGCATTTGACACAGTATGCTGGCAATATATGCAATATTCATTACAAAAATGGGGTTTTGGACCCCACTTTTTAACATGGATCAAAGCATTATATAATAAACCCAAAGCCTATATAAAATATGCTGGATACAAATCTGAAGCCTTTAATATCGAAAGAGGTACCCGACAGGGTTGCCCATTATCTCCCTTATTATTTGCCCTTATACTCGAACCCATGGCCCAATACATCAGAACAAACCAAACTATAACTGGCATTGAAGTAGGAGGTATTACACACAAATTATGTATATTTGCAGACGATATATTACTTTTTCTATCATCACCACAGGTCTCTGGTCCTAACTTAATACCAGCTCTTGATGGGTTTGCAGCCCTATCCGGCCTTATGATTAATCCTAAGAAATGCCTAGTGCTTAATATTTCACTCACAAACATGGAATTGATCCTGGCTAGGGCTGCACTCCCATTCACATGGGCAGAAAAATCAATCCCATATCTTGGAATTCATTTAACAGCATCTCATTCTGACTTATTCTCAACCAATTATCCTCCTGTATTAAGACAGATCACAAATCTAATAAAACAATGGTCGCAACTTCCTTTATCCTGGATAGGGAAGATTAATGCAATCAAAATGACTATTCTACCCAAATTGCTTTATCTATTCAGAGTTCTCCCTATTCCAATTCCTTCCTATTTTTTGAGAATAGTACAAAAAAGAGCAACTTCGTTTATATGGGGCTCTTCTAAACCACGTATACCTATACACACACTACATCTTCCCAAAAATAAAGGAGGCCTGGGATACCCTAATTTTACTAACTACTACAGAGCAGCACATTTGGCCAGTCTGTCCAAATACCATGCAAAACAGGAAATCCCATTATGGGTATTTATAGAAGCTTCAGAAAATGACCCTCTATTAATATCAAAATTTATTATGGCTTGATCCTAAAGACCGCTTTAAAATTCATAATCCCATAACTAAACACTTCTTATCTCTCTGGGATAAACTAAAAACCAAATATCAGTTACAATCTCCACACAATCCTCTCCTTTCTTTTATCAGAAATCCGGCCTTTTATCCGGCATGGATCTACCCAAATTCTTTTAAAGCTTGGACAACATCAGGCATTCAGACACTAAATGACTTCATAGCATCTAAATCATTCCTTTCATTCCCATCGCTTAGAGAAAAATATGATCTACCAAACACTGAGATATTTAGATATCTCCAAATCAAAAATTTCTATACACCATTCCTAAAGGGGGATACACCATTATCCCAATTATCCATTTTTGAATCAATCTGTACAAAAGATCCATTTGCTAAAGGTACAATTTCATCACTTTATAATCAATTATATGGAGTAGCAAATCTTAATAGACCCTCTTACGTTCAGAGGTGGGAGGAGGACCTGGGACGAACTTTAGAAGACACGGACTGGTCTAACATATGGCTCACATCTAAGTCATCTTCACCCAACATCTTAGCACTGGAGACAAATTATAAAGTCCTAACTCGCTGGTACCTTGTACCCGCTAGAGTGGCAAAATATTCACCTAATACCTCAGCTCTTTGTTTTCGAGGATGCCCAGAAATAGGCACATATTTACACATATGGTGGACATGCCCAGTAATCCAAACCTTCTGGAAGGAAGTCTTCGTGATTGCATCTAAAATATTTAAAAAAATAATACAACCAGATCCATATTTAACTTTACTTAATCTAAAACCGGAATGGTTAACACTCTCTCAATTCAAACTTATGATCCAACTAATAACGGCTGCAAAACAAACAGTGGCCAAAGCATGGAAATCTCCTACATTGGTACTAGCAGAAACAATTCACAGAATGAATAATACAATGTTCCATGCTAAGATGGTAGCCATCGATCAAAATCAAATTCCAAAATTTGAAAAACTTTGGCATCCTTGGATAAAACAACAGTTCCTGTCAAACTTCAATGACTCTGTCCTGTTGCCATGGTAACAGATTAAATGACTTACAGAGACACCCATTCTAAGGCTTCAAAGAGAACTAAAAAGAATAATAAACTGACGAGCGGGACAACCTTGTGGACCATACCTCTACCTTTCAACCCTTTTTCTTCTTTCTCTTTCCTTTTCTCCACCTTACGATTAAAGCTCATTATCAGAATTTATTTGACCTATATACACTCTACTTGTAAACAATATGTATAGTAGGTATAAATCATTTAAATACCTACAAAAGTAACTAAGGAAATGATATATATCTTTAATTTAGGTTTACGTGAACCCAATGTTTAATATTTGAAATTTCATGATATTTACCTATATAAACCCTACTGTAAAACAATGAGCTTACTTTATAGATCCTTGTAAACTTACTTTATGTATCTTTATAACATTGTATACTCAATAAACTTCTTTTGACAAGGAATCACTTACCAATCAGTTCACAGTGTAATCGGAACATACAAGCTAATAACTACTTGGTCGGCAGCCAATTGTTACTATACCAAAACCCAGGCATGTTCCCCATAATAAAGCATGTATACTACAGGCAGGCAGTTGATTCAGCTAGCTGCAGTATATTAGTGTACTGTATACTGGGCACAGTGTGCAGCTAAAGCTCACTGCAGACAATTCCTGTTGTTTTCTTCCTAATAATACTACAGGCAGGCGATTAAGCTAGCTGCAGTATAATCAGTATATAAGTATATATATATATATATATATATATATATATATATATATATATATATATATATACACACACATACACACACACACACACATCCCAGGTTTGTGCAGCTACATCTCACTGCAGGCCATTCCTTGTGTACCTATTCCAATACATCAAAGATAGTATGTCTGGAAGGCCAAAAAGGAGAGGCAGACAGTCACAGGCCAATAAAAGAGGGCAAGCAGGCTCTGTGTCTAGAGGCAACAGTGCTGGTCGTGGACATGGTGCATCCTCATCAGCACGTGGCCGTGGGGCACACTTGTCCTTTTCCTCAGCAGCTGGCTGTGTTGAGCCACAACATGATGAAGAGTTGGTAGAGTGGATGGCCAAGCCGTCCTCATCCTCTGTCACCCAGTCTACCTTGGCTGCCAATGCAGGTGCCAAAGTGGCCTATTCTTTGGACTCGAGGTCATCATCAGTTACTCCTTCCCTAGCCCCACCGGAGGAGTCCCCAGAACTGTTTGACCACAGTGTCAGGTACATGCTGCAGGAGGATGCACAGCGTTTTGAAGGCTCCGATGATGGTACCCAGCATGAGGAAGGCAGTAATGTGAGCCCAGAGAGAGAGGTTGCCCAAGAAGGACAACAAACTGGCAGTCATGTTCCCCCAGCTGCAGCATACTGCCAGGTTTGCTCCAGTGACGAGGAGGGAGGGGATGATGAGCTCACTGACTCTACGTGGGTGCCTGATAGGGGGGAGGAGGACATAGGCGTGCGCAGCCTATTGGATTAGGGTGTGCACCCCAAAACACACACGTGTGTGGGTATATATATATTTATATTAGGGCTGTTACTGATTAAAATTTTCGTGTTCGATTAATTGCTTATTTTTTAATCGATTAATCAACTAATTTCGATTAATTATAACGCACATACAGATGCAACTACTTTTAACTGATTTAGCACCGTTGTTATGGCAATGGCCGAAGCTGGACATAGCGGGGCATGGCTAGGACGTCACACGTCATAAACTCAGCCTCACCGTGCCCATAATCGCAGCCTCACCATGCCCATAATGCAGTCTCACTGTGCCCATAATTGAAGCCTCGCCGTGCCTATAATCGCAGCCTCACCGTGCCCATAATGCTGTCTCACCGTGCCCATAATGCTGTCTCACCGTGCCCATAATCGCAGCCTCGCCATGCCCATAATGGCAGCCTCACTGTAGTCAGTGCCTGTATTACACAGTCTGCGGGCATCTCCCGCTGTGTGTCTCGGAGCTGGCCAAAGTTTTCACACTCAGCTCGGAGACACACAGCAGGAGATGCCCGCAGACTGTGTATGACATATAGTGGAGGAGGGAGCGAAGCTCTGCGCTGCAGCCACAGCTTGGCCAAAAGCAGGCCCAGGGCAGGCAGCTTACCAAACAAAAAAATTAACGATTAATCGAGGAATTAATCGTTAATTTCCGCAGCCCTAATTATTTTATATATATATATATATATATATATATATATATATATATATATATATATATATATATATATATATATATTTTTTTTTTTTTTTTTTTAATTTATTTATTCGGAGCCCTCCGTCCTGAGAGATATGAAGCACATAAACATGTCACAAAACTAAAATAGACCTGAAGTGTGCCCTGGCCTGCTGTATGGTAAACCCAGATCTGCTGGGCGGTATGCCAGAGAAGGGTGCATACCTTAACCACTTGCCGACTGCCTCACGCATATATACGTGAGCAGAGCGGCACGGGCAGGCAAAATCACGTACCTGGTACGTGATTGCCTTCCCGCGGGCGGGGGGTCCGATCGGACCCCCCCCCGGTGCCATCGGCGGTCGGCGTTTGGCTGGGAGAGTTGAGAGACGAGGGGGAGGCCATCCGATCGTGGCCCCCCCTCGCGATCGCTCCCAGCCGATGAGAAACATCCCCTGCCTCTGTATAGTACACAGAGGCAGAGGATGTGATGTCATCTCTCCTCGGCTGGCCAGTTTCCGTTCCAGCACCGAGGAGAGAAGACATGTAAGTGCACCAACACTCACACACAACACAGTAGAACATGCCAGGCACACTAAACACCCCCGATCCCCCCCCCGATCGTCCCCCGATCCCCCCCCAATCACCCCCCCCCCTGTCACAAACTGACACCAAGCAGGTTTTTTTGTTTTGTTTTGTTTTTTTCCTGATTACTGCATAGTGTCAGTTTGTGACAGTTAGCAGTGGTAAGACAGTTAGTATTAGCCCCCTGTAGGTCTAGGGTACCCCCCTAACCCCCCCTAATAAAGTTTTAACCCCTTGATCACCCCCTGTCACCAGTGTCACTAAGCGATCATTTTTCTGATCGCTGTATTAGTGTCGCTGGTGACGCTAGTTAGGAACGTAAATATTTAGGTTCGCTGTCAGCGTTTTATAGCGACAGGGACCCCCATATACTACCTAATAAATGTTTTAACCCCTTGATTGCCCCCTAGTTAACCCTTTCACCACTGATCACCGTTTAACCCTTTCATGACTAAGCCTATTTTTGAAATTTGGTGTTTACAAGTTAAAATCCGTATTTTTTGCTAGAAAATTACTTAGAACCCCCAAACATTATATATATTTTTTTAGAAGAGAGTCTAAAGAATAAAATGGCGATTGTTGCAATATTTTTTATCACACGGTATTTGTGCAGCGGTGTTTTAAACGCAAATTTTTGGAAAAGTGACACTTTCATGAATTTTAAAAAATCCAAACAGTAAAGTTACCCCAATTTTTTTATATAATGTGAAAGATGATGTTACGCCGAGTAAATAGATACCAAACATGTCACCCTTTATAATTGCACGCACTCGTGGAATGGCGACGAACTACGGTACCTATGAATTTCCATAGGCGACGCTTTAAAAATTTTTTACGGTTACCAGGTTTGAGCTACAGAGGAGGTCTAGGGCTAGAATTATTGCTCTCGCTCTGACGATCGCGGGGATACCTCACATGTGTGGTTTGAACACCGTTTACATATGCGGGCGCGACTTCCGTATGCGTTTTCTTCGCTGCGCGAGCTCGCGGGGACGGGGTCGCTTTAAAAAATTTTTTTTTTTTTTTTATTTATTTATTTTATTTATTTTTGTACTTTTATAAATTGTGTTTAAACATTTTTTTTTTTTTTTTACTTTTATTGCTGTCACAAGCAATGTAAACATCCCTTGTGACAGTAATATGTGGTGACAGGTACTCTTTATGGAGGGATGGGGGGTCTAAAAGACCCCCCATCCCTCCTTTACACTTCAAAGTATTCAGATCGCCGAAAACGGCGATTCTGAATACTGTGTACTTTTTTAAATTCGGCGCCATTGGCAGCCGAGTAAACGGGAAGTGACGTCATGACGTCGCTTCCGCGTTTACAATTAGAAGGCTGGAACGAAGCCGCTCACAGCTTCGTTCCAGCCCGCCCCCAGCCGCCGGAGATTCCCGAATGGACACCGGGCCTCCCGATCGCACGGGAGGCCCGGTAACAGCGGCGGGAGGCGGCGGGAGGGGGGGGATGTCCCCTCCCGCTCCTCCGGTATAACAGCCGAGCGGCTTTTAGCCGCATCGGTTGTTATATTCGGGTAGCCGATCGCCCGCTGAAAACAACGGTACTGGGATGATGCCTGCAGCTGCGGGCATCATCCCGGTATGACCCCGGAAAGCCGAGGACGCATATGTGCGTTCGGTCGGCGGGAAGGGGATAACTGTTACGGGTAACGCTGGTTAGTTCGTTTATTTTTTTTAGTGTCAGGGCACCCGCCGTTTATTACCGAATAAAGGTTTAGCCCCCTGATCACCCGGCGGTGATATGCGTCGCCCCAGGCAGCGTCAGATTAGCGCCAGTACCGCGAACACCCACGCACGCACCGTACACGCACCGTACACCTCCCTTAGTGGTATAGTATCTGAACGCATCAATATCTGATCCGATCAGATCTATACTAACGTCCCCAGCAGTTTAGGGTTCCCAAAAACGCAGTGTTAGCGGGATCAGCCCAGATACCTGCTAGCACCTGCGTTTTGCCCCTCCGCCCAGCCCACCCAAGTGCAGTATCGATTGATCACTGTCACTTGCAAAACACTAAATGCATAACTGCAGCGTTCGCAGAGTCAGGCCTGATCCCTGCGATCGCTAACAGTTTTTTTGGTAGCATTTTGGTGAACTGGCAAGCACCAGCCCCAAGCAGCGTCAGATTAGCGCCAGTACCACTAACACCCACGCACGCACCGTACACCTCCCTTAGTGGTATAGTATCTGATCGGATCAATATCTGATCCGATCAGATCTATACTAGCGTCCCCAGCAGTTTAGGGTTCCCAAAAACGCAGTGTTAGTGGGATCAGCCCAGATACCTGCTAGCACCTGCGTTTTGCCCCTCCGCCCGGCCCAGCCCAGCCCACCCAAGTGCAGTATCGATCACTGTCACTTTTTTTTGTAGCGTTTTGGTGAACTGGCAAGCGCCAGCGGCCTAGTACACCCCGGTCGTAGTCATACCAGCACTGCAGTAACACTTGGTGACGTGGCGAGTCCCATAAGTGCAGTTCAAGCTGGTGAGGTGGCAAGCACAAGTAGTGTCCCGCTGCCACCAAAAAGACAAACACAGGCCCGTCGTGCCCATAATGCCCTTCCTACTGCATTCGCCAATCCTAATTGGGAACCCACCACTTCTGCAGCGCCCGTATTTCCCCTATTCACATCCCCAACCAAATGCAGTCGGCTGCATGAGAGGCATTTATATGTCCTCCCGAGTACCCCTACCCAACGAACCCCCCCAAAAAAGATGTGTCTGCAGCAAGCGCGGATATAGACGTGACACCCGCTATTATTGTCCCTCCTGTCCTGATAATCCTGGTCTTTGCATTGGTGAATGTTTTGAACGCTACCATTCACTAGTTGAGTATTAGCGTAGAGTACAGCATTGCACAGACTAGGCACACTTTCACAAGGTCTCCCAAGATGCCATCGCATTTTGAGAGACCCGAACCTGGAACCGGTTACAGTTATAAAAGTTACAGTTACAAAAAAAAAAGTGTAAAAAAAAAAAAAAAAAAAAAAAACACAAACAAAAATATAAAAAAATAGTTGTCGTTTTATTGTTCTCTCTCTCTCTATTCTCTCTCTGGTGTTCTGCTCTTTTTTACTGTATTCTATTCTGCAATGTTTTATTGTTATTATGTTTTATCATGTTTGCTTTTCAGGTATGCAATTTTTTATACTTTACCGTTTACTGTGCTTTATTGTTAACCATTTTTTTGTCTTCAGGTACGCCATTCACGACCTTGAGTGGTTATACCAGAATGATGCCTGCAGGTTTAGGTATCATCTTGGTATCATTCTTTTCAGCCAGCGGTCGGCTTTCATGTAAAAGCAATCCTAGCGGCTAATTAGCCTCTAGACTGCTTTTACAAGCAGTGGGAGGGAATGCCCCCCCCCCACCGTCTTCCGTGTTTTTCTCTGGCTCTCCTGTCTCAACAGGGAACCCGAGAATGCAGCCGGTGATTCAGCCAGCTGACCATAGAGCTGATCAGAGACCAGAGTGGCTCCAAACATCTCTATGGCCTAAGAAACCGGAAGCTACGAGCATTTTATGACTTAGATTTCGCCGGATGTAAACAGCGCCATTGGGAAATTGGGAAAGCATTTTATCACACCGATCTTGGTGTGGTCAGATGCTTTGAGGGCAGAGGAGAAATCTAGGGTCTAATAGACCCCAATTTTTTCAAAAAAGAGTACCTGTCACTACCTATTGCTATCATAGGGGATATTTACATTCCCTGAGATAACAATAAAAATGATTTAAAAAAAAATATGAAAGAAACAGTTTAAAAATAAGATAAAAAAGCAAAAAAAAAAAAAAAAAAAAAAAAAAAAGCACCCCTGTCCCCCCTGCTCTCGCGCTAAGGCGAACGCAGTTAAAGCGACGCAGTGCCGAATTGTAAAAAGTGCTCTGGTCAGGAAGGGGGTAAATCCTTCCGGGGCTGAAGTGGTTAAGAAAGTAATGGATGTTTCTGTAGAGAAATTGTTTGAAGAGAAGTACCCCGAGAAGGGGAATGGGTGGGTGAGTACCACACACTGGAACCGACACAGACCATCGTGGGTGGTCTGGTTAAATACCCGCCGGGCTCCTCCCATAATTTCAGGCCAGTAAACAGGCCTTCCTATTTATGGTCGGAGCCCTCCGTCGAGAGAGATTTGAAGCACATAAACACATCACAAGACTAACAACATAAAATAGACCTGAAGTGTGCCCTGGCCTGCTGTATGGTAAACCCAGATCTGCTGGGTGGTATGCCAGAGAAGGGAACAAAAAGACTTAGTTAGGGAGGTAATTATTTATTTATGTTTACTGCCATACTACAGGGCAAGCTGGCTGAAGGCTCATGACCTTTCTGCTTGCGGATTGGGGATGTATCGAGCGAAGAAAGTGAATTTCCACCTGCCCATCTTATTGAGGACGTGGTCCGGGACCCCGTTTGGTTAGACTGCTGATGATACTCCAATGCAAAAGAATTTCCAGAAAAAAATCGGCTGGGGTCAAGGCCTAAGTTGGGCAAAAGAATCCTAACGTGTCTAGTGAACTGGTTGCTACTTAGAGGGCTAGCAGGGAACGGTAGTAATGGCTGTCCTCCGAGAGGTCATACAGATGAGCTAATAACTGGTCTAGAATGCCACGGGGCACCAGGCGTTGTGAGTCTGGAAAGTATGATATCTACCCTGGGACTAGACTGTTGTGTTTTGGACACCATGAGGTGCAGGATGAAATAACTTTGGTGGCATGTCAGGTGGCGTCTACGTAACATATTACAACTGGGGTTGGTGACTGTGAATTCATTGGGGTGTAAGAAGCCGCAGAAAGTCAGGTAGATGGCTGCTTGAATGACCAGGCTGAAATTAACCCAAAGGGGAACGTGACAGGAGGGTAGACATGTCTCGGGATATGGCGCTGGTCGCAGGTAGGCTTTTACTATTGATTTGGAGTTGCCTGTGACTATCACGCAGGATGGTCTTGACCGCATGGGCAGCAACCAAAGATGGTTTGGTAGGATCTTGTATGGAGATGAAATGCTGGAGTAGAGTAAGGGTATTGTGTGACAATGTGACAATGCCAACTGTGTGTGGCAGGATGATATGAAGGCCAGGATGTGATGGAGATCTCCTGATACTGCCCCAGGGTTTGAGGCTAGGAACCTGTCATAGATCTTCCAGGCAGTACGGTAGGCCTTCAGGGTGTTGTGAGAAAATGATAGATTAATAAGGCAGGTAGCATTGTGAAGGTGTTGTTTTAATCCGAGGTTAGCTATGACCAATGTGGGATAAGAAACATGGTTGGGTCGGTTCCAGATCCCTGCGAAAAGAATGACGCAAAGTTAAAACGGGTAGTGCGTCGGCCGGAGTATTGCATTTGCCTGGGATGTAGACTCAGAGGACATTAATTGGTGCTGTGGGGATAGTTGCACCAGCCTGCGCAGGAAGGCTATGATGGCCAGCAAGTTGGACCTGCTTTTATTTCTGATACTAGCTGTGGCTTGGTTGTCTGTGGCAAACAACACGGTTTGTCCTGCCCAGTTGCTGCCCCAGACTTGAGCTGCTGCAACACTGGGGTAGAGTTCGAACAAAGAGAAGGACTAACTGAACCCGGGAATCAAGAGGATTTCTGACGGCCATGGCCCTGCAAACCAAAGATGGCCAAAAAATTTACGCGAGGACCTGTGGAGGCTTTGGCGTCCATAACTAATTGAGATGAAGAGGGAAATGCTGACGGAATGAACATTGACATGCCTTTCCTGTTGGTGAGGAATTCGCTCCACATGGGCAGATCCACTTATTGCTGGCACGTCTAATTTAAGGATTTAGTTAGGGTCTTGTACCTGGGAGAGAAACACTAGGAGGTGTGAGATAAAGGATCACCTCGAGTCTGGCTGCTGCCTTAGCTGAAAATGAGCGGTGACAGTTTTATGCCCCGTACACACGGTCGGACTTTGTTCGGACATTCCGACAACAAAATCCTAGGATTTTTTCAGATGGATGTTGGCTCAAACTTGTTTTGCGTACACACGGTCGCACAAAGTTGTCGGAATTTTCGATCGCCAACCACACGGTCACGTACACCACGTACGACGAGACTAGAAAAGGCCAGTTCAGAACCAAGCACGGCACCCTTTGGGCTCCTTTTGCTAATCTCGTGTTCGTAAAAGTTTGGTGAAAGACGATTTGCGCTTTTTCAGACTCATGATTTTCAGATCGTTTTCTGCCGTTCAGTTTGTGCTTGTGGGTTTGTATCTGCTCTTCAGTGCGTGCAAGCAAGTTCCGCGTGACTTTAAGTAGTCATTGTGTTCTTGTGCGTGCGTTCTTGTCGACAGGCATCTCCCCCAGGCTCTGAGGATCATTATCCCAGAGACCTGTTCTGCCATCATCCAGGTCCTGCAGAAGGAGTATATGAAGGTAAGATTTTTATCCTTTAATATCACATTTTATTGTATTGAATGATTGATAATATATTGTATTTCTTTCCTCATTCCCTAATTACCATGATTGTAATATGCTGTGAATGTCCCCTTTGTCCTCATTCATGCTGGATTTTTATGTAATTCATTTTTTAGGTCCTTCATACAGATTGGCCTTCAATAACCTCCCCAGCATGTTCTCCTGCCCCTATAGTCACCTCATGTAGTCACTTAACAATGTATTTTATCAGCTCCATAGTACTGCTTTACCCCAAACACCCCCTAAAATGTTTAGAAATGTGATTTGTGCTTTAAATTCAGGCAGAGTGCCAGAGGCTTTTTTTTTGTGGTGTCCCCAAATCATTTTTAGTAACCCTCCCTCCCCCCAACTGCTAAGTCAGCTGATCCCAATTCTCTATCTATCCTCAATCATCTATCTGCTGACTTTGCCAAACCCATACACACTATACCCATCTCTTTTTTGGTCAGATTTATGGATGAATTCCCCAAAGCATGCAGTGCAAGGGCCTGCCTATATACTTTCAAATGGTACTATTTAAAGTTTTTATATCCTATTATTATCTTGATAGGTAATAGCAGAATGTCCAAATGTGCTCAAATGTGTACAGTGTGTATTTATATCTTTGTATTATGACACTTCTTACCTGTCCAGTGGGCTGCCAATAGTGTAACTAAGGAGGGGCTGTTCCAAGTAATACCCTGTATTTAGGCATTCATCTCTCAATGAAGTGGAGAGGGTTGCCTTCCAAGATTTCCACACCCCCCATAATGTTAGAAATGGCCCATGAGAGGGGGGGCAGGGGAATATGATAGGTGTACCTTATACTTTGGTGTTGTTAAATTCCCCTTAATAAATGCTATCTGGAGGTTGGCCAAGAATGTTTGTGTCTAATCTGCTTGCCTGGTTTATGTACAAAAATATTAATTTATTTTTGTTTTCCTCAACAGTTTCCTTCCACGCCACAGGAATGGCAGACTGTGGCCTCCCACTTTGCCGAGCGGTGGGACTTTTCAAACTGCGGAGGGGCAATTGATGGGAAACACGTCCACGTCGTCCCACCACCCAACTCGGGGTCGTACTACTTCAACTATAAGGGGTTCAATAGTACTGTGATGTTGGCGGTGGTGTCGGCTAATTACGACTTCTTGTATGTGGACGTGGGGAAGAATGGCCGGATGTCCGATGGTGGAGTCATCGCCCAGACGGAGTTCTACAGGCGTCTCCAGAATGGCAGCTTGGACTTGCCACCTCCAGAGGACAATGTGGAAGGACTCCCATTCGTGTCCGTTGCTGATGAAGCGTTTGCGCTGGGGGACCATCTTATGCGGCCATTCCCTATGAGGACCCTCACCCCGGAACAGAGGGTTTTTAATTACCGGCTGGCCAGAGCCAGAAGAGTGGTGGAGAACACATTTGGAATCCTGGCCAGCCGGTTCCGCCTATTTCTGACACCCATCCATATGGCGGAGTATAAACTTAATCATATAATCCTGGCGTGCTGTATTCTCCATAACTTTTTACGCAAACATTCCGCCAACTATGCTGGCTCAGTTGGGCCTGAGGCCGGAATGATCCATGAAACAACACTGACGGCGCTTGAAAGTGGCCGTCCTGGCTTGCCCTCCCTGAGTGCCCGTGATGTCCGGTTACGATACCTGGAGTTCTTTGCAGGTATGGGGGCCATCAATATGCCAGCAAATTTGTGAAGCCTTTATCAAATAAAAAAGCAAAAAAAAGCAAATCTTTGTGGACATTTACTGCTTGTGTTTGTTTTAGCTGACCGTGACAGAAATGTGTTGAGTCCAGAAAATGGCGTGATTGTGTAACCTTTTATACAAAGCACTGTTTTGTGTTATTTACTAAAGGCAAAGACACTTTGCACTACAAGTGCACTGAGACTGCACTTGTAGTGCAAAGAGGATTTGCCCTTAGGAAATAACCCCCATTTTCACAGAAAACAGCAATGACATCACCAACAAAGTGTTGTAGCGTTGACACAATAATCCACACATTCTTCATTAACAATTTCTTTAATACCTGCACAATCACATGTGCATTTAGAAAAGTTTTTTCTAACAAAACAACATATTTGTGGTATAACAATTTTTGGGGTGGCATTATCAAACAGATAAATGTCCATTTAAGCTAAAACAGGCATGTGTAAAACCAAGAAGAAATACACAAATCTTGAACTTACAAAGTTCACATTTGGTAGAACTTGAAGGCAATATCAGACATGAGTATTTAGGAACTGTGTTTGATATTGCGTTCAGATGGGGTGAAGTCACCCCAGGAAAAGCCAAATTTGGAAGATGCACACAAATTTTCCAATGTCAACATGTGCTAGCTGCCATCACGGGGGATCAAGGGACGTGTTTTGGGGGAGCAACCCCTTCCTCTCAGCTACTTTATTATTGAGGAAGGGGTTGCACCCCCAAAACGCGTCCATTGATCTCCCGTGATGGCAGATAGCACATGTTGGCACACTGTGTGCATCCTCCAAATTAGGCTTTTCGACAAATCTTTCAAACATTGTGAACATTGGAGCACACAAAAAAACAAAGTGATTTGGAGAGGTTTTAAATTCACCCCAAAACATCAATGATGTTTTTATTGAGTTTTTCCAATTCTAAATTACACCCCATGATCTCCCCGATCAGGATCTGGGCACTTTCTGATGTGAAAGGATATGGATCCACAACATCACAATCACCTAAAAAGAGAGAAACCCAAAAAAAAAAAAAAAAAAAAAAAAAAAAAAAAAAAAAAAAAGGTATAAAAAAAAAATGCCGTCATACATCTCTTACCTGAGCCTGTGGTCGCAGACACTCACCTGTTGTGGTGACTAGTTCCACCACATCTTCCTGCTCCTGCTCTTCTTGGGTTGGTGGGATTTCCCCTTCTTCCAGAGGTGGGGGGTCTGTGTTCTCCTCAGATGAGGGGTGTCCTCCGAATCTTTTCTCCCCTATGTCAAAAAAAATGCTATACTTAGCACACAGTGATTTGATGGCAGAACTATAATTAGAAAACATTGCTTGGAAGTGGGGTACAATTGTCTATTTTGGCAGAGTTCCAAAATGTGGCATTTTCAGTGTCCTTTGTCAAGCTTCAATACTTTACCTGTTTGGTACAAGCTTCACAGATGTAGCCCCCCCCCCCCCTATAGTATACACTGGAGCACCTGTGTGGGCCCCCCTAATAAAAATGGTGTTCTTGTGTCCCACACTAGTGCTCCAGTGTCCAGATGTGAAAACAGCTGCTGAGTGTCCTCTCCTTACACAGAATCTATTTTGCATTTCATTCTAGTAACAAAGCCATCTACACAACAAAAATAGTTTATAACAAGTAGGGCGTAAAAATTGTGACCAAATGCATATGGCCTAAACAATGGTGTTTTATAGGCCGAAAGAAAAATATTTGATACGAACGAATAACGTACCCATGAACATGAAATTTGCCATGTAAAAATGTAGACTTGTAAGAAAAGCACATGGAGCAGCACGAACGTAATAAACATAAAGAATAGGAACACAGGACAACTACTTACTTTTTTGCAGCACTCTCTGGATCTTTCTGTACTTCTCATGTTCTCTTAATTTCAGGTCCGACCACCGCTTCCTGAGCTGATCTTTCGATCGTCGTACCCTGAAATGCCGGTGCAGACTCCTGACCACTTTCACCATGATCTTGGCCTTTCGACCATTGGGGTTGGGGTAAGGTCCATACTTCCCCTCAAAGTCGGCCCTCTTCAGGATGTGGACCATCTCCAACATCTCCCCAAAGGACATATTTGAGGCCTTAAATCTCCTTCTGGATCGTGACGTTTCAGGCTTCAGGCTTTCCTCCTCCTCGTTGCTATAATTAGCACGCACCTGCTGTGTCTCCGCCATGTGCTCTTCCCCCACTGTGCCAAACGAAAAGGGGCAGGAAATAGACTAGAAAGAACGTCAGGGGCGGGCGGAGTTACACACATGCGCAGTGTGTATAAAGCGTAACACGCGTGCGTATTACGTACGATCTGTGAGCAGAGGAAGGAGCATTGAAAGCGCCAATCGTGATAACGAAGGTAAGAGCTAAACTTGGGCCTATACTGCTTCGAAATTGAAGCCTATATTGTAACAAGATTAAGAGAGTTTGGCCTGACCTTAGGGTTTGTCTTGTGTTGTGTCTTGCAGAGAAAATGGATGGCTTCAATGACCACAATTTCCTCCCCCTGTTCATAGACAAATACAGGGAGCTGCCCTGTCTGTGGCAGGTGAGACACCCCCATTATAATAATAAACAAAAGAGGCAGGCAGCGCTGGAGACACTGCTGGAGTTGGTGAAGCCGGTGGTCCCCACAGCAACCATCCCCTATTTAAAAATCAAAATTGGTGGCCTGAGGAGCACTTATCCTAGGGAGCGCAAGAAGGTCACGGATTCCCAGAGGTCCGGAGCTGCAGCAGATGACATTTATGTCCCCAGGCTCTGCTACTATGAGAGACTGCGATTTCTGTCAGACCACACTGAAGTCAGGGAATCCCTCTCCACTCTTCCTTCCACTCTTCCTTCCACCCCAGCTGAGGCTTCCCATGTCCAACCTGGGCCTTCCAGCCAGGAAGAAGTGGAGGAGCCCAGCTGGAGTCAGGTATAGCATTCTTCTACAGATTTCTGGTCAATAACTATATGATGTTTACTAGATGTTATTATTGATCACTAATTGCTGATTGAAAAAAGTGTTTTACATATCAATAGACAGTAGTGGGCACCCAAAATTGGGACAAGAAAGAAAACTGCTGGGCTCAGAAGGATAGTCTGTTATATTTGTTAACATTCAATTTGCAACAGTCAGGAGGTGACAATTGTGTGTGATTGATGAATAAAAAAACTAAAACTATGTCCCTTTTTCATACACAGCCAGGAGGAGGTTGTGGAATGTGGCAGTCAGGAGGAGGCTGGGATTAGTGGCAGCCAGGAGGATGCGGAGCTAAGTGTCAGCCAAGAGAAGCCTGGGACCAGTCGCAGCCTGACTGAATTGCAGGTTCCTCCCCTCTGCCTTCCATATAAAAGAGCGAGGAAGATGACTCCCATGCAGGATTCAGCGCTTAGGCTCATTCAGGAGGCTTCTGCGTCCCTCCATGCCTTACCCACTCCTGAAGAGGCCTTTGCCTGCATGGCTGCCACAAAACTGCAGGGCCTGCAGGAGGGTCAACGCAAGCTGTGTGAGGACCTTCTTTATAAAGTCCTAAGTAAGGGGGTGAGTGGGGAACTAACACCCAAGACGGACGTGATTGAGTTGGACCATCCTCCTCCTCCTGCTGCCACAACTCCACCACCAGAGCCACCGCGTGGAAGGAAGCGTGGAAGGAAGACCAGAGAGTGATGACCCTGGGTTCAGTCTGGTCTGACAAAAGCTGCAGTCTCTCGTATGACCACAGCCTGGGGACACAGATGTCATCTGCTGCTTTCAGGATCTCTGGGACTTCTGGACTAGACTGCCCTCCCTTAGATATGGACTCCTCAGGCCATCAATTTTCCTTGAAAATAATTGATGTGTGCCCTGGGGGTCCAAGGCTTCACCCATTTCTGCAGTTTCTCCAGCATTGCCTCCCTCTTTGTTTAGTTGTGAGCCCTTAATGAAAGTTATTTTTTGGAAAATTATCCTCTCCTATGTGTGTTTTCATCCAAAAAGGACAGTTTGTTGGTGACGATTCAGGTACATTTCTAACATAAAATGTGAAATTAACAAGGGACAACACCAAACAATCTTCTACAGATTAAATAGAACAACATATCAATGGTGTTGTGGTAACTTGACACAAAAAAAAACACACACAAAACTTTTCAGGAGTACAAATAAAAATCCCAAAAACAAAAAATAAGCCTTGAAAAAAAAGACAAACCAAAAAAAAAATAATCGAACTTAAAAACCAAAAAAAATAATGTTGTCAGATGTGACAAATCAAAATATATTGAGGGAATCCTGATAAATAGTAAAGAAATAAGTTTGTGAGAAGTGTGTGTGAATATGAGCAGCAAAACTACTTAATTCTTGTCACATTATAAAGAAGAAGAGAGTGCGCTGTATTAAACCATTTTTAACATTGCAGCGTGACGAAAGTGCTGTATCCATTGGAAACGCTAAGTTTACCAGACCGAGCTGTTCCGTGTCGGAATTTCTTCTGAGCATGCGTGGCACTTTGTGCGTCGGAACAGGCCACACACGGTCGGAATTGACGCGATCGGACTTTATTGTCGGAAAATTTTATCTCCTACTCTCCAACTTTGTGTGTCGGAAAATCCGATGGAAAATGTCCGATGGAGCCCACACATGGTCGGAATTTCTGACAACACGCTCCGATCGGACATTTTCCATCGGAAAATCCGACCGTGTGTACGGGGCAATAGAATGAGCACCCTGCGTACTTGTGAGCTAGATCCACTACTGCATGCAGATACGGGTCCGGCTCTTCCCTCCTGTTGGGGTTGCCCTGCATAGCATGTGTCTAAACCGTCCGTAAGGCCAGCACAAACTCTGTGACAGTGAGGTTGTGATTAAGTCTAGGGTCTTTGGCCTTCAGGACGGTGGAGACGTTCCTCACGAATATGACTTATTTTTGGCCAAGTCGTGTACTGCTATGTTGAGGGATGCTGAGTTAACGTCATTGCCGTCAAAAGACGTCCTTCCTGGTGCCCTGCTGGGACAAGGTGTGCAGAGAAGACAGTGATGCCGATGTCGGGTGCACTTGTAAGTGAAAGCACAGGAATGATGGTGGTGACTGGAGCTGGTAGGGGCGTTGCTGGGCGTACCTCCAGGGCTCACACTGTGGCTTGAACGTCGGTGACTGCTGTTGACAGTGTGGTCACCAAGGAGTGCAGCTGAGTAGTCGCTAAGAAAATAGACTGTAGTGATGCCTGGGTGCCTGGTAGGGCTGCCAGTGGCGTTTTTTTTTTTTTTTAAATGGTCTAAGCTCTGTGAGACTGTGAGCCGCCGTTTGCTGCGCCCGCAAAGGGTGACGGCAGGGCGGAGGCGAAGTCATCCCTGTCGGCCTGCGACATGGCGTCAGCTAAAAGCAAGGAGGGGAAATGCATATGTTTAAGGTAAGTTGCCAAGGTAGGAGGGGATAGATGCATTTGGGTAGATAAGATGGAAAGGCAGAAAGAAAACAAGAAGAACAGGACAAGGAATGACAGCAGTAGTGACAGCTAGTTTGCGTGCGAGCGCTGTTGAGTGTGACTTTAGAAAACTCAAAAGAATGTGTGACAACCGTGGTGAGCCAGGAGGTGACTGGCTAGGTAACCGATAGCTCGGGTGTCCGTCTGTGCTTGGCACAGACTAATGAACCAGAGCCCCCCAGGGTGGACTGGGGCAGGTAGCTGAAGTCTGGTATTCTAAGTAGGAATGTTGCGATCTGTAGTTTATTGACGTATGTTCGGTCTGCTAATGCTTGCACTGCCAGCAAGATGGACGTTAGCCGACCAGGTCTGCATGGTGAAGGATCTCGGATCGCTCTTCAAAAACAGAGTGAAGTGCACAGAAGTATGTGACAGTTACTAACACCTCAAGAGCAAGTCAAATCGTGTATGTGAAGTAAAATATGTTGTGAAAGAGTGTTTAAGAGAAAAGCAAGGGGGGATCTCTTTGAACTACGCACCTGGCTTTTGATGCCCTAGTAGTGAAGTTTTGGTTGAGGTTGAGGACTGAGTCGACTGGGAACCTGTAGTAAGGTGACATGGGAATTTTGGTTTGACAAAGGGGATGGCAAGGAGCTGTTTGAGGCTGGCCCCCTGGTGGAGATGCAAGCCCTTGACAATGTTTTTGTCTTTCTGGGAGATACTGTCCAAGCCTGGTGCAGGGTGGACCAACTGGTAGTCTAACTGACCTAAAGGTGAAAGCGATAGAGAAAATGATGAGTAGCCGTGTTGCTACTGGAGATGATGAGTGGCGGTTTGAGCCACTTGCTAAAATGCTTGCAGCGATTGCAAGGAAGCAGCCTTATTTGAAAGGCGAAAAACAAGTTTAGCAGAATTATGAGTATGTAGGAATGACCGTGCGCAACATTGTACAAATAGATAGAGTGGGAGGTTGTAATGCCGAGGATCCGAATCATTGAGCCGGTATGCGACTGGACTCGGATCAGTCGGTGAAAGTTGTATTGGCAAGAATCCGAATTATTGAGCCGGTGCTACGACTGGACTTGGATCGGTTGGTGGGGTTGTTTTGCCGAGGATCCGAATCATTGAGCCGGAGTTGCGACTGGACTCGGATCGGTCAGTGAAAGTTGTATTGGCAAGGATCCGAATCATTGAGCCGGTGCTACGACTGGACTCGGATTGGTTGGTGGGGTTGTAATGCCGAGGATCCAAATCATTGAGCCCGTATGCGACTGGACTCAGATAGGTAGGTAAAAATTGTATTGGCAAGGATCCGAATCATTGAGCTGGTGCTACGACTGGTCTCGGATTGGTTGGTGGGGTTGTTTTGCCGAGGATCCGAATCATTAGCCGATGTTGTGACTGGACTCGGATCGATCGGTGAAAGTTTGCATTGCCGGGGACCCGAATCATTGAGCTGGTTCTGCGACTGGACTCGGGTCGGTCGGTGAAGTTGGTGAGTGTTTTTTGTGCAGTAAGAGGTGTAAAGAGTCAGTTTAGATGAAGTGGGGGTTTCGTAGGGGGTGTATGGTTAGTAGGGGGGGTGATGTGTGGAACAAAGATTTCGGGATCGTGCGCCGCTAATGCGACTTGATCTGTAAGTGACTCCGTACAGATAACATAATGATTAGATTCTATAAATGGTAACAATAGCTCCTACCTGCGACAGCGAGTGTAATGGTCTGAAACTGCAAATGGGAAACTGCGACACGCTGGATCTCGAGAGTGGGAACTCACAAACGTGCGGTGAGTTTAGCAAAGTCGGCCTGGTGACGTAGTACCGCGCACTGGAACCGACCGGTAGAGTCGGCCACTGCAATGCATCTGATATGAATCAGTTTGTAAAATGTATGAAATTAATCCGATATAGATCGGTAGTAAGGAGTTTCTGATACAAATGGTTGTAGAGTGTATGCCATCCCTTACTGTGAAACCGAACACCTACCAACCACCCATCCCCCCCAGGCTAATCAAGTGCAGAGAAGGCACCAGGTGGGTTTAATTACACCTCAATCAGTCACAGAAACACATACAAACAATACATGCTCATCTCCTAATGGATGAGATGGCAACCCCGTGGACAATGAATTTTATAACCAGTGAAGCCTATGGTGAGTGATATTGAGAACGACCGACAGTTTTTCATGAAAGGGGTGCAGGATAGGAAGCATAATAAACCGCAAGATTTTGCAGGTGACACAAAAAGTTTGGATACTACCTGCGACCGTGAGTGGGAACCGCCGACGAAGACCATGAATTAAAATGCCGAAGTGCACCTGCGATTGAATGCACAGACTGCCGAACATGAGGTGAGCTGGGAAGAGTCGGCCCTGTAATGTGCACTACCGCGCACTGGAACCGACACAGACCATCGTGGGTGGTCTGGTTAAATACCATCCGAGCTCCTCCCATAATTTCAGGCCAGTAAACAGGCCTTCATATATATATATATATATATATATATATATATATATATATATATATATATATATGTACAGACACACACTTTTAAATAAATGTAAACCAACATTTTGAAATGTGTTAAAACAATTTTTAATATTTCAATAATTTTACATCTGATGGCAGAGCTGGCCAGAGGGAGAAAGTGAGGGTGAGAGAGGGGGGAGATGGGATCAGTTGGCAGTGGTGGTGGGGGGAGGGAAATGGGATCAGTGGCAGTGCTGGGGGGATGGAATGAGTGGAAGTGCTGGAGGGCATGGGATCAGTGCCAGTGCTGGGAGGGGTGATCAGTGGCAGTACTAGGGGGTTGATGGGATCAGTGGCAGTTGTGGTGGGGGGGTAATGTAATTAGTGGCAGTACTGGGGTGGGGATCAGTGGCAGTGCTAGGGGATTGATGGGATCAGTGGCAGTGCTGGGGGAATGGAATGAGTGGAAATGATGGAAAGTTGATTAATTCAGTGGTGTTGATGGTGGTTGTGGTGGGGGGGGGTAATGGGACCAGTGTCAGTACTGGGGGGAATGGGATGAGTGGCAAGGTTGGGGGGGATCATTGGCAGTGCTGGGGGTTGATGGGATTAGTTGCGGTGGTGGGAGTTGTGGTGGGGGGGATTCGAGGCAGTACTGGGGGGGATGAGTGGCAGTGGAAAAGGGGATCAGTAGCATTGCTGGGGGGAAGATAGGATGAGTGGCAGTGTTGAGGGGCATGAGATCAGTGGCAGCAGTGGTGGAGGTGTGGGATCAGTGACAGTGCTTGGTGGGGGAGATAGGATGAGTGGCAGTGCTAGGGGGCATGGCATCAGTGTGGTGGGGGGATGGGATCGGTGGCAGTGCTGGGTGGGAGGATGGATGGGATCGGTGGCAGTGATGGGTCAGGGGATGGATGGGATCGGTGGCAGTGCTGGGTGGGGGGGATGGATGGGAATGGTGGCACTCACTTGCTCTCAGTGTGGACTCCATGCTTGCTGTGTTTCCGGCTCCCTCCAGGCTGGCTTCACGTGTCTCCTCACACAGTGGAGACTTCCTCCGCTCTTCCTACTCAAGCAACTGGCTCTTTCAGTCCCCAGGACGCCATGCCCCCATCTGTCTGCTGCTGTAAATTCAATGAGCAGAGCCGCGGAGAAGCTGGGTGGGGCAGTTAGTGGGCAGTTACTTAGAACGAAGGAGTCAGGGGGCACTGGGAGGCATTCAATGGCTGTAGGTTGGAAAATGCAGAGCATTGGGTTGTTTTATATGCCGCCTCTCTCATCCAGGTGTAGACAAGTATGTCAGGCACACCCGGCACCCCCCCCATGCATGCCTATGGAGGCGGAGGAGGCACATCTCCAATGAGGCAGAATGCCCTCCAGAGGCCAGCTTAAGGGCAGCCAACCTACTGCATCACATCGCAGAGCTCCGCAAGTGCAGGGCGCTGGTGACTCCGCACGTTACTTCAAAAGTTCTTTGGTGTGGGCCTTTTTTGAGACGTGTGCAGCAGATTGCACCATTGCTATTTTCAACATATGTCTGAAGCGTATTAAGCGTGGGCTAGACATTTTGGGCACCACATGCTTAATCAGACATATGTCGAGCTTCCATGCAGGACGTTGGCAACACTACCTAAAAGACCCACACCAAAGAACAAGGCGGACCTCTCCTTGCTCCTCCTCATCAGCTGGGATCTCCAACCCCACTATACCTTCAGTCCTCTCAGAAACCTGCACTGAGAGGAATGAAGGTGTAAAATTAGGTGTGCCACTGCCAAGTACTTGCGGGCACTCTACTATCGGTACACCAACGTCCGATTCTAGCAGGCAGATTTCTCTACCCCAGTTGCTCCACCGGCAAAAGAAGTTCGCTCCCAGCCATCCACATGCCCAGCGGTTGAATGCTAGCTTGGCTAAATTGCTAGCATTTAAATTGCTGCCTTTTCAGTTGGTAGACTCTGCACCCTTCCGTGAGTTTGTGGAGAGTGCAGTACCTCAGTGGCAGGTTCCCAAATGCCACTTTTTTTCACGGAAGGCAATTCCGGCTCTCTACCAGCATGTGGAAGGCAATATCCATGCCTCGCTGGACAGGGCGGTCAGCGGTAAGGTGCATATTACTGCTGACTCATGGTCCAGCAGGCATGGACGGGGACGTTACCTATCTTTCTCTGCTGGCAGCTGGGAAGGATGCAGGACAGGGTGCAGTAGTGTTGGAGGTTGTTCCGCCACCATGCCTCCAAAATTCTACTAGTGGTGATTCTGCCACACCTCTCTCCTCCACCCCCTCCTCTTCTTCTTCCTCCATGGCCTCTTCCTGTGCTGATTTGTCCTCGGAACCAGCGGTGCTCCGTAGGCGTTCAAGGGGCTATGCAAGCACGCAGGCAAAAAGATGCCATGCGGTGCTTGAGCTGGTGGGCTTGGGGGACAGGAGCCACACTGGGGCAGAGATTCTGTCAGCTCTGCAGGGGCAGGTTCAGAGGTGGTTGACGCCATGCTAGTTTAAGCCAGGAATGGTGGTTTGTGACAATGGCACCAACCTCCTCTCCGGCCTCCGACAGGCACAACTGACCCATGTGCCCTGTTTGGCTCACGTCCTTAACTTGGTGGTGCAGCGGTTCTTGGGCAGGTACCCGGGCTTACAGGATGTCCTGAGGCAGGCCAGGAAAGTCTTATGTATTTCTGACGGTCCTATAATGCCAGTACTCAGCTGGCTGACCTCCAAAAGTAATTTAACCTGCCCAAGAACCGCCTAACCTGTGACATGCCCACCAGGTGGAACTCAATGTTGCCTATGCTTCAGCGGCTGCACATGCAGCAGAGGGCCATCAATGAGTACCTGTGTGACTATGGCACCAGGACAGGGTCAGGGGAACTTGTTTTTTTTCCCCAAGCCAGTGGGCCATGATCAGGGATGCATACACTGGCCTGTCACCATTTGAGGAGGCCACGAGGATGGTGAGCAGTGACAGTGCATGCATCTGTGACACTGTCTCTCTTGTCCACCTGTTGGAGCACACACTGCATGGAATAATGGACAGGGCACTTGAGGCAGAACAGGAGGACTTCCTTACCTCTCAAGGCCCACTTTATCCAGACAGTGTTCCTGCGTGCCCGCCAATCACACAGGAAGAGGAGGAGGAGGATTGTGTCATCATGGAGGTGGAACCTCGCACTCAGCATCAGCAGCAGTCTTCAAGGGATCATTTACAGTCAGAAGAAACCCATGGACTTGTACGTGGCTGGGAGGAGGTGGCTGCAGATCATGTCGTCCTTAGTGACCCAGAGGACTCTGGACCGAATGCCTCAGCAAACCTACGCGGCATGGCCTCTCTGATCCTGCAAAGCCTACGGAAGGATCCTCGTGTTTGTGGTATCAAGGAGAGGGATCATTAATGGCTGGAAACCCTCCTTGATCTACTTTACAGGGGTGAGGTTGCAGACCTTATCTTGCCGTCACAGAGGGAGCAGAGGATGAAACATCTTCTGGAGGCTTTGCAGAAAGGTTTGTGCAACGCATTTCCAGAGCCTGGGAGGTTACAATTTCCTGGTCCTCCTGGACAAGGTGTTGCTGAGGCTTCGGTCAGTCACAGAAGGAGCGGCGGAGAAGGTGGCTGTCTGACCGATGCATCCAGACAATTTTTTAGTACGCAGCCCCAAGGTATGATCGGTTCCAGCAACCATGGCCAGCGTCTGATTCACATGGTACAGGAATACCTAGGGGCAAGATCAGACTTGGACACCTTTCCCACCGAAAATCCTCTGGGTTACTGGGTCTTGAGGATGGATCACTGGCCAGAGTTTGCACAGTATGCAATTGAGCTACTGGCCTGTCCTGCATCCAGCGTTATTTCGGAACGCACATTCAGTGTTGCTGGAGGCTTTGTAACCGATCACAGGGTGCGCCTGTCCACCGAATCGGTCAATCGGCTGACCTTCATAAAAATGAATCAGTCTTGGATCACCAGCTACCAAGCACCTGATGCTGATGTAACTGAATATTTTTTTTTTTTTAATTTGAGATCCCTTCAATACTGCCTATGCTAATGCTGAGTGACTATCCTCTTCCTCCTCAATGTTCATGCTGATAGCTTGTAAAAACATTTTTGGTTCTGGGCACCGCCACCAGTGGCTAAGGCCCAATTTTTCTGCCCTTGTTTAACAGGGACGTGTAATTACAATTTTTGATGCAATACTTTGCAGCAGGGCTCATTCCTGACCTCCAACTAGAGTATCTGTGAGGGGTTACAGTGTTGTGGCACCAGTACCGGTGCCTATGGCCCAATTTTTCAGCCCCTGTTTAACAGGGGCATATAATTACAATTCTTGGTCTAATATTTCACAGCAGGGCCCGTTCCTGCGCCCACCAAGAGTAACTGTGAGGCCTTACAGTGTTGTGGCAACACCACCACACCGTCCACCACCAAAGGCCCAATTTTTCTGACCCTGTTCAACAGGGGCATGTAATTACTATTCTTGATCTAATATTTCACAGCAGGGCCCGTTCCTGCGCCCACCAAGAGTAACTGTGAGGGCTTACAGTGTTGTGGCAACACCAACACCTAAGGCCCAAATTTCTGCAGAGTATATAGGGCAATCCCCTACTTTCAAACATCCAACTTACAAACAACTCCTACTTGCAAACAGAAAGAGACAACAGGAAGTGAGAGGAAATCTACCCCTAGAAAGGGAAATTCTCTCCTGTTATGCCCCGTACACACGGTCGGATTTTCCGATGGACATTGTCCGATCAGAGCGTGTTGTCGGAAATTCCGACCGTGTGTGTGCTCCATTGGACATTTTCCATCGGATTTTCCGACACACAAAGTTGGACAGCAGGAGATAAAATTTTCCGACAACAAAATCCGATCGCGTCAATTCCGACTGTGTGTGGCCTGTTCCGACGCACAAAGTGCCACGCATGCTCAGAAGAAATTCCGACACAGGACAGCTCGTTCTGGTAAACGTAGCATTCGGAATGGATACAGCACTTTCGTCACGCTGCAATGTTCAAAATGGTTTAATACAGCGCACTCTCTTCTTCTTTATAATGTGACAAGAATTAAGTAGTTTTGATGCTCATATTCACACACACTTCTCACAAACTTATTTCGTTACTATTTATCAGGATTCCCTCAATATATTTAGATTTCTCACATCTGACAACTAAATTTTTTTTTATTTTTGGACTTTAATGTAGATTCTTTTTTTGTGTTTCTCTTTTTTATTTATTTTTTTTTTTTTGGTGATTTTGATTTGTACTCCCGAAAATGTTTGTGTGTGTTTTTGGTGACAAGTTCCCACAACACCACTAATATGTTGTTCTATTTAATCTGTAGGAGATTTTTTGGTGTTGTTGTCCCTTGTTAATTTCACATTGTACTTTAGAAATGTACCTGAATCGTCACCAACAAACTGTCCTTTTTGGATGAAAACACACACAGGAGAGTAGAATTTCCCTAAAAAAATTTTATTAAGGGCTCACAACTATAAACAAAGAGGGAGGCAACGCTGGAGAAACTGCTGAAGTGGGCGATGCCTTGGACCCCCAGGGCACACATCAATTATTTAAAAGCAAAATTGGTGGCCTGAGGAGTCCATATCATAAGGGAGGGCAGTCTGGTCCAGAAGTCCCAGAGATCCGGAAAGCAGCAGATGACATCTGTGTCCCCAGGCTGTGGTCATACGAGAGACTGCATCTTCTGTCAGACCAGACTGAACCCAGGGTCATCACTCTTTGGTCTTCTTTCCACGCTTCCTTACAGGCTTTGGCTGTGGTGGTGGAGTTGTGGCAGCAGGAGGAGGAGGAGGAGGAGGATCGTCCCTCTCAATGACATCCGTCTTGTGTGTCAGTTCCCCACTCAACCCCTTACGAAGGACTTTATAAATCAGGTCCTCAGAGATCTTGCGTTGACCCTCCTGCATGCCCTGCAATTTTGTGGCAGCCATGCAGGCAAAGGCCTCTTCAGGACTGGGGAAGGCTCGGAGGGACGCCGAAGCCTCCTGGATCAGCCTGTACGCTGAATCCTGCACAGGACTCGGAGTGCCCTTCCTGGCTCGTTTATATGGCAGGCGGAGGGGAGGGACCTGAGACTCAGTCAGGCTGCGACTTGTCCCTGGCTTCTTTTGGCTGACACTTAGCCCCGCCTCCTCCTGGCTGCCACTAATCCCCGCCTCCTCCTGGCTGACATTAATAATCCCTGCCTCCTCCTGACTGCCACATTCCACAGCCTCCTCCTGGCTGAGGTCTTCCTGTGTATGAAAAAGGGACATAGTTTTATTTTTTTATTCATCAATCACACACAATTTTCACCTCCTGACTGCTGCAAATTCAATGTTAACAAATATAACAGACTATCCTTCTGAGCCCAGCAGTTTTCATTCTTGTCCCAATTTTGGGTGCCCACTACTGTCTATTGATATGTAAAGCACTTTTTTTAATCAGCAATTAGTGATCAATAATAACATCTAATAAACATCATTTATTTATTGACCAGAAATCTGTAGAAGAATGCTATACCTGACTCCAGCTGGGCTCCTCCACTTCTTCCTGGCTGGAAGGCCCAGGTTGGACATCGGAAGCCTCAGCTGGGGTGGAAGGAAGAGTGGAAGGAAGAGTGGAGAGGGATTCCCTGACTACAGTGTGGTCTGACAGAAATCGCAGTCTCTCGTAGTACCACAGCCTGGGGACATAAATGTCATCTGCTGCAGCTCCGGACCTCTGGGAATCTGTGACCTTCTTGCGCTCCCTAAGATAAGTGCTCCTCAGGCCACCAATTTTAGCTTTCAAATAAGGGATGGTTGCTGTGGGGACCACCGGCTTCACCAACTCCAGCAGTTTCTCCAGCGCTGCCTCTTCTGTTTGTGATTATAGTGGGGGTGTCTCACTTGCCACAGACAGGGCAGCTCCCTGTACTTGTCTATGAACAGGGGCAGGAAATTGTGGTCGTTGAACCCATCCATTTTCTCTGTAAGACACAACACAAGACAAAGCCTAATGTCAGGCCAAACTCCCCTAATCTTGTTACAATATAGGCTTCCATTTCGAAGCAGTATAGGCCCAAGTTTAGATCCTACCTTCGTTAGCACGATCGGCGTCTCCGATGCTCCTTCCTCCACTCACAGATCGTACGTAAGACGCGCGCGTTACGATTTATACACACTGCGCATGCGTATAACTCCGCCCGCCCCTGACGTTCTTTCTAGTCTATTCCCTGCCCCTTTTCGTTCGGCGCAGTGGAGGAAGAGCACATGGCGGAGAGACAGCAGGATCGTGCTAAGTACAGCAACGAGGAGGGGGAGGAAAGGCCGGAGCCTGAAACGTCCCAATCCAGAAGGAGATTAAAGGACTCAAATATGTCCTTTGGGGAGATGTTGGAGATGGTTGACATCCTGAAGAAGGCCGACTATGATGGAAAGTATGGGCCTTACCCCAACCCCAATGTCAGAAAGGCCAAGATCATGGCGAAAGTGGTCAGGAGTCTGCACCGGAAATTCGGGGTACGACGATCGAAAGATCAGCTCAGGAAGCGGTGGTCGGACCTGAAATTACGAGAACATGAGCAGTACAGAAAGATCCGGAGAGTGCTGAAAAAAAGTAAGTAGTTGTGCTGTGTTCCTATTCTTTATGTTTATTACGTTCGTGCTGCTCCATGTGCTTTTAGGAACTGTTGTACAGTTTAAAATGGCAACTTTCATGTTCATGGGCACATTATTCGTTCGGATCACACATTGTTATTTCGGACGATAAAATACCATTGTTTAGGCCATATGCATTTGGCCACCATTTTGACGCCCTATACTTGTCTTCAAAGAATTGGGTTGTGTAGATGGCTTTGTTACTAGAATGAAATGCAAACTAGATTGTGTGTAAGGAGAGGACACTGAGCAGCTGTTTTCACATCTGGACACTGGAGCACTATAGTGTGGGACACAAGAACACCATTTTTATTAGGGGGGCCACACAGGTGCCCCAGTGTATACAATAGGGGGGGCTACATCTGTGAAGCTTGTACTAAACAGGTAAAGTATTGCAGCTTGACAAAGGGCACTAAAAAAGCTACATCTTGGAACTCGGCTAAAATAGACAATTGTACCCCACTTCCAAACAATGTTTCATCTTTATAGTTCTGACATCAAATATCTGTGTGCTAATTATACCATTTTTGTTTTACATAGGGGAGAAAAGACTCGGAGGACACCCCTCATCCGAGGAGACCAGAGCCCCCCCCCCCCTGGAAGCAGGGGAAATCCCCCCAACACAAGATGAGCAGGAGGAAGAAGAGGTGGTGGAAGTAGTCACCACAACAGGTGAGTGTCTGCGACCACAGGCTCAGATAAGAGATGGATTGCGGCATTTTTTTTAAAACTAATTTATTTTGGGTTCTTAGGTGATCGTGAGGTTGTGGATCCAGATCCTTTCACATCCGAAAGTGCCCAGATCCTGATCGGGGAGATCATGGGGTGTAATTTACAATTGGAAAACATCAAGCAAAACATCAATGATGTTATTCCAAAATATAAAAACATCATTGATGTTTTGGGGCGAGTTTAAAACCCCTCCAAATCACTTTCTTCTTTTGTGTGCTACAATGTGCGAAATGTTTTTGTGATTTTTCCCAAAGCCAAATTTGGAGGATGCACACAGTGTGCCAACATGTGCTATCTGCCATCACGGGAGATCAATGGACGCGTTTTGGGGGTGCAACCCCTTCCTCAATTATAAAGTAGCGGTGAGGAAGGGCTTTCTCCCCCAAAACACGTCCCTTGATCCCCCGTGATGGCAGCTAGCACATGTTGACATTGGGAAATTTGTGTGCATCTTCCAAATTTGGCTTTTCCAGGGGTGATTTCCACCCATCTGAACGCTATATCAAACACAGTTCCTAAATACTCATGTCTGATATTGCCTTCAAGTTCTACCAAATGTGAACTTTGTAAGATCAAGATTTGTGTCTTTCTTGTTGGTTTTACACAGGCCTGTTTTCTATAAAATGGACATTTTGATTTTGGATAATGACACCACAAAAATTGTTATACAACAAACATGTTGGTTTGTCAGAAAAACCTTTGATAAATGCACATGTGATTGTGCAGGTATTAAAAAGATTGCTCATCAAGAATGTGTGGATTATTGTCTCAACACTACAACACTTTTGGGGTGATGTAATTGTTGTTTTAGGAGAAAATGGGGGTTATTTCCTAAGGGCAAATCCTCTTTGCACTACAAGTGCAGTTTCAGTGCAGTTGCAAGTGCACTTGTAGTGAAAAGTGTCTTTGCATTTAGTAAATACCAGCCAACAGTGCTTTGTATAAGGTTACACAATCATGACATTTTCTGCACTCCACACATTTCTGTCAGGGTCAGCTCAAACAAACACAAGCAGTAAATGTCCACAAAGAAGAGCCTGGGGGGAGATGCCTGTCGAGAACTTGAGGTCCTGCAGACTTCTCCCTGTGGCCAAATACCACAAGGTAGCGACCAACCTCTGCTCCAGAGTGATGGCTTGCCTCATGCAGGTATCCTGCCTGCTGATATAGGGGGTCAGCAAAGCCAACAAACGGTGAAACACGGGGTCCGTCATCCTGAGAAAGTTCCTGAAATCATCAGGATTATTCTCACGGATCTCACGGAGCAAAGGCATATGACAGAACTGGTCACGCTGAAGCAACCAATTCTTGGTCCATGAACTCCCCCCCACCCTGTTCATGGACTGGACTTGTGTCAAGGTCAGGACCCCAACACCAAGCCCCCGCACAGCACGAACTCTACAAGGAGTACGCATACGAAACATGGCTAGAAAACGGTCGGTTGCTCAGAACGAAGTAACAGAACGCACTGAAGAACAGCAAGGCCTGTGAAGAGCGACCTGAAAAACAGCAACGAGCAGGCAAGATCACACAGAAAACTCTGATACGAAATGACTGCACGCACTGAAGAGCAGATACAAACCCACAAGCACAAACTGAACGGCAGAAAACAATCTGAAAGCCACGAGTCTGAAAAAGCGCGAATCGTCTCTCACCAAACTTTTACTAACACGAGATTAGCAAAAGGAGCACAAAGGGTGCCACGCTTGGTTCTGAACCGGCCTTTTCTAGTCTCGTCGTACGTGGTGTACGTCACCGCGTTCTTGGCGATCGGAAATTCCGACAACTTTGTGCGACCGTGTGTAGGCAAAACAAGTTTGAGCCAACATCCGTCGGAAAAAATCCTAGGATTTTGTTGTCGGAATGTCCGAACAAAGTCCGACCGTGTGTACGGGGCATAAGAGTTTCTTGTTTCACTAAAAACCCCACATTTTCAAAATCCAATTGTCATTGGGACAGAAAGTGAGGTGAAATCTTCTGAACAGGTGCACAGACAGCAAAACAAATGTTACAGGGGTGATAATCCTTCCCCATGTTTTCCAAAAAGCTTAAAAATAGATTTTTTGTCTGGAGCTACACGTAAAAAATGTACCAGTTCAAAATTACAAACAGATTCTACTTAAGAACAAACCTACAGTCCCTGTCTTGTTTGCATCGCCTATATACTGCTGTTCAGAGTATATAGGGCCTGGGGGCCCCACACCTTTCCTTTTTTTTTTTTATTTGGGTGCGGGGTTCCCCTAATATCCATACAAGACCCGAATGTTCTAATGCGAACCAAACCGGGGGGTGTTCGGCTCATCCCTATTAGTCGCTCTACACTCACACTGCATTATCACTATATTCACACCAAACTGATACTAAAGTAAAAATGAATGGTCGCACTACACTCACACTGCACTTTCACTATATTCACACAAAACTGACACTCTACACTCACAATAGAATCACAATAGCACACTATAGCACGCTAACTTGCTACTACTAATGAACAGAACACTGTTCTATCTATCTCCACTCCAATATCACACTGCAAATGGCTGCTGTGGGAAGGATCCTTCTATAGAGGGGGTGTGTGTCTATGAGCAATGAGCCATGATTGGGCAAAGTCATTATTACTTCAATATACTGCATTAATGCACTTCAAGATACTGCGGTAAACGTGCACTAAAGCAATTCAATATACTGCAGTAAAACTGCACTAACGCACTTCAATATACTGCAGTAAAACTGCACTGATGCAATTCAATATACTGTCAGAAGTAAGCAGAGCTTCTGCTCATTTACTAAGCTAACTAAGCTAAATAAGTTGCAACTGCACTTGCAAAGTGCACAGTTTATTTGCCTTTAGGGCCAGTTCAAACCACATGCAGTCCACTGCGTTTTTTTATGCATCAAAAACGCATGGAAAGTAGGTTATATGGTTTTAAATAACATAGTTCCCACCAGTGCTTGCAAGTCTAGTGCGTTCCAGTTACAGAAAAAAAGGAGAACATATTGCATTTTTCCTGCACTGGACTGTACTGGAATGCTTTAAAATGCACCAAAAATGCACTGGAACACACATGTCTTTATTAAGGGCCAGTTCACACTAGATGCAGTTCAGTGCGCTTTTTTTTCTGCACTAAAAATGCATACACAGTGTTTTCCATGTATTTCAATGGCTCTAGTTCACACCAATGCAGTCAGTTCCAGTGAACATATTTAAATCATACCCGCGAATGTAAACGGTTTTCAAATCACACATGTGAGGTATCACCACAATCGTCAGAGCAAGAGCAATAAATCTAGCAAAATACCTCCTTTGTAACACTATACTGAAAACCGTTAAATTTTAAAGCGTTGCCTACGGAGACTTTTAAGTACCGTAGTTTGTTGCCATTCCATGAGTATGCGCAATTTTAAGCCGTCACAGATGTAAATGTATCATGGCACAGAGTGGTACTGTGGATACCTAAACAGTAAAAAAGTGCCATGTCCTACAGCTAAATTGGCAAAGAAGATAGGGGGAAGGGACTTTGGACTTTTTAGGCACAGTTATACCAAGTATATCACAAACGTAGTTTATTGAAAAGACATAAGTATGAAACACTAAATATTAAAAAAACACACATCATCGTATATGCATGAATACTTCATAAGGTTGTTGCTATACAAAACCATCTAAATGTATGAGAACTCGGACATGAGGTAAATGGAGGTCCAAGAGGGTGGCTGGATAGCAAATCAACAGAAAAAAATATTTCATGTTCAAAGACGTGCTCAACATGTTACGCGTGTCTTCATGCTTCTTCAGGAGCGAAATAATGTTGTGGCTGACAAGATAAATAAAGTATTGTTACTAATAATAGTAGTCTACTAACACAATGAATGTAACAGAGCATAAAAACAGTAGTACCAACAATTCAAAAAACCTGTGCTGGCCGGGTCGCGACGACAAGGAACAGACAACCAAAGGGAGCAATGAAGAGTCACTATGGGGGCGTGCAAGACATAATATTCTAGTATATATAAAGTATAGATGGTACTTGGACATTTGCAATAAATCGCCCATAAATGGTGGCCGGGTAGGGAGAAGTAAGATGGGGGGGAGGGAGGGAAAGGGGAGAGGGGTAGGGAACGGAAAAAAGGGGATGGAAATGGGGGGGGAGAGGGGGGAGGGAAGAAAAGAAAAGGGAAAAGGGGACGACGGGAAGAGGGGAAAGGTATAAGATACTTATTATAGTAGATATATATTCATTAAAAAAAAAGGGGGACACACAGTTGTAGAAGATAGGGACGGTACACAGGAACTAGGCAAAGCATAGAGCATGTGTGGTCCAGTATATGTATAAAAATTCGTATAGCCTACAAAAAGTTATACAAAAAATAGAATAAAATATATTTTCTGATAGATCACAATAAAAAATATACAATACTGGCCTAAATGTATAAAATATAACAGAGCAACTCACCAGTAACTGGATTGCTCTGGGGGCTATATATAATAAGGATGAAAGACCCTATTAAGGATCATGCTGGTAAGCATATAAGTAAGATAGGCACAGTAGAGCTGAACTCAGGATTCCCTGCGCCTAAAATGTAGATCAGATAGGTAGTTGAAAGAAGGAATTAGTAAGATAACCTCAATGTACATATGGCCAGTTTCTAAAGTAATTGGATCATACCTGGGTAGTGTGGAGATGGACCGACCAACGTGTGGTAGCGTCTGTCTGCAATGTCAAATAGTGCACAGTAATAGGACGTAGTCCTATTTGAGTGCACGTTCCGCCCGTAGTCAACAAATCGGTGTAGCCGACGTGACGCCATCCAGACCGGCCGAAAAACTTCCCATGCGCATCCGCGCCACTTGGCTGAGAGCGTCATCTGAATTCGGACGGCGCTCCTGCCTAGGGGAGGGGCGCACGCAACATGGAATAACATTGGTCAGCAAGAGGAGAGCAACCTCCTCCGTTGGCCAATGTAAGCGTCACAGCACCAGGTGGAGAGATGGTGTGACGCTGGGCAGCCTCATGATGACTAAGAACTTACCACCAGATGGCGCCCGCCTGAGCCGTGCAAGCCGACCAGCAGAGGGAAACGAATGATTGTACACTAAAGATATATTACGATTAACAATAATATATAAAGAAATAGGGGGAGAACAAGTGCGGGACTTTGAACAAGGTACATGGGAGCAAAAGTAAGATTAGATAAAAAATGCAATTTATTATTGGAATGATACACAAATTCATACAGTTACATATTTAGGCACATAGCTCTGCATATGTTGGCACTTAGCTCTATAATGTTAGTTTGTAGTCAAAAAGGTACATTCCATCAAGGATTTCTAATACAGATAAATAAATACGTTAAATTGGAACGTTCATACATATAGGTTGATAATGTGTACACATAACGGTAGTTGTAAGCTCTACGCCGTTTCGGGACCTTATAGCCACTCATCAGGAGCATAACCGTAGTGATCACCTATGAATTGGGGAAATAGCAGTATTGAATAGTATGAATACACAGGTGGGTAAATGTAAAACATGAATCTCACATTATTATTTTAAGCCATGAACTCACAATAGTGTTTGCGCAGAGGCGGTGCGGCCTAGGATGCCAAGCCAGCCAAAGATGCCCAGGCCCGAAGCTGAGGGGGCATATCCCGGCAGGCGAAACCGACACACAAAGCCCCCCAGGTAGGGTCGAGGTATGAAAACGAAGTGGATGGGTTTGAAGGGTGATCCCTTAAATGGGGAAGAAAGTGATCCAGGTGTCTATCTGGAAAACAAATGTGCGAAGTGAGTGAATGTTGTAGTGTGAAAGTGGAGATAGTTAGTGTGAAAGGTGGAGCTGGAAAGGTTAGTGAGGAAGCAAAGGGAAGAAAATAGGAAAGAAAGAAGATTGAAGAAGAGAGAGGGAAAAGAAGGAAAAGAGAAGGAAAAAAGGGGAAAAAAAGGGAACAGAAAAAAAGGGAGAGAGAAGAAGGACAAAATGAAAGGAAAAAGAGAAAGAAAACCTGAGGGGAAAGCATGAGGATGGGCTATATGGGAAATGAGAAAAAAAGAATGGTCAAAGAAGTGACACAATAGAAAAGCGAAGTGGCTGTTAGAGTGCGAAGGGAAACATACCTGTGCGGATGCAGATAGGGGCAGTGATGCCGACAATGATGTGGTAGCAATTGAATAGTGATGGGCAAGGAAGCCAGAGAGGGGGACCCCGCACTGGGAGACGATACTGCGGGGAACGCTGCCAGAGAGAGGCCCCCAACGTCAGGCACCAGCAGCCTAGAGGAAACGGGGGAGCGCCCCTGACCCAAACGGCTGGCCACCAGAACTGGCCAGTCGTGAGCGACCCCCCGATCTCGTCAAGCACTGGAGAGTAGAATCTCAAGCCGCTGCTATAAGGCGCCACGTAGGACGCCGAACAGCCAGTGCGAGAAGCGTGACGTCGACACGCAGTGGGGAAGACCCCGTCCACCCCACATGACAGGGAAGGGGGGCGGGGGGGAAGACCACAGTGCGCGTCGCAGCTTCGGGACAGAGCAAGGAGGGCCGGCAAAGGCAAGCGACAGCCCATGCCGCCAGTGCGCACACATGCTGAAAAAACAAAATTGGTCAAAAGATAGGACTAATGGGGTAATATCCCAGTGTGTGTTCATAAAAGCAGTACATTATATATAAATCAGAAGTTCAGAGGAGTGTGTAATGAAATAAAAAATTGAACAAATAAGGATGGGAATTATAATGAAAAATAGGTTGGAAATAATAAATAATATATGTATTACTCAATGATGCGACCATGTGCCTCCATCCCTAATTATATAATAATAAGAGGGTAGAACAATATGTTGGGACTTTGCATGAGGATAGTGGGGCCGTTCTAAACCCCTCCTCCATCCCGGTTCAGTAATGAAATAGGGGGAGAACAAGTGCGGGACTTTGAACAAGGCACATGGGAGCAAAAGTAAGATTAGATAAAAAATGCAATGTATTATTGGAATGATACACAGATTCATACAGTTACATATTTAGGCACATAGCTCTGCATATGTTGGCACTTAGCTCTATAATGTTAGTTTATAGTCAAAAAGGTACATTCCATCAAGGATAACGTATTTATTTATCTGTATTAGAAATCCGCACTTGTTCTCCCCCTATTTCATTACTGAACCGGGATGGAGGAGGGGTTTAGAATGGCCCCACTATTCTCATGCAAAGTCCCAACATATTGTTCTACCCTCTTAATAATATATAAAGGCAAAGTATACAAATAGACATCAACAGTTATCCATGGCACCAATGGTTGGCCCCCAAAGGAGAGGGGGGGCTCGAGCACTGGCAAATCAATACATAAAGTATGGTTGTACGAATTATACACATACACAAGTGGACTAAGATTGCACACTGGAGCTGGAAGCAAAGGAAACATAGCGTGATAATATGTATATGAGTATATGGCTAGAATGTCTCATAGAGCAAGCTACCTAGACTATATAGAAGCAGATTATCCCAGGTGAGTTAATTAAAGGAAGGGTTTGTAAGACTGAGCCTCATTAATCCCAATCACCACCATGTGGGTTCTTGGGAATCACTGCAGAAACAGTGAAAGAGACCACCGAAGTGTTGAATTTGTGGTAAAGGTCCAGATGTCTGCTTACTGAGGTGATCATTTTACCACCCCCTGAATAGTAAATGTGATCTTTAATACGGGAACGAAACTGCCTAATAGTTTTTCCGACATAAAAAGCTCTGCATTTGCATGTCATCAAGTAGACTATACCCTGGGTTTCGCAGTCAGCATGGAAAGTGGGGGTGAAGATTTCCCCATTGGGCGGTGTAAAGCGAGTGCTCGTGCAAATCCACAGGCAGAAAGTACATCTCCCACATCTGGTAATACCATTGGGGTGACGTTGAACTCCTGAGTTGTTTAAGTAGTGGCTTGACATAAGTTTATCCCGTAGGGACCTAGATCTGCGGAAAGCGATGTCCGGAGTAGGGCTAACATATTTGGCAAGGATGGGATCATCCCGCAGCAGAGACCAGTGTGCTGTCAGAATGTCACGTAATTCATCATGATGTTGAGAGAATCTAGTGACATATCTAACAACTTGATTGGTTTTAGGGGTCTTGGTATTGTACAACAGAGAGTTGCGTGATTGGCGCAATGCTCTGTTATATGCTCGACGAAGAAGGGATTTGCTGTAGCCCCTTGTCCTTAATCGATCACGGATAAAATTGGCCGGTAGTTTGAATTCCTCAGTAAGGGTACAGTTCCTACGAAGTCTTAAATATTGTGCGTGTGGAATACTGCGGATGAGATTATGTGGGTGAGCGCTATTAGCATGTAGAAGTGTGTTGTCTGCCATGTCTTTTCTGAAGAGCGTAGAGGCCAGGCAACCATTGCTATCTTTAGAAATGGTAAGATCAAGAAAGGTGATTTTAGACATGTAGCTAGAAACTGTAAATTTGAGGTTGAAAGAATTGCAGTTCAGCATTTCAAAGGTGTTCAATTCATCCACGGTACCAGACCAAATGATAAATATATCATCAATATAACGTAGCCAGCATAACGCCTGGCTCATATATTGTGATAAGACATCGTCCAAAAAAATAGAGCGTTCCCACCCCCCCCAGGTACAGCCCATGGCCACCCCCTGTACCTGGAATAAGTGGGAGTCTTTAAAGGTAAAGCAATTACGTGTCAATAAGAACTGCAAAAGATCCAGGATAAATTCACAGTATTCCCAACAATAATGGGTTTGTTCACGGAGGAAGGTACGCGCTATCCTGATGCCCTGCTCGTGAGGGATGCTCGAGTAGAGGGCCTCGACATTCAAAGTCACAAGCAGGACATCAGGAGGCACGACCATTCCCTCGAGATGTTTAAGAAGGTCTAGTGTGTCCCTAGTGTACGATGGTAGTGATAGTACATGTGGCATCAATATCGAGTGGCATCAATATCGAGTCAAACAGCTGGCATTTTCCGTAAGAGAACAGATGCCTGATACTATGGGCCTCCCAGGGGGTTTGCTAGGATGTTTGTGCACTTTAGGGAGAGCATAAAATGTGGCTAGTCTAGGATGACGTATATTCAAAAAGTTGTAGAGGTCCTGGTCAATGAGGCCTCTTTGGTGGGCAGAGCCAATAATAGACAAAAATTCCATTTAGTATTGATCAATTTGAGTTGTACTGATCCGTGTATTACTGTGCACTATTTGACATTGCAGACAGACACTACCACACGTTGGTCGGTCCATCTCCACACTACCCAGGTACGATTCAATTACTTTAGAAACTGGCCATATGTACATTGAGGTTATCTTACTAATTCCTTCTTTCAACTATCTATCTGATCTACATTTTAGGTGCAGGGAATCCTGAGTTCAGCTCTACTGTGCCTATCTCACTTATACCTATACCCAGTGCTCTTGGCTTTTGCACTCACCTACATACTCCTGGACGAATGGATATATGCTTACCAGCATAATCCCTAATAGGGTCTTTCATCCTTATTATATATAGCCCCCAGAGCAATCCAGTTACTGGTGAGTTGCTGAACAGTAACAGGAATATGCCAGGGAAGCTCGTGGAGATCTTGTAAGTCAAGGCAGTCATCCTTCCTGCCCTGTATTGAAGTGGTTAAAAAAAATGCATTTGAAAGAACGCTGCACAAATACCGTGACCACCATTTTATTCTCCAGAGTCTTTGCTAAAAAAATATATATATATATATATATATATATATATATATATATATATATGTATATGTGTGTATATATATATATATATATATATATATATATATATATATATATATATATATATATATATATATATATATACATGGTTGGGGGTTCAAAGTAATTTTCTAGCAAAAAATACTGATTTTAACTTGTACACAAGTGTCAGAAATCGGCTTGGTCCACAAGTGGTTAATAGAGTTCTTCTTTAACCACTTGACCTCCTGACCAGAAATTTTTTTGCAATTTGGAACTGCACTAATTTAACTGGTAATTTAGCAGCCATGCAATGCTGTACCCAAACGAAATGTACGTCCTTATTTTCCCACAAATAGAGCTTTCTTTTGGTGGTATTTGATCACCACTGAGATTTTTTTTTTTTTGGGATATAAAAAAACGGCCGAACATTTTTTAACAAAATTGAAAATTCCTATTAAATACTTACCTTAATTTTCCTTTTCTGATGGACTCCATGGCAGCAACGTGTGGGGTTTTAGTCCCACCTCCACTACTACCCTATAGGACTCTACTCCCATAAATCTTTGCTTCCAACCAGCGGCCGTATTCGATAACTAGCCTATTGGAAGGGAACTCCTGCTGCCATGGAGTCCATCAGGAAAGGAAAATTACGGTAAGTATTTGATAGGAATTTTTCATTTTCCTGACAGACTCCATGGCAGCATCGTGTGGGAAATAACTCGCCATACACACCCAGGTGGGCAAAAATGCTGAACAAAGATATAATTAATACCATCAACCGACAGTACTTTCAAACCAAAATTGACAGAAGACAGAGTATCTGGTTCAACACAATAATTAGACATAAATGTATGGATTGATGACCAGGAAGCTGCCCTGCAGATCACTTCAGGCGTGATATGACGTGAGGCTGCCCATGAAGTTGAGAGACTTCTGGTTGAGTGCGCTGTTACCTCCTCAGGAGGAGCCAAGCCCTTCTCTTTATAGGCCCATTGGATAGCTTGGATGACCCATGCAGCAATGGATCTGACGGAAGCCTGGAGTCCCCTGTTTTTCCCGTGGAACAGGACAAAGAGATAATCAGACTGTCGAAAGGAAGCCATAGCCTCCAGTTATTGTTTCAAGGAGACTCTCACATCGAGGGGATGCAGCTCTAGACTTCCGGCTGATTTAAAGGTAGGAAGCGTGATTTCCTGATTCTCGTGAAAACTTGAGGTGACCTTGGGGTTTGCCCCTAGCATCAGGATTAGAACCACTCTGTCTGGAAAAAAGGTAAGAAAGGGCTCCTCTGACTATAAAGACTGAATTTCAGAAATCCTGTTCGCTGAAGTTATTGCTACCAGGGAGGTAGTCTTAAGATTAAGTTCTCTGATTGAGAGTGACTTGTCCAGTTGTGAGAAGAATTCAAGGACTAGTGGAAGGTCCCATTTGGGGAACCTAGGTTTCCTCTGTGGTCTGAGCCTAACTGCTCCCTTGAAGAACTGCTGGACCAGAGGGTACTTGGCACATGACACCCCAGAGAAGGCTGATATCGCTGACACCTGTACACAGAGTGAACTAACAGACAAGGAGATATCCAGTCCCGATTGCAGGAAGCTTAGGATGTCCTGAACTGCCGGAGCATTACATGAGTTGGTTCTGGTGACATGTGGCTTGTGAATTTAACCCATAACCTTTCGTATACCCGGTTGGTGCTTCTTCTTCTTGCACTGAGGAGTGTGGGAATGACCTCTTCAGGGCACCCTAGTGCCTCCAGCCTTCCCCTTTCAAGAACCAGGCCCTTAGGCGCAGGTGAGCCGGGCAGGGGTGTAGTCTCGTGACCTGAGACAGAAGATCTGGTCTGAGTGGCAAGGGGACCGGTTCCCAGACACTGAGAAGCATTAGGAGGGGAAACCAAGGCCTGTTAGGCCAGTAAGGGATAATGGCTATCACCTCCACTACTTCCGACTTGAGTCTCCGCAGGAACTTTAGGATAATGGGGGTTGGTGGAAAGGCAAAGGCTCTGCGGAACCACCATCGCTCCGTCAGGTCGTCCACCCCGTAGGCCTGAGGGTCCCGGAACCTCGAATAGTACCTCGCCAGTTTTTTGTTGCAAGGGGAGGCAAAAAGGTTGACTTCTGGGGAGATCTCCAAGGTTAGGATCCAACTGAATACCTCCTTGTGGAGAGAGAGAGGAAGTCTGCCTGGACATTCTGGATCCCGGGTACATGGAGATGTTGATAGCCCGAAGGGAAGGAACGTGAACTGTAAATGAAGCTTGCCTACGGAGAAGCGAAGAAACTGTTGGAAATCCTCTGCCACAGGAACATGAAAATAAGCATCCTTGAGATCTATGGAGACCAGCCAGTCTCCTGATTGGACTGACTGCTGGATTGTGGACAGCATCTCCATCTTGAACCTTTCTTTTTTGATAAAACGGTTTAGATGGGTCAGATCTATGACGGGCCTCCATGCACCATTCTTCTTTTGGACCATAAAGAGAGAAGAGTAAATTCCCATGCCTCACTGGTTGTCTGGGACAGGGATAGCAGCGCCTTGATCCAATAAAGATTCTACGTAGGCTAACAGAATCAACCTTTTTTCTTCTGAGGCTGGAAGAGAGGTGGGAACACACCTGAGTCTGGGAGCGCTGCTGAAGGCCCAGGCATGGCCTGAAGAGACCGTCTTGGCGGTCCAGGAGTCCTGAATTGAGGCCGTTCAGACGTGCCGAAAGTGGAGAAGGCAAGCCCCCACTTGGCCTGTCTGAGTGGGCCCAATCTCAAAAGGACTTGGTTGGTTCTCTCTCTCCCGTCGAACCACTCTTGGCGGATTTCTTGAAGGATGACTGCCTTGACTTACAAGAGCTCTACGAGCTTCCCTGGCATATTCCTGTTACTGTTTCCTTGGGAAAGTTCTTCTCTGGTCTTGCAAACGCCAAGCCTGAGGAAGGAACCCCAATTTACCACCAGTGGCCTGGGTTATGGCGTTATCCAATTTGTTGCCAAAAAGGGAAGACCCTTCAAAAGGAATTCAGCACCATACTTGTTTAGATGCTGGATCAGCCAACCATGGGCGGAGCCACAGGGAACATAGAGTATTGGTAACTGTAAGCGCAAACACAAGTCCATATATAACAGGAGATATAAAGGGCTAAGCAACTTAGTCCATAGGGGACAGGCTGGAAGTGGCGCTTCCTTCTCTACCCCTCTTGGAGCCACAGGGCATGCTTGGCGGTGACGGCTGAAAGCATAACCCGGGCCACCAGATGGATGATATCAATGGAGGCCTCCCTCAGAAAGGCAGATGCTAGTCTCAGCTCCTGGATGGGTGAACTCCTAGCGAAATCTTCCAAGACGTTCCTGAGTGTCTCGTCCACATTATCTGTCCAGACCTCCATGGCTTTTGACATTGCAGTCAGAGCTAAAGCTGGCTTGCAGGCCATACCTACTGTAAGGTAAACCCTTTTCAGGTCAGAGTCGATTCCTCTGTCCAAGGCATCCTTAAAGGAGACTGTATCTTCCAAGGGAAGGGTCACATGTTTTACCAGCCTCATCACGACTGCATCCACTAGCGGAGCTAAATCCAATTGCTTGACCTCTTCCTCTTTGAAGGGATAAAGCTTCAGAACTTT